>NC_090923.1:15296135-15610345 GCF_040938575.1 Ambystoma mexicanum | reverse complement strand
TTGTTATTGTTAAAGTCCGCAATTTTATGCTTTGCGCGTGTTCTAGGCGAGCGTGTGACCCGCGCACCCCTGGAATCCAGTTCCCAGTCCAATAGCGTGTGGAAATTCACACGCACCACGGGATACAGGTTCGCTGACGTACTTGCGTGTGTAAGTGGCCGCGCACCCATTAAATACACGTACATAGGCCAATCGCGTGTACGCGCACTTTTGTCCAATTACACGCAATGAAATACACGTACATAGGCCAATCACGCGATGACACTCTGACGTGCAGTATTTCCACGTGTGTTCCGTCATCACGTGCTGAGTGGGGAACGCCCGTGCGGGTCACGTCAGACGCGCTTACGCGCTGAGGGACTCTGGTCCAATAGAATCGCGTATGCGTGCTGACGCGCTTACGCGCTAAGGGCCTTTCCTCGGATTTCACGCTGACGTGCAGGATTTTCACGTGCCAAATCACTCCGTATCAAGCTGGCCACCCGAAAACACACGGAACACCACGCTCCTGCCCAGAAGGCCGAGTTACTGCCCCCCAGTGCCCCGAGCAGCCTCCCACGTGCTATCTGCTGCTGCCTGCCTGCTGCCACCGTGCCCTGCCATTTGGTGCCTGCACATCAGCCATCTGCAGGGGTCCAGTTGCTGTGTCCACCCCTGCTGGAACTGAAGACTCCCAACTGGGATTACATCGCTCCACAGCCCAGCCCCAGTTGCCCACCCACACCTGCCTCTGGGGTTGCCATGTCGGGCACTTCCACATCTGGCACCAGTGGCAACCCCAGGCCAGAGGGGCAGAGGGGCACCAGCTTCACTGCCACCGAAGTTGGTGTCCTGGTGGTGTCCTGGTGGAGCATGTCCTGGGGCAGTATGATGCCCTCTTTGGATCGTCCCGCGCCAGCAAGGAAGGACGGGAGAGGATCTGGGCCGACTGTGTGGTTGCCATCAACGCGGAGGGGGTGGCAACCCGCAACGTCCAGAAGATCAAGAAGCGCTGGGAGGACTTGAGGTCCCAGGCGCCTCGTGGAGGGGGGCCGGGGCCGCATGAGTTCCATCCAGAAGAGGGTCCTGGAACGCGTACGCCCAGCGCTCCACGCCCAGGTCCTTGAGAGGGAGGCCCGTCTGGAGTTGAGCGGTATGTGTCCAAGCATTACTGTGTGAGACAGGGCATGTTGCGGTGTGCTGGTTCTATGATACTTGCCTGTATGTGTGCCATGGGCCATGTATGTATGCATGTATGTGTGCAGGGACATCATGGTAATGCATGTGCGACCAGTGATGTGTGACCCACATGGTTGTTGCATGTGTTGAAATGCGGCATGGGGAGCCCTATGCAGATTTTGGACATGAGAGCATGCCAGTCTCTGTACCTGGACATGGATGGGGGTGAAGGATGGGTGCTGATGCCAGGTACATATATGGTAGCCATGTCTGTGTGCCTGACCTGCGTGTCTGTGACTTGTGCATGCCATGGATGCATGACACATGTGTGTGACAATGCACAGATTCAGTGACGCACCCAACTTACCCTTGTTTCGCCTGTGTTCGGTGTGTTTGGGGCCAGATGGATGTGACTGAGGTGAAGTGTGTGCATGTGATATGCATGAGCCATGATGCATGTGAGTTACATATCATTGAATGTTTCTAGAGTCCATTGGACATGCATGGAAATGTCCATGGCATGCACCATGCCTGTTACTGTGTGTGTTTTGCCTGGACTGACCCATGTGTTGTGGAGGGACATGATGGAAGTGTACTTTGACAGTGGTGCTCATCTGCTATTGCTTCCTGTCTAGGGGACCATTGTACAGTAGCCTGATGCTTGTGTCCTTTGTCTCCCTCTACGCAGCGGCTAGTGAAGAAGAGGGCGGAGACGGCGCTGTGGAGCAAGGCGGCGGGGATGCCCCCACGGCTGCAGCGGAAGGGGTGGGTGAGCCCCCACAGGGGCCTGCTACGGCGGGAGACGGTGAGGAGCCATCCAGGTTGGTGGTTTGCACAGAGGAGGAGGAGGCCGACACTGGTGCACACATGGGGCCTGGTGGGAGCATCCCTGCTGGTGCAAGTGGTGCAGTCCAGGGCCAGGGGCAGGAGGCAGCACAGGTCACCGTGGAGGGGCCTGTGCATGTCACTGTCCCTGACCCTGTGAGTGCACCACCATGCACCAGCAGGGATGCCCCGTCCCAGGCCCGTCCGCAGGTAGAAGGGATGTCCATGTCACCTGACTCCCCTCCACCTGCGGACGTGGTAACCCCTGGCCGCGTGGAGAAGGTCCTGATTGGGGTCGCGATGCGCACGGCTGTGATTCGTGATGACGTGCGTGCTTCCCGGGAGGAGCACGCACGTCATCACGAAGTGCACCGTGCCGACGTGGCCCAATTGGGATCGGCCATGTTCGGGGGTTTCCTGCATGTGTTGGCCAATCTGACGGCCCTCTCCTCCTCTGTGCAGGCTATCCACCGGTCGTTCTCCTTGCCGTCTTCCGGCCCAGATGCCACCAGGGCCCCCTGTGGACCTGCCCCGACCAATGCAGCCAGCTCGGTGGGGATCCCATCCCTGCCACAGTTGGGAGTCGGAGGTCCAGCAGGGGTGGACAACACAGCAAGTGGACCCCAGCAGATGGAAGATGTGACGGCATCATCGGGCAGGGCACGTGCACGACGGCGTCGGTGGTTTCCATCAGCCTGGATGCCGTCGTGCTGGCAGAGGCAGTGGCGTCGGAGGCAGCAGCGGGCTCGACGTGGGAGGCATCATGGCTCGGGGCCATCAAGATCCGAGGGGCAGGCATCGGCCGGAGGGCAGGGCAACCCTGGGATGGTGGTGTGTTCCGTGTGGGAGGAGTTTGGCCAGCGGATAGGTGCGGAGCGGCAGCGGGCGGAAGAGGAGCGGCTCGCCATGGTCAGGGCGGAGTTCTCCATGCGTCGGGCATTGAGGCGGGCTGAGTGCCTCGAGGAAGCTCGCAGGGAGTTTGAGGTGGACATGGGGTTGTCCCTGCGAGACCTCGGGGCCAGGACAGAGTCCCGCCTCCAGGACATCGACATGGAGTTCGATGATGCCCTGGCCAGCAACATCACCAAGTGAGCCGCAGGACTTGCCCGCTGCCTTTGTATATAGTTATTTAGTTAGTTAGTGGTAGGTTTCCTTTATTTATTTTTATTATTTTGGACCGCTCGGACAATGGCCACTTTTTTGTACATATATTTTTCATTAGTTAGTGGTAGGTTTCATTTTTGGTGTTGGGCTCATGGACCCTGGAACATTCCTGTATATAGTTTGTTTTTTTGGGAGATACATTTTTTTATTTTCTTTTGTTTTCACCATGACGTAATGGTTTTTCATTAATTTCCTATGACATGATATTGCTTTGGACAAATTCATTTTAATTTTTTATTCCTTTGTTTTTTTGTTTATCACTTTTGTTCTCGGACATGGACCATTTATTTACTTAGCCACATCATTGTATGTTTGAAAAGTTCACTTATTTTTGGTATTTAATACATTTTTTATATTTTCTTACACTTGTGTTATTTTCTCATTGGTTTGTTACATGTCATGATATGGGTTTTGACATTCACTTGCACCCATTGTGTATGTGTGTGTGACGGACATGTGTTCTTTTGCATACTTGGCATTGGGGTTGTGTCATGTGATTGCATTCACTATGTGGGTGGATGCAATCCTTGCCTGGGTGTTTGTGCTGGGTATGCTGGCCATTACTGCCATGATTGTGTATCGTCAGGACCTGGGGCCAGGGGGACATGTGTGGGGGCCTGCTGGCAGGTTCCCCACAGTGCTGGGGGGTGGGGGTGGTGGGAGACATGGTTGGGGGCCTGGTGGAGGGTGCCCCTGGTGACTGGGGGGGTGGGGGTGGTGGGAGACATGAGTGTGGGCCTGGTGGAGGCTGCCCCTGCACTGCTGGGGGGTGGGGGTGGTGGGAGACATGAGTGGGGGCCTGGTGGAGGGTGCCCCTGGTGACTGGGGGGGTGGGGGTGGTGGGTGACATGAGTGGGGGCCTGGTGGAGGGTGCCCCTAGATGGTGGGGGGTGGGGGTGGTGGGAGGCATGGGTGGGGGCCTGGTGGAGGGTGCCCCTGGTGGCGGGGGGGTGGGGGTGGTGGGAGGCATGGGTGGGGGCCTGGTGGAGCCTGCCCCTGCACTGCTGGGGGGTGGGGGTGGGGGTGGTGGGAGACATGGTTGGGGGCCTGGTAGAGGGTGCCCCTGGTGACTGGGGGGGTGGTGGGTGACATGAGTGGGGGCCTGGTGGAGGGTGCCCCTGGATGGTGGGGGGTGGGGGTGGTGGGAGACATGGTTGGGGGCCTGGTAGAGGGTGCCCCTGGTGACTGGGGGGGTGGTGGGTGACATGAGTGGGGGCCTGGTGGAGGGTGCCCCTGGTGGCGGGAGGGTGGGGGTGGTGGGAGACATGGGTGGGGGCCTGGTGGAGGCTGCCCCTGGTGGCGGGAGGGTGGGGGTGGTGGGAGACATGGGTGGGGGCCTGGTGGAGGCTGCCACTGGTGGCGGGAGGGTGGGGGTGGTGAGAGACATGAGTGGGGGCCTGGTGGAGGGTGCCCCTGGATGGTGGGGGGTGGGGGTGGTGGGAGGCATGGGTGGGGGCCTGGTGGAGCCTGCCCCTGCACTGCTGGGGGGTGGGGGTGGTGGGAGACATGAGTGGGGGCCTGGTGGAGGGTGCCCCTGGTGGCGGGGGGGTGGGGGTGGTGGGATGCATGGGTGGGGGCCTGGTGGAGCCTGCCCCTGCACTGCTGGGGGGGTGGGGGTGGTGGGAGACATGAGTGGGGGCCTGGTGGAGGGTACCCCTGGTGACTGGGGGGGTGGGGGTGGTAGGAGACATGAGCAGGTGTGCAGGGTAGTCCCCTGTTTTGTGGGTTGCCTGCAGGGGCCGTCGAGGGTGACAGGACCCACCCAGCCTAATCGCGTGTGTAACTTCGCACGCACCCCTGAAATACACGCGCCCAGGCTATTCGCGTGTGGAAATTCCCGCGCACCCCTGAAATACACGTACCCTGCTGTAATCGCGTGTGGGACTTCCCGCGCACCCCTGTAATACACGCGCCCAGCCTATTCGCGTGTGGAAATTCCCGCGCACCCCTGAAATACACGCGCCCAGGCTATTCGCGTGTGGAACTTCCCGCGCACCCCTGAAATACACGCGCCCAGCCTATTCGCGTGTGGAACTTCCCGCGCACCCCTGAAATACACGCGGCCAGGCTATTCGCGTGTGGAACTTCCCGCGCACCCCTGAAATACACGTACCTTGCTGTAATCGCGTGTGGGACTTCCCGCGCACCCCTGAAATACACGCGGCCAGGCTATTGGCGTGTGGAACTTCGCGCGCACCCCTGTAATACACGTACCAAGCCAAATCGCGTGTGATAATTCCCGCGCACCCCTGAAATACACGCGCCCAGGCTATTCGCGTGTGGAAATTCCCGCGCACCCCTGAAATACACGTACCCTGCTGTAATCGCGTGTGGGACTTCCCGCGCACCCCTGTAATACACGCGCCCAGCCTATTCGCGTGTGGAAATTCCCGCGCACCCCTGAAATACACGCGCCCAGGCTATTCGCGTGTGGAACTTCCCGCGCACCCCTGAAATACACGTACCCTGCTGTAATCGCGTGTGGGACTTCCCGCGCACCCCTGTAAATGACGTACCCTAGTTTTTCGCGTGTAGGATTTCACGCGCACCCCTGGAATTCCCGTAGCCTAGCTTTTCGCGTGTGAAACTTCCCGCGCACCCCTGTAAATGACGTACCCTAGTTTTTCGCGTGTAGGATTTCACGCGCACCCCTGGAATTCCCGTAGCCTAGCTTTTCGCGTGTGAAACTTCCCGCGCACCCCTGTAAATGACGTACCCTAGTTTTTCGCGTGTAGGATTTCACGCGCACCCCTGGAATTCCCGTAGCCTAGCTTTTCGCGTGTGAAACTTCCCGCGCACCCCTGTAAAAGACGTACCCTGGCTTTTCGCGTGTGGAACTTCACACGCACCTCTGGTATCGACGTGGCCAGGGCAATCGCGTGTGGGACTTCCCCGCACCCCGGGATACACGTACCCAGGGCAATCGCGCGAGTGACTTCTCGCGCAACCCGTTGTACACACACGCGCAAATTTTTGAACAGTGGGTGTCCGTGTAAATGGCGTACACCTTTGCACATCATTAGTCCTTTGGGGTCACGGTATGGCCCATTGCTGTATGTGGGTGGTATTTGTTGGCGCAGGTTTTGGCGCACTTTCGTTGAGTGCGTCGGGACGCTACCGCCTGCTTACTTGTGGCGTACGTTTTTGGGCCTGTGCGCTGGTTTGATCGAGCGCTGTTTTGCCCTGTTCGAATCCATGAATACGTGTTGCCGGAGAGCGTGTGGGCGTTCCGCGCACTTGCCTCCTGTACTTCCCCGTGCCGCCCACATTCTTCCCCATTCCGAGTGTTGTGCCCCATTTTATTCCCCATTCCGAGTGTCCCGCCCTGTGTTCCGCCTACTTTAGAGCTGTGCGCTGCGCTCGGAGTGATAGCGCAGTGGCCGTGGCGCACGCCGTTGGTTGACCTGTGCGCCGGCGTGCGCCGCGCACTTTTTCAGCGCACGTCCTATGCTTTTCTTACGCACGGACTTCCATGAATCGACGTGCGCTGGTTTCCCTGCGCTTTTCGCTATTTTTCGGCGCAGCGCACGTATAGGCCCCTCTGCGCCGGTATTTTCGGCGCACATTTATTCCATGAATCGGCCTGTTAATTTTTGGCGGAAGGTCTGGGAAAGTATAAAGTACCACAGGAGTTGAGTTAAAAGTGAGATTTATTGTTTGTTTGTTCGTTTTATTATTTGCAATACGCAAGCTTCCCTCCGTTAACAGTGCGCAGCATTTACATTTACATGAGATGAGACATGAGAAAAATATATACATACACATATGTGAGGTGAATAGAGAGAATTCAAAGATGACACCCAGCTTGTTCGCCACCCATGATGGTGAAGGTAGGGGTTAGGTTTACAGGTACACTGTACAATAACATTTATTTACAAAAAGACAATCGTATTGCAATTATTTAAACCGGGATTTGTACTTCACAATCAGCTGTGCTTCGGGTGGGCATGGCACAGTCGCAATGTTCGGTGGCAATTGATCACTGCTCTGCACAGAAACGTCCAAAATTCCATATCTGTGCTTCTCTAACACAGCAACAATAAGGCCTTTCACAAAGTCGAACTGCATTTCATCATAGACTGGTTTGATCACCCATTGCTTACTTCGTTTTGAAAACACCTTAGTGTAGCGAGGCATCCTTACTTTACCCCTAGTCCTAGATTGTTCACGTCCGACATTGCTGTTATGGGCCAAGACCGCTAGTAGAGTGCGATGTTTCATGTCCCGAAAGCTAAAATGCAAGCGCTTTGGCCTGTGCTTTAGGCACATATTGTGGAACACATCCAAATCTCCTGTGTGACAGAATTCTGTCAGTCCTCTCAAATCTCTTGATAGTTTTGTCGAAAACAATCTTCTCAATGGCTTTGTGTGTCGGTGAAGATGGAATCAACCACTTCTTCTTCCGTGCCTCCTCTGGGGACAAAGGGCCATGTTCACATTGGTGGAAATGTTCATTTGCTGTCCAGCGGTGAACGTTGGTACAGTGGTGCATCAGTGACCGCCATTTTTCAAGTAGTATTTCCACTGACCCCTCACAAGTTTTTGAGCTCCACCAAAGATGGTTGGTGATAAAATGTGACCACTGCAAAATACTTTCAAAACCTTTTTTTTTTCCCCTGCAGCCGAGATTTTCTTATTGATTGATTTAGCAAGATGCCATACATTAAATTGATGTTTAATATGTGGGAACTGCTCTCTCATTGTCTTGGCAATTGAAACGTGTCTATCCGTGGCTATGAGGTCGATGTGCATTCCCCTCGATTGTAGATATTCCACTGATTTTATAAAACCTAGTTTCTCCATGGCCACTGAGGATGTACATTGTGTTACCTGCACGACCACCGAACTCACAATTTTCTTACTATCCATGTCCTGAAAGTGGTAGGTGCAGTACTTGGCAGAAAATCCAGGGCTGTCGCACTGTCCATCGCCGGCTAGCCTGAATCGTTTGCCTTCGAATGTACTTGCTAGAGACAATTGTTCAATTTTCCAAGCATCACTAATGGCCGGAAACAGATAATCACGTTGGTATATGTAGTACAGCGCTTTAGAAATGAAATGGAGTCCCACAAACTGAAAGAAAGCCTCTAACTTTCTAAAACTGGAGCCACTAAAAAGTGATGCAGCTGCACACAGTAGATTGCCTGCTGGCAGTTTCCCCAGCATCGGTTGTGCAGACCATGAGGACCTATGATTTAATCTACAGGCGGCATTTATTTTGACGTTACTGCCTTTTTATTTGACGAGTCACATTAATCAATGGCTTCCCACATACTTTCCCTCTAATGGAATGCACACATTTCAGCATACTTATAATTTCCATCAAACAACTGTCGAATACAATGTATTTGCTCTCTTTCATTAGACTGTCATCCTGCGTCAACGTTGTTTCGGCCTTTGACGTTGTGGAGATTTCAACACATTGGAAAGTAATATCGCTGATATCAAGTTCTGATGCGTCTATGGATGCTGCGGCTGGTTCATTCTCTGTCATTTCGACATCTATTACTTCAACATTGATGGGAGAACACAACAATGTCGACAGGTTTTTTGGTGGCAAATATTTGGCGGGTGTAGATTGTGTAAATTGATCTGCAACTACTTCAGAGCTATCTTCAATACATTCAATAACATCTTCTTGTGGTGGTGCGGTCGCACTGTAGCTATGGTCCAATGCAACTTTGCTGTAGTCTCCAAACACAGTTAATTCATGTTCTGGCCATTGGACATGAGCATCTCGAGCCTGAACACGCCTCGCCTCAATTAATAGTTCCTCCATAGTGTACACGGTCTGGCAAGCCACATCTCTCATTCGCTTCACTGTCTGTGTGTATAGTTCTGACACCCACGGGTAACTGGAGGAGAGATTGGAAAAGGGATGTTCAGTTTAAACACAAGATGGAGTGTAGTAGAATTGACTGGAAAAAAACATAAAATAGTCCCCAGCACAAACTTTTTTTTAAAGTTATGAACTGTTTGTAACTAACCTTTTTTTGTTTTTTTTTCTTTGCAACTTTTTTGACTCGACCTTCAACATCTGCACGTTGTAGCTCCGATTCGTTTCTGCATGTCCTCCCTTCCTCTTGCGCTGCAACTACTATATTTTCTGTATCCGCATAGACAGCACGGAATGAGGCTCCATCGTCTCCCTGAAACATAGTACTTTCATTACTATGTATCAAAATATTGTTAGCATAAAACACACGCGAGGACGAACACACAGGTACATCTCAATAGCCAAACACGATTTAAACATTGTGTGCAACAATCAAACGACAAGTATTCGACCAGTGATGGTCTATTTCGATGGAGCTGTCAGTATCCATACCTCTGGCTCTGCATGGACTGCCATGAATGGTTGTATTGGAGAGGAGGCATCCGCATCTCCCTGAAACACAGTACTTGCATTAGTATGCTTTTCAATATTGGAAACACAACATACACTTGGGGTCGACGGCACAGGTACATATAAAGAGATAACCACAAATGATGCATTGTCCAAAAGAATCAAGGAAAATCCAAATATGATCACATTTCATCGACTTATTTCAATGATTCCTTTACAGCTGCATCATCTAAATGAGATGTTGTGATTGTGATGGAAGCTCCGTCGTCTCCCTGAAACACAGTACTTGGATTAGTATGGTTTTCAATATTGGAAACATAACACACACTTGGGGTCGAACGCACAGGTGCATATAAAGAGATAACCGCAAATGATGCATTGTCCAAAAGAATCAAGGAAAATCCAAATATGATCACATTTCATCGACTTATTTCAACGATTCCTTTACATCTGCATCATCTAAATTGGATGTTGTGATTTTAGTGGATGCTTTGTCGTCTCCCTGAAACACAGCACTTGCGTTAATAGGGAAGAAAGTATAGCAAATGGAATCACGTTATATGATCACGCATGATGGAGCTGTCATTATCCATACCTCGTGCTGCTGAAGAATAGCTATGGATGTTGCAAATGTGCGTAATTCCGAAAGCTGTTGCGCCGATTCGTATACGCATGGTCCCGCTTCCACTTCCCCTGGAATTACTTGAATGTCAGGCTCTGCATCAAGTGCAGGGGTTGACGCTCCATCAACTGCCTGAAACATAGTACTTGCATTAGTGAGGATTACAATAGTGAAAACATAACACACACCTGGGGTCGTCAGCACAGGTACATATCAACGGCTAACCACGAATGACACATTGTGTAGAACAATCAAACAACAAGAATTCCAGCTCTGATGATGACGCTCGATGGAGCTGTCAGTATCCATACCTCCTGCTGGTGAAGAACATCTAGAAATGTTGTAGATGTGGCGGACGCTTCAGCATCTCCCTGAAAGACAGTACTTGCATTAGTATGGCTAACACTAATTATAACCGAAAACAAACACCAGTGGACGATAACTAAGGTGTATATCAATTGGAAAGCGCTAACCAAACATTCGGTAAAATAATTACACGATAGAATAAAACTATTACTTGACATGCATAAAACAGGTCTGTAGCGGATTAGCCTAGTAAGATTACCTGATATGCGTTAGAAGTGGTTGATAACTGCGACCACGTCAAGGATGTAGAATGTTCTTGCTTCAGATTCAAGGGATAGTCAAGAAGTTGTAAAGGTAAATTAATGATTGATAATGAAATGCCAATATTAAAAATAGCCATGTAAGGCGACAGAATACTTGTAAAAAGCTCAATACAGCACAGCTCCCTATTCCCATTTATATACATTGCGTTTGTTGGTTATGAAATCGAAAAAGAATATATTGGTAAATGTCATTATTCAAAAAACTGTACAATCATATCCATATCGAAATTATTACAAGGGATAGAACACCTACAATATCAATTAATCCGTTCGGATACCTACACACTACCCCAAGGCCTAAAGCTAAATCCGGACACTTGACTCACCGGTGGCGGAATGTGGACGAATAGAGTGGGAATAGCGTTTTCGAGCAATTTCCGTGTCGCTCGCCGTTTATTCTTCTTTGTTACCCAAGATGTTGTGTACATGTCCAAGGAAAAGTGCCGGCTGCAGATGTGGTATCGATCACCCCTCTTGTCCTGTAAGACTTGTTGGACTCTACTTTCCAGCTCATCCAGTGGATATCCGCAAAATCTGACCCATTCTCTTATTCGATCAACAGGTTTCGGGAATACATGCATTGTAGTGCCTTCAGATTTCGCATGGGTCTTCGAAGGGCAACCGCTAATCGAACAGGCAGGCATTGTTGATAAATCTGAAAAGTAAATATCGACATTATTATACAATCTTCAAGAATAAAGATTTGATACAAAAGTAAATGAATCATACAATGATTAATGCAAGGTTTGTTTTGGTTGCAGGAACTATACCAGTTCATTATGTGCGGCTTAGTATTTGCATACGTTGCAGAAATGTATAAATGATGTGACTAAAAACTGAACATGTGACTCATCCCTTGGATGTTCTGTATTGCACGAGAAGGAAACATGCTTACATCATAGACTGGACCCCCGAAGGATGCAATTCGATGACAATTGACACAGATGAAAATAAATATATCTATTGTTAGCATAGCAATGGAAATTCAAGTCAATAGCAATGAGACCAATGAACATAGCACTATTGGGTACTCTACTCGCAAATAGATAGAAATTTAAAAATCTGCGAAATATGACCTTACCTTGACCAACAAACAGTTGGATTCAGCAAGCAGAGCAGTATGTTGCGGGAGAATAGGTGGATGGCCACAGGTAGCGCACTGATGGGTATGCTCGAAGCGGTCACAGAAGTTCACGGATAGCACGACGACGAGCAGATTAGCATAGATCTCAGTGGTTCCCAGGTAGCACGTTCAGGAGTTGACTTGCAAAGCACAAAGATGTTCTCATGAGACATATCAAGTGGTTTATAAAGTATTAGAAACAGTGGTGTGTTTGTGAATGAATGACGTGTGTATGTTGTGGTATTATGTGGTTTGCAGGGGGGCGGCCTGCCTTAGGGGAGGCCTGCCTGGAGACACGGGATCTGAGGAGGCCATGTGAGCGATGGCCCCTGGGCGTGGGATACCTTTTGAAGTGTACATGCTGTTTGGCACCTTGGCCGTTTGCGCCCGTGACAGCCCACAATGCCAGCGCTCATCCCCGGGTGCGAACCGCCTTTGATAGAGGGGGGTGGGATGGATGGGCCTGGGGCGTGCAGATAAGGCACAGGAAGACTGCTGAATGGAGACACACTTATGTGGATTGCAGGGGGGCGGCCTGCCTCAGGGGAGGCCTGCCTGGAGACACGGGGTCTGAGGAGGCCATGTGACCGATGGCCCCTTGGCGTGGGACACCTTTTGAAGTGTACATGCAGTTTGGCACCTTGGCCTTTCGCGCCCCTGACAGCCCCCCATGCCAGCGCGCATCCACCGGCGCGAACCGCCTTTATATCAATATATAGTATATCACCTTTATATCAAGGATAGTATATCGTTGCATATCAATAACAAATGCCACATACCGTAGATTCTTGTGAGCACAGACCCACACTTCAACCGGTGTATTATAGTGGTCAAGACCCTAAGGCCTGTATAATCCAATGGTAGTTGTTAGTATAGATATATGTGTGACTTTTATAGAGACATAACCTACTGAAAGACTTTGAACAAGTGTTATTTAGTGCATGCATTATCGAGAATATGTTATGTTAGCTTATATAGATAGTGACCACCCTGCTTCACAGCGACCAGACCTTCACCCATTCGGAGCACAGATGTCTGACGTCCATCCTTGAATGGAGACACACTTGATTCATTTAAAAAATCGAAACAAACGTTGTTAAAATATATGTGGTGTTTTATTTTGTATCTTATTTTCATGACACAAAAATACAAGACTTTAAAGATTATACAGGTCAGGTTGCAGCACAGCGAGAGAAAATCCCCTGTACTGACCGCTGTCACTCGGGAACGTTTCTCTAATGGCACGAACGGCACAGGCGGGTATCACTCTTCGAACGCGGTGCCCAAGCCTCCCGTGAAGCCACCATGTAAAGGAACGATAGGCCACCAGCCTGTACCACCTGTGAAAAGGAATGAAACAAACTGTTTTTAAATGACCAAGATAAGTTTAATAAACGTTTGTTGTCAATGACAATTCTTGTAACTCATGGCATTCTGCACGGACAAATGCTATCTAGACAATGCACACTATTGAACGACTTACATGTGTTACAATGATATGTAGATGTAATTTTGGATATAGTAGAAGAACATGAAATAGGAGTGGCATGACAAGCAGAGTATACTTGCTCGTTACTCTGATTACGAGGACAAACAGTTGCACGAAGTTCGTGCATAAGCACCATCATTATTCTCAACACGGCCCATGTGAGGCAGGCTGTCCTGATGTCTGGCAGCTCGGTGATGCATTGCAGTCGTGGCTCGCCTTCCGAAATGTAGGCCAGGCATCCCGAGTTTTCTCGGCAGCAGCAGTTCTCGTCCTCCGTTGGCATTAGCTCGCACCGATTGCATGTGCACCAGGTGGAGACGCCGTCCATTCGACTAGGCCCAGGCTCTTCATCTGTTGATTCGTCCTGCCAACTGCCGTCCGAATCCCCATCGTTTTCGCGTGCTTCGCTTTCCAGTAGTTCCTCCTCGGTATACTCGGGCTCGTACATGTAGGGCATTATTGTAGCTATTGTGTGTTAAACAAACTAAAATAATTTATAGCGGTAGTACTGGTATTTGTTCACACGGGCTACAAGCGGCGAAGGTAGCTGACCAGAGCACTGAAACGAGTCACAGAATACTCAAAGTAACAGAGAGAGGGGAATGGAATCGAAAATCTGCTGCTGTGTGTTGTGAAAAGGTCTGTTTATACTTATTGAGGAAAGAGGCGTCCTGCCATTTCCATGGCGACACGTCATTAGCTGAAGCGCACCGAATGTTGACACGAGACGTGCTTTGGTGTTGGGAAATGGGCGGTACTAGTCTGCTGATGACAGGCTCAGGGGCGGGGGAATTGATTTAGTGCCGCAAAAGCAGGTCAGCCAGGGCGATCGGGGAAAAGATAGGATTATCAGAAAATGGCGGCTCCCTGGTGCAAGTTTTCGCGTGCGTTTAATGGACGAAAACTCGGGTAAGGTCCATAGGAAAGTTTTCTAATATCGAGCCACTTAGGCTTAAAAAAACATGGCCGACCCGTAGGGACAATACAAATTTTTACTAGACCATGCCTTTAAGTCAAGAAAAGTTAGTTAACAGGCCCCAGGCTAGCCCGGGTTAGAAAGCCGAGGATTTACTGTCACCCCGAACGATCTGTCACAAGGGAAGCCAGGAGGGACACAGTACCTGAAAGTGGGAAGAACGCTCCAGCGTGGGCAGTTCCTGGCAGTGTGTGCAAGTCGGTGTTTCGTTCAGAGGAAGAGGAGGTCTCGACGTGGAGGAAAGCTGAAGGTCGTTGCGCTGCCAGGGACGAAACCAGCCGAGGAGTATCCCGGTTACAAGGTACCACCCTTTTCTTCGCGGTAGTGGTGATTCGTGGTATTCCGGTTGCCGGGGTGCTTGGTACGGGCAAGGTGGCCACGAGATGGTCCAGGAAGGCGAAAAGACGGGCAAACTGGTTATCCCCACCATTCAAACGAAGAAGACTCTCCGGACTGGAGATCTCCTCTGTCGTCGGGAAACGTGGTGAGACGGTTCCGCAGGGCTCCACCGGTGGTGTCGTCGTTGCAGGTCGGTTTGGCCTCTCCCTCCTCGGATTCTTTAGGTCCTGTGGTGACTTCTGAAGTTCCAGTCCCCAAAGCCCTGCTTTTATGCAGAAAACCCCCATTCATTCAGCTTAGCTGTCAATCAAACATGCTAAATGGTAAGACGGGCGGTTCACCACTTGGGCCAATCACACAAGAGTGCGACTTGTGTTGCTGAGGCAACTCAGTCCAGGGTGCCTAAACCCCCTCCCACAACCCCTGTGGTACCCAGACAGAGTGGCACCACTTTTGGAGGCTTCTGTGGAGAAGCCCGCCAAAAAGTGGAACAAAGGGCTCGACTTGGGTTGGAGTCACAGAAGCGAACACAAACGCCTTTTTGGAACCAAGTTTCGCCAAAAATTACCAACCAGTGAATTAATATTAATTTAATAAACCGGCGGTATGTTCGAGGCTATATTAAAAAGTGGTAGCCTCGAACAATGGGAAAATCCCATAGGAATATATTCGCGGTTGAATATAAAAAGTAGTATCCACTGCCACCAGCCAAAACTCGGTCGGGGGGGGGAACTGGACAGTGCCCCCTCGAACAACAGACCCCGGGGCAATCGAATTGCCCCGACCAGTACATCCACAATAGGATGGTTTGTACTGGTTCTGTACTGGTTGAGACCAGTTAAGCCAATGGTGACTTTACATGCCCTGGGAGACAGTAGTCAGTCCCAGGTTATGGAGTCTATATTTGGGGGTCGCTACGACACCCCTGGGTTACGGCACGGAGGGTGCTGTGTAACCCATATACCAAAAACACATGAAGCCCAATGGGGTAAAGGACCCCATAGCCCATAAACCACATTGAAAGTCAAAGGATATCTCAAATCATGCCCAAGAGTGGGAGAAAAAGAGTCTCACTCTTAGTAGGAGAAAAAAAATAAACCCCAAAAATCCAGCAAAGCTGCTGGGGGACTCACTAGGTTTGGGAAATTAGCCTTTACAGAGAATTCTCCCTAACATCACCAAATAGGCAAAGCAGGCCTCCCAAGTGTCAGTGACTCACCCTTGGTAGGGAGGATGAACACCAAGGCAGCAGCTATGCTGCAGCTGTGCCGTGGGGTGTGATGCTGCAGCTGTGCCATGGGGTGTGATGCTGCTGCAGCTGTGCCGAGGGGTGCTGTAGCCCAATCACTGCAGCTATAAATACTAATTGTTGGTAGAAGCAACCACATTGCTTTGAAATGGAAAATACTCTGCAGTTACAATGACAAGTGCAGTAATAATTAGCCAGAGGTTTCTGACTCCACCTATTAAAAGCGCATTTCCGTTCAACACTGTTTATTTTACTTATATTTTTGTTGCTTTAAAAAAAAAAAAATTTTTGACTCTGAAACAGGCCTGCAAATTGAATAGATGAGAAAGGATCCCTTTCGTCTCCCAATAGCATGCCTCATCCACCAGTTAGTTCCGCAGTTTAGTTTCACAGCCTACCTGTTTGTACACACTTCCTTGGTTGTATTTTCTATTCTTCAATATTTTCTAATTTATTATGCTTTGCCAATGGCTACCTTATGTCCTTATTTTAGGTTTTCCAGCTATTGGAAATGTGTTTTCACTGCCTGTGAAACCAGACCCCGAAAAGACTCGCCAGGAGAAGACTGAGCCCAAACGAGGAGCCCCAGGTGAGCGAATACACCACCTCATCAGTGCTGCAATTGGGGGTCATTCAGATACCCCCTTGGCAGCAGGGGGTCAGGCTTCATTTCATGTACCTCCTTGATATTAACTGAGGACCTGTTGTACAATTCGGTTTAAAGCAGGTTGCTTAACACACATCCAACTGTCCACATAGTTCCCCCCCTCCCCCGGAAATACATGGCAGAAAACATTAATGAATTGAGATGGCTTTATATTGCAGTTCAGCAATACAATAGATGGGTACCCCCTACATCGCTGGCAAGAGGGGAAACAACCAGAAACAAGGCACAGAAATCAAGCCAGCGGATATAAACAAGTCCACTATAAACAACACAATCCCACCAGTATTCGGGGCAGTCCCTCAATCAACCCCTCAGATCACTGCACGTAATACATAGACACGTTTTTTTGAAAAATGTATGTATTTTTCTTTATTTAATTAGAAACATTAAAATGATTATTAAATAGATCAGAGCTCATATAAGAGTAAGTATAAATATAGGACATACAGTTATACAACATGAATAAAGTGCAAAATGTGAAGAAAAATGCTAATATCACAATAGAGCTGCTGGGAACTTGCTGCCCAATTACAAGCTGGGTAATAATCACCATCGTCCAAAATAAGTCCAAGTCAATGTCGAAGGATAAAATCCACTCGAGAGAAGGGAATCCCTCGGGTGGAAAAAATCCTAGTCAACCGAATATAGTCAGGATGGTTTCGAAATGAATTCGAAGATGGATTAAATCCTGATAGTGGCAGCAAAAAAAGTCGTTGGTTCCGAATCTAGCAGTTTAAACATTGCAATAAACAAGAAACTGAAAGGTCTTCACAAAAATGATATTCATAAACCCATACTCTAAAAAGTCTAACATGGGATGCTATACGTCAACTACTAAGGTGACATGCGAAATAAACCACAAATACGTAAAACAGTATTGTGAGCATGGCGACTTAAACCGGGTAGGTTCGATGCAAAACGCATCTAGCTGGATTACAGATGATGTCCATCTTCGTCAGGACGTAGCATTCCCGTATAAACATTCGTGAAGATTCATCTGTGTCTTGAAATTACCTACACAAATGTTATAGATTAAAAAGAGACACTAAAAATGTATGTTCTCCAAACAGTGAAATAAAGAAAAAGAAACGAGAAAATAGTAATGCTAACATCAAAGCAGCCTTTCATACAGGCCGCACAATCATTCATACATAATGACCATAAAAACAAGTGATCTGAGGATCCCGATGAAGGACCCGGTCCCCAACACTGGGTTGGGACATGTATAGTGGCTAGTGGGGGAGAAAATCTAATTACCATGATCTCAGACCCTTTGGGGGTGGGCCCAGAAGCCTGACAAAAAAGTTATATTGCAGTTTAACCAGTATCATTTTCCACATCAACCTCACGTTACGCAGTTTCATACCTACACTATCAAGCCACTTTTAATTTGTTAGAATAAAGGTTATATGTCGGGACGTGGTTGGTGTCCATTGAATACACATTAATGCGTGGTTATGGTATAGTTGTAGTCCTGCCTACATGGAAGGAAATGTTTTTCTATCCAGTGGCAGCAAAACACTGCACCCACAAAATCAAGCTGGGGTTGGCTTATCATTGAACACCCCAAACTAACGTTTCCACCAGTGCGGTTTTCTCTTCCTCTTGCTAGCAATCTCTAGCTCTTTATCAATAGACTATGTTACCAAGTAAAACTATTTTCTTAGAGTTCTCCTTACCTATTTATACATTTCATGTTTGGGGCTGAGGCGAATGCTACTCACATTCACTACATTTATAACTGCCTACTCTTGGTGCTCCTCTTTACAACGTGCCAGTCACGCTACACTCTGGGGCAACGATTTCCTTCCCCAGTATACTCCACTGTCTCCTATATTCAATACTATAAAAGTTCCAATTGTGTTAGGGTCCCAGACCGTTCTTCTTTGAGTCGGAAGACCTGGTTCACTAACCTGCCAAGCACTGCAACTGTTTGGGATTGGATTGTCTGGTTTCTCTGATTCAGTGGTTCTGTTTCTTCCACTGACACGAGGAAGATTTCCTCTGATGCACAAATAGTCCTCTGGACTCTCTGGGCCCCTGACCCTTGATCACTGGTTATTTTATTTATTTTGTTTTTCATTTGTAGGAGCGCACTTAAGCCTGAGGCGTCTAGGCACTGTTAAAGGCAGGATTTATTTACAAAAATACCACGCAGGTTCCGATGTGGAAGATAGTTGAACAGGTAGGTCTTTAGTTGTTTCCGGAACAAGCTGTAGGACGGTTCTGCCCTGATGGCAGATATGAGCAAGTTCCAAAGTGTGGTTGCTGAGGCAGGAAAGCTGAACCCTATGACTTTGCAGTGCTTGAACCTAGGAATGGACAAGCGGTTGCAGTAGGCGGGACGTGTAGGTCTAGTGGAGAAGGGTCAGGATAGCCTTTGGGCCAGGAGGCTGAGGGCAGTCTCGAAGAGGCAACAGTGGGTGATGGTGAGGATTTTGAACTTTTGATTCTTTCTCTGACGGTGAGCCAGTATGCCTTTTTCATTCCAGAGGAAACATGATTGAGTTTGTTGAGGCTGAGGGCAGCGCACAGGACATTGTTTTGTACCATTTACAGTTTGCTTAGGTTTTTCTCAGAGGTACCTACCAAGAGCGTATTACAATAGTCCAATTTGAAGCCGATAATGGAGCAAGTGATATTGAGACCATTTTCAGTGGATAAGAAGGGTCGGCTGGCAGTGATGAGTGTTGTGGCATATGCAGCTGACGAGGCAATGGTGTTGTCGTGGCAGCGCGACATACTCGGTGTAGCGTCAAGGTGGAAGATGAAAGTTAAAGTTTTGATGACAGAAGTAATGTGGATAGTGTGGTTGTCGATGGTGAAAGAATGGTAGGCTGGGCCCGGATTGGTGAAGGCCATCATGGTTTAGATGGTTTCGTATATTGTGGTGCTTTTCTGGGAGTCCAGGTGGTGGTTACTAGTAAGTGGGATGAGGATCCGAGTGTCATCCATGTAGTTCCTGTCTTTGATGCAAAGAGAGTTGCACTGGTCGAATAGAGGCTTGGTATAAACATTGTAGAGGGTGGGTGAGACACACAAGCCTTGGGGAACTCCACATGTGGGGGTTGAGGATTGGCTGTCTGAGAAGACTCTGTAGGTGCGGTCAGCAAGGAAGGATGCGATCCAATCACTGGCAACTGTAGAGAAGGAAGCGGAGGTGGCAGAGGGTGGTGTGGTCGGCAAGGTCGAATGCCGAAGATGGGTCACGGAGCATGAGGTGGGAAAGGTTTCCTGAGTATCTGGCGTCGTAGAGCAGGTTCTGGAGGTCGAGGTGTGATGTTTCCGTACCATGTCTAGGGCGGGGAACCAGATTGCCAAGGACTAAGAATGTGGTTTTGCTTGAGGTGTTGCTGGATTTGGAGGCAAGCAGCGCAGTCAATGATTTTTAGCAGAAAAGGGACTGTGTTGATGGGCCAGTAATTGGTTGGTGTGGCTGGGTCAACTGAGGGCTTCTTGAGGAGGTCAGTGTATTCCTTGATGAGGGCTGTGGGCAGTTGCCTCCTCCTGAGGGTTTGAGGCCTTTGAAGAGTGGAAGTTGAAAAAGGGCGTATGCTGAGTGCAGGAGGGGTAGAGGAGTGGGACTGATGGTGGCCATTTTGAGATGAATCTTTAAGCAGGAAGGGGGCATTGAGTACGGGGGCAGGAGGAGCAGTGGGAGGGAGGGAGGGAGAGAGGGAAGGCAGGAAGTATGTTGGGAAGGAATTTAAGGGGCGCCACTGAGGTGTAGCATTTGATTTATACTCTAGAGCACACCAAAAACCATTTGCTTACCTTCTGACAGGGAGCTGGATGCAGTTTGTAGAGAAGGCTTAGACGAGGGGCCAACAATGCATCAAACTGCTAAGATAGGTGTAGGCCATGGACGGGTCCTGAAGGGAAGTCTGGTAGTGCCCTCTGGAAAACAGTGCACTTCTGGGTATTGAACGTAAACAGACTGTTGTGTGGCTGGATCGGCAGGCAGTGTAGAATTGTGGGCACTGTGTAGGGTGGTGGCCATCCTTCAGGGAGTGCTCCACAGCATCCACAGGGTGGTGGCCTGATGGGTTGTAAGCTGCCCAAAATCTGTCCTGGGAGCTAGTGTAGCTAGCATGTGTAGGCAGTAGGCCTGCTTGGTATGCTGATAATGGCATTGACAGACAGACTGGCACCATGGTGTTGCTTGCTAGTGGGAGTTTGGCATTGCTAGATACATGTAGGGAGCATAGTGGAAGGGCCCCAAGTGCCCCTTCCATGCCCTGATGGGCCTAGACAGACAGAAGCCTTAGCTGAGCGCTGACTTTGCCTGCCGGCTTGTTACCACTTCCTGGGTATAACTTACGGCAAGTGGCTTCCTCGTGAATAGCTGGACTGCACCCTTCCTTTGAATAACGTTCTTCTATGGGAGCAGCCTCTTTGCCTCTCTTGTCCGTCTGCCACAATAACAACCTAGATTGGCCTTTAAGACTCACTTCTCTCTTGCTTCTACAGTCTCTGGCACTACAGGTTGTATCTATTTCCAAATTTTCCTTACAAGCAACCAGTCCCCCTTTGTCCAGCTTTACTCGCACCTTTCTGCCAGCTTTTAGCCAATTTAATTACCCAGAAGCCTTGCTGCCACTCTCTTAGCGCTTCAGGTAACACTGGTACACTTGTATCTTAAGCCACTTGATTGTCAATAACTTCATAGTGGAGCTGGATGGTTCTTTTAAAATTGGAAAGGTTGGTTTCTCTATTAATGAAGGGTGCCTCTTGGCCTGGGTGTTAGGCAGAAACCTGTGCAGTTCCCTCTGGGACCACTGCAAAAGATTTAAGACTACAGATGTTTGGCAGTAAACCCACTTGGTAGCAGTCTGTACCACACAGATTCACTTGGTAGCTGTGGCTGAGCAGTCAGACTTCCCTCAAGAAGATTTAGGCAGTATACAGAGTATTCACAATAGGTCAAAAGAACACAGTAGAACAAGTAAACGCTGACCAGGGCTTGGTGTAAAAGAGATATAATTATTTATTTAAAACCACATCTAGAAAACCACACAGGCACTAATAGTAAGCAATTCAAAAACACGATCTCTAAAAGATATACACTCCCTTAGAAGAATATTAGACAAGTCTTAAGTAAAGCCCCACTTATTTTCAGACAGCGGTGAGCTCTTAACGCAGATGGCACTCTAATAATTCGGTTTGAAAGGGAGAGAAAAGCAGAGAATAAATTGAAACAGGTCCCAACACTTTTATAAGAACACGACAAGAGAGGAAGGCAAAGTAAAACCGTGAATTCAGAGTCAGTAGGCCGGATCCGCTTTAAGAGGATCAAATGAAATGTGTCCAAGGTCACACGGTCGCAGTGCACAAAAGTCTTGAAATGGTTCAAAAAGAGTTGGACAAAAGAAAGGGACCAGTTGGAAGGTAAAGGCGGCCAGCCCAGTCCAGAAGGTTAAGGGGTTATTACCTTGTAGCAATCTTTAGAAAGGGAGGCCTGGCGGGCACGGTACCTTAAAGTAGTGAGAATACTCCAGCGGGGGCAGTTGTTCCTGGCAGCGGATGCAAGTCGGTGCTTCGTCCGGGGGAAGAGAGGATCTCATCGGGGAGGAAGACAGGAGTGTGTTGCACTGCCAAGGAAGAAACCAGCCACAGAGTTTTTCAGGTAAAAGGAGCAGTCTTTTGATTCGCGGTCCAGTGGTAAGTGGCTATCCGGTTGCCGGGGGTGCTTGGCACGGGCAATTCGACCACAAGCCGGTCTGGGGTGCGAAGAGAAGAAGGTAAACTGGTTGTGCCCACCAGTCAGGGGAAGAAGCCTCTCCAGCCGGGAGATCTTCTCTGTCGTCGGGAAGTGGTGCGTCGGTTTTGCAGGGCTCCACCAGTGGTGTCGTCGTGGTAGGTCGGCTCAGCTTCTCCCTGTTAGGGAAAATTCTCTGTTTAGGCTGAATTTCCTAACCTAGTGAGTCCCCCAGCAGCTTTGCTGGATTTCTGGAGTTTGTTTTTTTCTCCTGCCAAGAGTGAGACTCTTTTTCTCCCACTCTTGGACATAATTTATGGTGTTCCTTTGACTGTTAATGTGTTTTATGGGCTATGGGGTCCTTTACTCCATAGGGTCTCATGTGTTTTTATTATGTGTGTTGCACAGCACCCTCCGTGCAGTAACACCGGGGTGTCCTAGTGACCCCCCACCATAGACTCCATACCCTGGGACTGACTACTGTCTCCCAAGGCATGTAAAGTCAACATTGGCTTTACTAGTCCCAAATTATTAACAGAAACCAGTACAAACCATCATATTGTGGACGTTCTGGTCGGGGCAATTCGATTGCCCCGGGCTCTGTTAGTCGAGGGGGCACGTCTCCGTTCCCCCCCCGATCGAGTTTTGGCTGGTGGCAGTGGAAACTACTTTTTATATTCGACCGCTAATATTTTCCTATGGGATTTTCCCATTGTTCGAGGCTACCAACTTTATTTAATTCTCATAGCCTCGAACATACCGCAGGTTTATTTATTTAATATTAATTCGCCGGTTGGTATTTTTTGCCAGGACTCGATTCTAAAATGGCGTCTGCGTTCTCTTCTGTGACTCCAACCCAAGTCGAGCCCTTTGTTCCACTTTTTGGCTGGCTTCTCCACAGAAGCCTTCAAAAGTGGTGCCACTCTGTCTGGGTACCACAGGGGGGGTTTAGGCACCCTGGACTGAGTTAACTTGGTAACTCAAGTCGCACTCTTGTGTGATTGGTCCGGCTCACCACTTAGCATGTTTGATTGACAGCTAGGCTGAGTGAATGGGGGTATGCTGCATAAAAGCAGGGCTTTGCGAACTGGAACTTCAGAAGTCGCCACAGGACCTGAGAATTCGACGAGGGAGAAGCTGAGCTGACCTACTACGACGACACCACCGGTGGAGCCCTGCAGAACCAACTCAACTTCCCAACGATAGAGAAGATCTCCCGGCTGGAGAGGCTTCCTTCCCTGACTGGTGGGCACAACCAGTTTTACCTTCTTTCTTCGCACCCCAGACCAGTTTGTGGTCGAACTGCCCATGCCAAGCACCCTGGTGGCCAGATAGCCACTAACCACTGAACCGCGAATTAACGGACTGCTCCTTGTACCCGAGAAACTCTGCGGCTGGTTTCTTCCCTGGCAGTGCAACGGACTCCTGTCTTCCACCACCACGAGATCCTCTCTTCTCCCGGACGAAGCACCGACTTGCATCCGCTGCCAGGAACAACTGCCCCCGCTGGAATGTTCTCACCACTTTAAGGTACTGTGTCCGCCAGGCCTCCCTTTCTAAAGATTGCTACAAGGTAATAATAACTCCTTAACCTTCTGGACTGAGCTGGCCGCCTTGACCCTCTAACTGGTCCCTTTCTTTGGTCCAACTCCTTTTTGAACCTTTACAAGACTTTTGTGCACTGCAACTGTGTGACCTTGGCCACATTTTGTTTTGATCCTCTTTAAGTGGATCCGGCCTATTGAACTCTAACTTCACAGTTTTACTTTGCCTTCATCTCTTGTCATGTTCTTGTAAAAGTATTGGGATCTGTTTCAACTTGTTCTCTGCTTTTCTCTCCCTTTTAAAAACGAACTATTAGAGTGCCATCTACGTCAAGCGCTCACCGCTGTCTGAAAATAAGTGGGGCTTTACTTAAGACTTGTCTAATATTCTTTTAAGGGAGTGTATATCTTTTAGTGACCATGTTTTTGAATGGCTTACTATTAGTGCCTGTGTGTTTTTCTAGATGTGGTTTTGAATAAATAATGATATCTCTTTTACACCAAGCCCTGGACAGCGTTTACTTGTTCTACTGTGTTCTCTTGACCTATTGTGAATACTCTGTATACTGCCTAACTCTTCTTGAGGGAAGGATGGGCTTAGGTAGATGCTTTATACAATTAGTGTCGATCCTATACAAAAAGCCAATGTCCAACATCATGCTGGGAAGCATTTGTTCATCTGACGTACATCTAAGAAGAGGAACTAGACATGGCAATCCCTTCAAGCCTTAAGCTTCACTGTACTGGCCTTTGCTCACGTTATGGGGAAACTGATATGTCCTTAAGGCTATCAGTACTGGGAAACCGTGTTTCCCTTAGTCTTGTGACTGTGTTGCTACTTGTGGTTACTTTTGTATCACATGTGGTAACTTTTTATCATTGCACACAGCAGCTTACACTGCAGTGCAATGGGGTTCATTTTTGTTTTGCCCTAGACTAACACTCAAAGGATTGTTTGGTTATTCTGAGGTGCTTAAAAGATGGGCTGGTGGCAGCAGTGACTTTTCCCCACTTTTTGGGGAATTTCGTTTTAGCTTTACCGCGTTTACCGCATTTGGCTACTTAATGTGGCTACTGGCCAAACATGGCCATGCCACAAGGTTTTTCATCTATTCTTTTTGCATCTTGTTATTTAGCCTTCTTCCTGGCCTCAGAGGTCAGAAAGATCCTTATAAGGACTTCCAGTGCCCGGGAAAGCGGGAGCTTTTGGCGGGCTACTGGAGGGCTCTGTGTGTTTGCAGGCAGGATGTGGGCTGGTTCGTCTGACCCAATACACATCCTGCTTTCTGTGTGTTTGAGTGGTATGCATGAGTGTTCCTGCCAGTGGACCTGATTGGACCACTGTGGGGTGTGTGTGTGGGCTAGTTCTGCCATTGGCTAGTGGGAGTTTCTACTCCTACCTGGCTGTTAGGATAGGAAGAGGGCCCCTGCATGCATTTCTCAGAGATCCTGAAGGAGCCAAGAATCCGTCCAGCTGAGAAGACCCACAAAGAAACCTGTAACCTGTCTGAAGGAGGCCTGGCAACCAACTTCTGCTGCAATCCTGGTGGAGCCCTGTCTGTCTCTTGATCTCCAGTAGGCCTGCGAAGGTGCTACAACCCCTGCATTGGAGGGACCATCCATTCCCGAAGCCTACTCAGTGCCCAGCACAAAAACCGCCTTCGGAAGTGCCCAGGAATCGTCCTGTGGCTGACCAGCTTTGTTTTTGGGCTACCGAGTTATCTTCGTTGCCGTTCCGAGTTTCCACCTGAAACTTGGCACACCCTCAGCTGCCACTGCAACGACACCCTCTGCAAAATGTCGGTGTCCTAGCACCAAGGGGACCCGAGAAATAGCAGAAAGTCCGACTGTGGCTACTGAATCCTGCTGCATCGCTGTGCGCGGCGTGCACGGTCCGAAACCTGCTTTTCTGACCCGCCTCCAGTCCCGAGAAGGGCGCTGCATCGTTTGTTCCTGCATTTCTTCATCAAGAGTCCTTGCACCAGCTAAAGATCCTAAATGGAGAATCACTCGAACCTCCAACCCGTGAAAATTGTGGACCGCAGAATTTGGCAGGAAAAGCAAGCCAGGACACCCTTCCTTTGTTCTGGAAAGTCTTGGGAAGATTCGGAGTGAGGGGGGTAAGTTATTGAACTTTTAACATACCGCTACACCCCCATTGTAAGTCAATGGACTTATATTACTCTTTATCTTAAACCTATTGGCTTTGCCGATACTTTGCTTGGCAAGACTTCTAACTGTTGGGGGCGAATGTTGGACACTGTCTATCTTGAACCCTGGCTCTAAGAATCCGTCACTGGACCCCAGAGACCCTACCTACATTTTCTCCTGCCTCCTGAGTGCTGGCCCTAGGAAACGTAGGGTTGGACAGTATTAGTTAGGGGTTAATTCTCCGTGGACCTTTTTGTGTGTAATACTTGCCTATTCATTCCCTTCCAGGAGTATTCTGATTTGTATTATGCACTTGAACCTGTGATTGTATATATGTGTTTTAGTTTGATGGTATTGGTTGATAAGTCTACATTCTTCTGTTCATTTTTCTTATAGTGTATTTGGCCATAATGAAATAACTGTATTTTTATACATCCTGTCTAAGGGTAATTTGTGACTCCTATTGTGTGACCTCATTGTGGACCCTTTACAATCTCACCCCTCTGAAGATCTTAGCCTAGACCGCCTGTCACTGCTACCTTGAACTGGTTTGGCTACAGCTTCCCAGAGTTGCCCCTGTCACAATATAGGTTGGCCTTCTATACATCTGTCGACCAGGCCAGAGTATAGGAAATCAGTCTTAACAATGTGCGAACATAAAGGCAATACAATAGGCTAGGAGCCGTGCAGGTCAAACCAAAGTGGTGCTCGATTGCAGTGTTCCGATGCGCAATAGCGCAATGCATGTACAGCAAACAGGAAGGGGTTAGATTCAGTATTACGAAAAACAATGCAGAGCAATGCCAATCTAGTACAGATGTGGGCTGGTGGTAGTATACAGTGCTCAGAGGTGCAATAAGGTGTGTATCAGGTACATTATACCAGAGGGAGTTGGCGTCACGTTTCAAGGCACCATATGGGCAGTGTAAGACTAACACAAATGGGGCTAAATTCATTAATCACGGCACAGTGCAAAAAATAAACGTACATAAATGGAGGCCGGGTAGGGGTGTCAGAAGCACTATTGAGCTCACCTTGCTCACTGGCGGCTGAATGCTAATAGTCGCTTGTGATCGGAGGTGGATCGAGACCATATATAAACCATGGACAGATGGCCCGAAGCAGTGTATTTTCATCATGCTTTCAGGTGGTGATCGTGAAATTGAGTTGGCGCACCAAAGAGTGCTTGGAGTTTGGCAGAATACTGTGTCCTGCGGCCGATGTGGTCCGGACAGGAGGGTGTAGTAGAGCACCAATTCAATGCTGCTTGGAGGTAGAGAGGTGAAGTAGAGTATCAGTTAAATGCTGCTTAGAGTTAGAGAGGTGGTGAAGAGTACCATGACTGTGCTGCTGTGAGGAAGAAGGTGAAGTACAATACCAAGTCATTGCTGCACGTAGGTAGAGAGGTGAAGTAGAGGACCGGGTCAATGCTGCTTGAAGGTAGAGAGGTTAATGCTGCTGGGAGGTAGAGAGGTGAAGAAGAGTACCTGGCAATACTGCTGGTAGGTAGAGAGCTGAAGAACAGTACCAGGTCAATGTTACAGGTAGGTAGAGAGTTGACGTAGAGTACCAGGTCAATGCTGCTGGTATGTAGAGAGGTGAGAAAGAGTACCATGCCAATGCTTCTAGGAGATACTTGAGAAATATGGCAGAATTATCACCAAAATGAATGTTTTCTTTCCAAACTAGTTCTTCACTTCACTACAAATGCATTGTTTGCTTTTGATACCCATACTTTATCTTCATTGCTGCTTTTTCTTATATGTAATTTTCTAGAAACCAAGTAGAAATTACTTGGTGCTAACTATGACACTTTTGTGTTTATCTATAGTTGTAACTTTGCTCAACCCTTCTACAGGAGTTGTGGCTGCTGGGTCCAGGGGAGTTCTTATCTCACACACAAAATGACACGGACTGGCTGGTGTACACTACTTGCTTTATTGTGCACACCGTTCAATGTCACTTAAATTGTTCCCCCGTCCTATCCTGTTCCCTCCCGACTCGAGGATGATTGTTCTCCTTCACAGCTGTCTTCTGACTGCTCAACATCTCCTTGATAAGAGTCATCCGAGCGCCTGTCATCTTGGCTGTTGTATGCATGCTCCCAAGCGACGGGTGAGAAGTCTTACTTTCCTGAAGTGGAACGAGTTCCTTGTTATGGACTGTTGTTGTCCACTGGCCATTATCATGGTGCCTCTTCTACTGGTCACCACTAGCGGCTCTTGTGTAAAGTTAGGATCCTCCTTCGGACCCTTTGGCTGTCTTAACAAAACATGGTTTCCCGGCTCTGATGCACGCTTTGGCTTCTCGCCGAGCCCCTGCCCTGTCCTTCATTTTATTCTTCTCTTCTTGGTCTCTGGGGCTAGGTGGACTTGTGCGGGTATATGTCGACAGTTGACATCTTGAGCTTTGGAGCCCTGGGGAGTGTATTTTAGGCCTCTTATATGGACCGTCACCCAAGTGTTGATGAGAAATTCTAGTGGGGTGACGTTGACTTGGAGAGTGAGGACTGGGCTGTGTCGGGTAGCGGTGCTATTGTTTAGGGCCCATACATAGCCTTTTTTCTGTTGGTCTTCCCCCAATGAGGGAGAGTCTCTGCTTGAGAGCGATCTCATTTCAATGTACCAGACAGATCTCCTCCTGCCGCTGCGTTTTGAGCTCTCCGGTCTTCTCAAGCATATGAGCTTCTGTGTTCACGTTCTTTTCGCCTCTGCCCTCTGGCTTCTCTGCGTTAGGAAAGATTTCTTAATTGTGGGTAATTTTCCTTCCATGTGGCAACCCCTAAACTTTTTGCTGTTGTTTTCGCCAGGATCTAGACTTTGCCAGAGAAGTGCAGCCTTCTGCTGCACTCCTCTGGGCTTTTGCTCCATTCTTACGGGGAAACTGACATGCCCTTAAGACAGTCAGTACCGGGGAACGTTGTTTTCCGTAGTTTCTTTATCATGTTGCAGCTTTCGTGCAACATGACACAAGAGGGCACTGTAAGCTAAGTTACTGCTCTCTTGGGTCTCTAGTCTTCTACAGGCCCTAGATACTCTGTTTGGATTGTAAATGATCAGTGCAAGTGAATCACGGATGGGACTGGTGGCAGCAATCGTTTCTTGTGTTTTTGAGCTCCTTTTGGCGTTTTAAGCGCGTTTTTCACGTTTACCCCAAAATGGTGGCCTGGCTCCCAAAATGGCCAGACCACGAGGCTCTTTGTCCTGTCCGCTGACCGGCTTGCCCCCTTCACCTTCCCCAGGTCGAGCCGACCCGGGACCTTCCTTATTTGGGCATGTACTTTCCCGTGAAACACAAATGCTTTTGCGGGCTTCTACAGGCCTTGTGTGTGCCTCCAGGATGTGGGCTGGGATGTCTGGTCCCAATACACATCCTGGGTGCCAGAGAGTCTAGTGTGGTATGAATGTCTGGGACCACCGTGGTCCGTGATAGGTCCACGTATGGTGTGAGTGTTTTGTGAGCAGATCTCCCATGGGGTCCTCTCCGTTTTGGCGTGAAGGGAACCGTGGATAAGAGGAGGCTGGAAACACCACTACCATGTCGATCTCCTGAGTTCTCACAAACAAAGGGATACAGGAGCCAAGTATCCTGCAACCACGAGGCTGAACCGAGGAATCGCTGGTGACCCGCTGAAGGACTGCTCCTCTGCACGGCTGTCGCTTTGTGAAACCCTTTCTACCTCGGATCGAACAAGAAGGCCTGTACTGGTACTTCGACCCTTGGAATAGCGGGGCAGCTATTCTCGGCACCTACACCATCTCCTGCACGTAAGCCTTCGGAAGTGTCTCTGGGCCATCCAGCAGACTGACCACCCTACCCAGGAGTCTGGCTCTGTAACCGCCGTCCGGTTGTGTTGTATTTCGAGTCCTTGTCACTCTCACACGATTCGTACACTTGGCATTCCCAGGTCTGAAGTGAGTAGTGTACATTTGCTGAGATACACACAGCCGCTCCGTTGCCCTGCTGTGGTAACAAACTGTGCGGGTTCACTGTGTTTGGGACGTCCTCAACTCAACTAACTCTGCTGCTGCGGAATCTACACGACGACGAGACGTCCCCTGCTCCTATCTGAACCTGCCAGCACTGAAACTGACGCGGAGAAGCCTGCGTCTGCCTGCATTGGGGACCGGTGAGTAGCATAGCTAGGAACTGGTCGCCCTCCTGCAGTAGCCCATAGCCTATCCTCGCTGTGTCAAACAGCACGCCTTTCCGTACTCGCGCTCTGCTTCTGCCCACAGTGGAGGCTACGCTTGAGTCGCGGAGCTCTGTTCATCTTCATTTGTTCACCGTGAACTGCCTGATTCCCTCGAAGAGACTCCCCTTTTTGCCCGTTGGCACCAGCCTGTGCAGGTACTTTTGAGCACAAGGCTCCACTCTTCGTAGGGTTTGGACTTCCTTTTAGTTAGGTGCCTCTGAAGGCGGACTGGGTCTGATTATTATTCGCACTGCCCGTTTTCCTCCCCATCTAGGTGGTCTACACATTTCGTGCATCGAACGCGTTAGACTCGTTTGTATTTGTATATATATTGTATTGGTTTGGTATGTGTTGAGTTTTATTGTGATTTCTCGCTACGGTCATTGTTGCAAAGGCCTTGGAATAAATGTGTCTATATTTTTAATATAACACCTGTTTGGAGTAATCTCTAAGTGTCCTTGCTGTGTGTGCTCATTGCGGGCTTTCAGTCACCCTCACCCCTCTTGAGACCTAGTCTTGACTGCCGCGATCGCTACCCTGATTGGTCTGGCTTGTCCAGAGGTTACCCTGTTCCAAGAAATTGGGCTGGCCTTCTGAACCTCTGCCCCTCCCGGACAGAGTTCAGAAATCCGTCTTAACACTCTGTCCGCTATACGGCCTTCCGGGCTTGTCTGTGTTTTTCTCCGGTGTTCCCTGAGGGCTCTCCTGCTGGGTGTAGAGGCAGTGCTTTTTTGCAAACGGCCTTGACGTGGTTGTCGCCACTGCATGCAGTGCATTGCTGGCCCAGGTCTGGGTATTCTCTGACATGAGGATATTCATACCTGCATCGGAAACATGTGGCCTCTGATCGTCTGACCGGCTAATTGGTGTGGTGAATAGTTTATTGATGAGATCAGGTTCGGCGGGCTTGTGTTGTATCATGATTTTACTCAAATTGCCCAGCTGCGATTCCACCAAAAGTTTCTTGCAAAAGTTTGGGAATCGCAACTAGCTATGACCTGGGATCGTAGCGCTTCCTCGTTTGGCTATCAATGAAATTCACAGTATTTCAGTTTTATTCTAAGTCTCATTACGAAGTTGTCTAGCGATTTCTCCTTTGTCCTGTCACGTCATATGGAAGATGCGCCTCTCATAGTCAATGTTGGTATGAGATGCGAGGTATTCCGACCACTTCTCGTGCAGGTTATGGTAGGACGCTGTTTCTAGGTTGAGTAGTTCATCCGCTATGTCTCTCGTGGCTGGTCCTACTGCCATGGACAGGGTGTTCTTCAGTCGTTCATCATCAATGAGCCCTATCACATAAAATTTGAAGTCTCTTAACCAGGTAGCCCATTGAGGCCCCAGGTTGCTGGTGTCGCGGTGGTCAAATGCATCGGGCAGATGTAGTTCTTGCGATGCACCCCCAGAGGTGGGTGTGGGTCCTGGAGTGGCCCCTGCAGACCTTGGAGGTGACCTCTTCCTCGGACATGTCGTGCGTTCAGCAGTGCCTTGGGAGCTTCCTCAGCACGTGTGGGGGGGGGGGCCTTGCTGCCCCTTGATGAGCGTGGTTTGCTCCCTCGTGTGACCACTCTGTTTGCTGGCGTGTCAACCTTATGTTTCGGGTTGTGCAACTTTCCTTTGGGTCTCACTTTCCTACCTTCCCTTATGCCTTTGGGAGGCCGATTCTCCCCAGCAGGCCCGGGGTCCTTTCTCCTGTTTCCTGCAGCATGGTCTTCCTGCGGTGCTCGGGGAATCTTTTTAGTTTTTTCTTCTAATGTCACCCATGGTGGCGTGTGGATGTGCGCTCCTGCGCAACATGCGGCCAGTGTATTTCATTAGTGAGGGGCCTACCCCTGCCATGTGCTGCTAGTGCAGGAGACTGGGCTGCCAGCGGGTGGTGAGCCGACGTGCATGCTAAATGCCCGACGGCATCCTCCGGGCGCTTGCTGCTGATGGTGCCTGTCCGCAGCTTTCCCAGCCATGTGTGCTTTGGGATGTGCTTGTGCCAGTGCCCGTCGAATCAGCCGGCACTGTGGCACATGGTGCTGTGTCGGTCCCTCGTCACCAGTGAGTAGTCATGGTAGCAGACTCCATGGGAGGTCTGACCTTGCCCACAAAAAGACAAGGAACGGCTGGTGAACCCTACTGGCTTTATTGTTCACACAGTTCAATCTAACCTGGCATATCCCGTTCCCTCCCCACGCCCCCTCCATAACCCCCAACGTCACTTTCCTGGAGTCTTGGCCCGAGCGAGGGCCATCCTCCTCAACGATGTGGGAGGGTTGCATGTCCCATTGAACTCACAACATGACTATATGATACATTTATTTGGTTAGGTTAACAATGCACTTCCTAACAGAGCATCCTCCGGCTTTGTAAGACATTGCTTTACAGCACCATTCAAGACCTGTGCGTTCCGCTCTGCCTACCTATCTGATACAGACCAAAGATTTACTATCATGGAATGTGGTGTGGCCTTCTGGAGGTGAGGGTGAGACTCCCAAAGTTATTTCAAGGGAAATGTATGTTCTTGTTACTGGTGTTGTCTGTGTTTTTCAGTACCCAGCCCTGGAAAAGATTGGATAAATATGTTTTATATGCACACCTTAGTTCTAATGAAAAGAGAGTGGGTGGAAACTTATTTAATGACATTTTCAGATAAACTTTTTAGAAATATTTCTATTCGGTTCTTTTTTAATGTTCTTTTAACAAATGAAATACTGTGTCCCGGCAGTAGGGCCTCTGGCGCTGGCCTACTGCAGATTTCGTACAAACCTGCAAGTCAAAGAGAAACTTCTAAATCTGTTTTTATGCTGCCCATCGCTAAGGTCTGTGCGTATCTTTTACTTTTGGGAAATGTGTGCATTATTGGGGATATGTAAATGCTCCGAACATGTGGGTGGCAGATCTGTGCCTACTACACTTGCTGTACTTGGATTTCTTCATTGTTGTGATCCCTTTCCTGGAAGATAGCTCATTGATACTAGTGCTGGGGCGATACTGGTTGCTTCTGTTATGCAATGTGGCAGGCTGGGTTTGTATTTGATTATACAAATATTTCTGAGGCTTGTGGAATCTGCTTAGATCACATGCTGTGCATAGGCCGACATCTAGTGGAAGCTTCAGAGTATTACAGTTGTTTTCAAACTCGAAAAGGGACGTCGACAGGGCGTGCCAGTAATACTATCCCTAGTGTGACCTCCACTGTACCCATGATCCCTCAGGCGTCCCTCCAATTGTGTTTTTCCGCCATTCTTGATGCACGCGTATAGCAGAGTTCTTCTTTTGGCATAAAGCCATTTACTTATTTCAATTACTGATAGTTCATCTTTCTATTCTTTACTTCACTGATCATCGAAACATCACGCCGGTGAAAAAAAGAGACTGCCTGCTGAAAGACTACCGCATTGGACCGCTCGGCCTTGGAAGTCCGCCCATGGCCTCAGCCCAGACAGTAGAGAGAGAGAGAGAGAGAGAGAGGGGGGGGGGGTTCATTTTAGGACATATATGCCCCCTTCCTTACACTATTTTTGCCCAGCTGCCATAGTTTGTAGTTATGGACAAAAATCCATTTAAATTATGGCCCATGTGCAATCGAAAATTTCCGTGGGTCGATAAGCATTTAGTCTGTAACTTGTCTCCCAAAAGACCATGTCAAAGGGTTGTGTCAAGCTTGTAGGCTCTTCAAGCCCAAGACTTTAAAGGACCGATCCACAAAACGCTGGGCACACCACGCCAGGCAGCTCAGAGCCATGTAGGTAGAAGGTGCTTTCAGCGATGGCAGCAACGCTGCGGTTTCGGACGACTAGGGTGACGGGGTAGCTTTGGCTACTCAAGCACTGGCCCCCGACCCCGTGAGACAGGCCCGGCGGCCCTGTTGTGGGGACTACACCTGGCGACAGAAGCACTACAATTCCATCCACCACTAAACACACAACCCCACGTCGAGGCTGGACACGTGTCAAGCGGTCGACAACGCACGACACCCAGGGAAAGGTCAGTTGAGTTGCTGTCCTTTGGGCACTCTCACTCGATCGCCACACGACGGGGCCCAACCGTCGAAAGATGGCACGGGTGTCGCATGTAAAACTCCATCCGAAGGCCGATCATCCGCGGACGAGGCCTCGGCTGTTCCCATAACCGAAAGTCGACGCTCTGCATCGGATCAGATAGCAGGCCCCAAACTGTCAGATAAACAATGCTCTGGGTGCCGGGGGGCGGAATAAAGAACACAGAAAGAAGTCCTCAAAGACCCCTCATAGGGATAAAAGCCCTCATAAGGAAAACAAGCCCTCATAAGGGAAAATAACTCAAGGGTCTAGGCCCATCCCTCATAAGAATAAACCTCTCGAGACTAGGCCTAAAAAATGTGGTCTTATTCGTCCCACAGATGAAGACTTGGGTCTTCCTTCCCAAACCAAGTTCAGCACAATGGTCATCACAAGACATAGACAGGGTCATGAGGAGAATGTCCTTTATGGCCAATTTCTATGGAAAAGACCCCGCCTGCTTCGAGAGTTTCCACTCGACTCCCTGCACTACAGCTCCTTCTGGGTCACAGGCCTCTGCTCAACTTTCTCAACCCTCTACTAAAAGGTCTCATACAGAAACTCAAGGGCGTAGCACAGTAATGCAACTCCCGAACTCTGAACATGAAGACCTCTCAATTGTAGAGGCAGCTGACCCTCAGTACACAGCAGACCCTTATTATGGAAATGATGATGATGATCAGGATGCTGACCCAGAAGCCAATATGTATCCTATTGACTAACCTATTGATCAAGAAACGCCCCCCCCCCCCCCAAAGCCACTGCTTAATGAGGTGCTAGCCAGGGAGGCAGAGCACTTTGAAATTGAGACTCAGGAGGTACAGGAGGATCAGGATTTCGTAGAACAAATGCTTGGGGACAAGAAAACAGTTGCACAGTTTATTCCTCTACTCCAGTCAGTGCAGCGCAAAATACAACCGTCATTAGAGACTCCTAACCTCTGTAAACCCCTGTATAGAAAAGCTATTTAAACCCGCACCTTCAGACCCACTGTATGTAAGAGGGCAGCTGAAGCCCGACTCGTTAGTTGTAACTACAACTAGGAAAAGAGGCACCCCCCCCTTGCTTCCTCTGAGGCCCCACCCGACAAGGAGAGCAAGAAGCTTTATACAATGGGAAGAAAAGTCGCCTCCTCCACGGCTTTTCAGACCAGGATTGCAAATAATGCAACCCTTTTGGCCAGTTACAACTGCCAGAAATGGGAGGAAGTGTCGGCTTTACTGGTGTCTGCCCCGCAACCTTTAAAATGCCAGCTAGCAGAGGTGGCCGCAGAAGGCCGAGCAGTGTCCAGCTGTGTACTTAAGACCAACCTTGACGCTGCAGACAATGCCGGGCGTATTATTGCACAGGGTACTATTATTAAACGTCACGTGTGGCTGAGGCAATCGGGTTTTGGACTGGAAACGCAGGCCACCTTAATTAATATGCCAATAGAACCCAACATGCTCTTTGGCAAGAGGAGTATGCCACACGAGCAAGCCACCCGGCCAGAGGGGTAATGGTAATGTTCGCCTTTTTCACGGCCATAGTTCACAACGGGGGTCCAGTTATAGCCAAAAGACTCCCTGGGGAAATAATCAAGGTCACTCCTCCCAAGGTTATCCTAGAGGATCCCATAGGCCCAGAGTTCGTGGCAGGGGCAATTCATCTCGGGGCGGGGGGAATATGATTCAGGTGCCCTCCCACGCCTCTCCAGTAGGAGGGTGCATTTCCAGCTTCACCCATGCATGGGAGGGGATCACCTCAGACAGATGGGTGCTGTCCAAGTAGCAGGTGGATACTGTATTGAGCTCCTCCAACTGCCCCAAAACCGGCCCCACGACACAATGTCCATTCAAAAGAACGCCAGCATTTCCTCCTCGAGGAAGTTGCCACACTTCTGCTAAAGGACGCCATTGAAATTGTCCCGGCCAACCAGGTGAACAAGGGTATCTATTCAACCTACTTTCTTGTGCCAAAGAACAATCTGTCCATGCGCCCAGTATTAGATCTGCACCATGCAAACAAATATGTAAAGCCACAAAAGTTCTGCATGACTACGCTATAAGAGGTAATACCTCTACTACAAAAGGGGATTGCATGGCAAAACTGGATATGAAAGATGCCTATTTTCATATTTCAGTGTTCCCAGCGCACAGAAGATTCTTGTGTTTCAAGATAGCGAACCAGCACTACAAGTGCTACCCTTCGGAATAGCATCTGCTCCAAGGGTATTCACAAAGGTACTGGCGGTGGTGGCAGCACACCTGCGCAGGGAAGCAATCCCATTGTACCCTTACCTGGACGACTGCCTCATTATAGGGTAGTCCCTCCTAATTTGCAAACTGAACATTCAAAGGACTATCAAACTTCTCTTTCAATTGGGCATCTCAATAAACGAGAACAAAATCAAGCCTAGTGACAAGCACAACCAAACAGTTTCTAGGAGCTGTCATAAACACTCAAGAGGGGTTGGTCTTTCCGTCAGAGCAAAGAGTTCAAAATATGCTGTTGCAAAGACCACATTATCAGGCCGACTGCCAGATAAGGGTATACAAAGTGATGCGCTTGCTATGCATGATGGCATCTTGCATTTACCTGGTTCCACACGTGCGCCTGTGCCTGCGACCCATGCAGGAGTGGTTGGTGGTCTATGGTCTCAGGCAAGCGCTCAGTGGGACGATCTAGTGGTCGTTTCACTAAATGAAATGCCATATCATAACACTGGTACAAAGTCTTGGCTGGTGGACGAGAGAAAATCTACTGAAAGGGAAACCCGTCTATGATCCAGAGATACAGGCGATTATAACAACGGGCGGCTCTCTTGCTGGGTTGGTGGATGGGGGGGGCCCACTACCTTCACCACACAGCTCGGGGTCTGTGGTCTCACACAACAGCTCAGAACCACATCAATCTGTTAGAACATCTGGCAGTATTCAAGGCCCTTCAGGCCTTCAAACCCTACTTAATGAACCAATCTGTGCAGATCCTGACAGACAGCACTACAGCTATGTTTTACATAAACCAACAAGGGGGTACAAGTTCTCCAAATCTGTCCAAACTTGCAGAGCAAATCTGGAAATGGGCACTCAAACGGAAGATATTCCTATCGTCGCAGCACATTCCAGGGGAACTCAACTCTCTCGCAGACTCATTGAGCAGAGATCCCCTACCAGAAGAACACGAGTGGCAACTTCACACAGAGGTCGTAGAACACCTCTTCTCTCTATGGGGTTTCCCCACAACAGACTTGTTTGCTACAAGCGAAAACAAGTAATGCCCAGACTTCGCGTCCACGTTTCCCCAGCCAGGATCCAAGGGGAACGCCCTGTGGATGAACTGGTCAGGGAAATTTGCTTACACTTTTCCCCCCAACACCCCCTCATGAGGAAGGCGGTGAACAAAATCCACAAGGAACGGATGACGCTCATCCTCGTTGCTCCTATGTGGGCAAGACAACCCTGGTATCCACATCTGCACAAACTGGCGATGTGCGATCCCATCAAACTAACGTGCCCGTACAACCTGCTCTCCAAGCACGGGGGCCTAACAGTGCACCCGCTACCTCACTCAATGAACTTGGCAGCATGGCTCCTGAAGTCATAGACTTTGGTCATCTTATCCTGCCTCAAAGATGTATGGACATCTTGAAGGAATCAAGAAAACCTAACACTACTGTTACTTTGACAAGTGGAAATGATTCCTACTTTGGTGCCAGTCTAAACAAATGTACCCCATCCCACATTCTACATATATGCTCCACTTGCTGGATGCAGGGTTAGTGTTCAGCTCCTTGAAGGTCCACCTGGCAGCCTTATCAGCCTACACCACCTCCCACAATAAGATCTCATGGTGGAAGGTACCTGTCATCAAAGCATTCATGGAGGGAGTAAAAAGACTCCACCCTCCAATTTCAAACCCACCACCAGGATGGGATCTCAATGTTGTACTCGCTAAGCTCATGGGGTCCCCCTTTCGAGCCGATGCACAAGTCCAGTCTGAAACACCTGACTTACAAGACTGCCTTCTCAGTGGCTATCACTTCCATAAGAAGAGTTAGTGAAATACAAGCATTGTCCATGCAGGATCCTTTCTTTGTTGTACACAAGGACAAGCTGGTTTTACGTACTCGCCCTAGAGTCTCCCCTAAATTCATCTCCAAATTTCATGTAAAACAGTCAATCGAGCTACCGGCTTTCTTCCAGGAACCGAACAGCTCAGCTGAGGTAAAACTCCACACACTGGATGTGAGGAGGGCGGTCCTCTACTATGTAGATAAGACCAGACCGCTTAGAAAGACAGATCAACTGTTTGTCTCCATAGCGCCAGGCAGAGAAGGTGACTGCATTTCAAAGAATGCCATCTCTAGGTGGATAGTTGGATGTATCGAACTGTGCTATTCCCTATCAAATAAGACACTGCCTTTTACACCCAGGGCTCACTCCACAAGAGGCATGGGAGCCACCCAGGCTTTCATTGCAAATGTCCCTTTAGACAGTATTCGCAAAGCAGCTACATGGAGCTCAATACACACTTTCACTCAGCACTACTGCATTGATACTCATTCCAAGACAGATCCACAAGTGGTTCGAAGACATTTGTTCGCTCATGATCCTTCTCACATCCCATCTCCTTCTTCTAACACTGTTCTGAAATCTATGCACAGCATGTAATCTAAGCAGATTCCACAAGCCTCAGAAGGGATACATTACTCACCGTAATCGTATTTCTGATGCTTGTATCTGCTTAGATTCACAGGCGACCCACCCTTCCTCCCCTCGGAGAGAAGGCACATGGATGCTTAAGAGCTTGTCTGATACCTTTCTGCCTGGATACAAATGTGCACGCGCTACTCCTCGTGCTACCTCACGTCAGAAAAATAGTCTGAGAGACCTCGACGTGTGATGGATCATGGGTACAGTGGATGTCACACTAGGGATAGTATTACTGGCATGCCCTGTCGACGTCCCTTTTCGAGTTTCGAAAACAGCAACTGTAATACTCTGCTTCCCTAGATGTCGTCCTTTGCACAGCATGTGAATCTAAGCAGATACATGCATCAGAAATATGATTACAGTGAGTAATGTATCCCATATCTATTTTTTTTTTGGCTTGAAGTTTTATTGGTGGATAGTGAGTGTTCTGATCTTGTGATATTCTTTTTTATATTGTGTTTTAATATTTGGATTTTTTTTGTTTAACTGAATCGAGTAGTTAAGGTTTTGGAAATTAAAAATGTGATGTTTTATGAAATCGCAAAGTTTTGTTTTAAACCATGAACAATTAAATAATAATAAATACATAATACATATCCCAGCCCTGTATATGTATCAGTATTATATTTTACTGTTTAAAGCAGTACATTTCTTATTTTTCTTCTATGCATTTGTGAATAACCTTTAACTGTTGGTTCAAGTAAACTTCCACTCCTTTGTCCAAAATGCAGTAGGTGGTCTACATCAAATTCTGCCTCCTTTTTTCTTAGCACAAAACTACCATCCATTCATGGGACAAACAACAAGACATGATTCCATATAGAACAGGGTTTAATGTTAAACATTCTGATTATGTTGTATGTTTTTATCTAACAGGGAAGGAAAATGTAAGCAGAAAAATGAAAGATTGTAATTATTTGACGTGTATTAAAACAACTGCACAGCCTCGTGCTTCACCAAGAGACACCAAAGCAAGAGCTATCCAGAACCCTGGGGAGAGCGCAATCCAGAACCCTGGGGAGAGCGCAATCCAGAACCCTGGGGAGAGCGCAATCCAGAACCCTGGGGAGAGCGCAATCCAGAACCCTGGGGAGAGCGCAATCCAGAACCCTGGGGAGAGCGCAATCCAGAACCCTGGGGAGAGCGCAATCCAGAACCCTGGGGAGAGAGCAATCCAGAACCCTGGGCAGAGAGCAATCCAGAACCCTGGGCCAAGAACAGAGTCTGCACACCAGCCATGGTCAGAAGTCAATTCAGAAATTGAAGGAGAAACCATTTCACATTGTGAAAGTGGTTTCAGCAGTCGAGTGCACTTAAATTCTTATAAAGAATTGTGCAATCTTGAAATATCTGGTAAATGTAATGATACCCTGATAAATGAAATGTTTTTTACACAGCCACAAAATAATATGTTTAACTGTAGATGGTATAAATGTACTGTTTGTGGGAAAGGGTTTGGTAAGAACAGAAATCTAATTATTCACATGAGAACACATACTGGAGAGAGGCCTTTCCAATGCACTGAATGTAAGAAAAGCTTCAGCATAAAGAGCTCTCTCCTCCGGCATGTGAGAATACATACAGGAGCTCGACCTTATCAGTGCGGCGAATGTGAGAAAAGCTTCAGTATAAAGTCAAATCTTAATATGCATTATAGAACACATACAGGAGAAAGGCCTTATAAGTGTAACAATTGTGAGCAAACCTTCAGTCGAAATGAGCACCTTATGCTGCACCAGAGAACCCACACGGGAGAGAGACCCTATCAGTGCACTGAATGTGGGAAGAGCTTCAGTGTAAAGGGGAGTCTGTTGAATCACAAGTTTACACACACAAAGTCAAAACGAACATAGCCTGCAGTAGCTTGGAAACTACGCACCAGATGCACAGTACGCACATGGAAAGGAGCCATTTTCCATTTGTTTCTGTGCAGAATACTACCTTGTCTTAGCTGGGCGCAGAAATGAGGCTGTTTCCTATTACTGCATGCATAAACACTGTAACCCCACTTGAAGATGATAACCCCAAAGTATGCAGTGCAATAAAATGGACAGTGAGAGATATTTGTCGTACAAGAGATGTAGTGTTCAGGTGAAGGGTTCCCCTATCAATTGCTCTGTTGATGTTATTCCATTGTAAAGTATGTTATGCTCACATCAGCTAGAGAAAATATCCACATGTTACTCCACGTGTAACTGACACATATGTTTGCAGGCCTGTATAACATATGTATAGCTAGATACCCCTTGGAGAACTTGCATCATTGTCAGCTTAGCACTGTAGTACACAACCTATCGTAGAAGACCCCATCAGTCTATGCATTATTAGCCTGGATCCGATGAGCTTTGGGGTCGAGCCATTTGACCATTAACTCTAAGGCCTGGATGCTCATCAGAGCTATACCGTGGATTCCCACAGATGCCTAGTTGGGTGAGTTTGCATTCATGCCTGGTAAACTACACACCAGATATGTAAACTATGCTCACAGCTCTCCATTGCCTGCACATTCCTTTCATTGGAGGATCTGAACAGCTTTCTACTTGCATCTTGCGGTGACTCACTGCCGTTCTCTGGTCTGCTGAGAATTAGCATGGAAAGCCCTGATACTTTCTCCAGCTTGGTTTGAGTCACAACTTGTCAGGTGGCCTCCATACTATGCAACACGTGGTAGAGATCTTGTAAAGATATCCCTTTCCCCCCAAATAATAATCATCCATCTACCCATGAACAGTTTGCTTGCAGGAGGTATGATTTATTTGTAATGCTTCTTCCTCTGCTCATCAGAAGAATGTGTGACTGGATGGAGCAGATAATGAGGAAACTTCGGTGATTGATAGGTTGCTCTGAATATTTCTGCAACATGTCGAAGGAAAGGAGTAGATTTCTCATGTAAAGCACAGAATGTATGCCCCAAGAACCACTTGCGGTGGAGTTAACCCCTGAGCATGCCTAAAGATGAACATGCTCAGGCCATGGCGGTTAAGAGTCTGGAAGAAGTAGGTAATGACAGCTTGCGAAGTATGAAGACCTAGGTGAGCGCCTGGAGAAGGAGAAACATCTACATAACTAGCTTCCCTGTAACCCACTGTTTTTGATGAAGCATTACACTGAATAAAGCAAAACTATTAATGTAGATGCATAATGACCGCAAGAGTTTAGATGGCCCTTAGAGAGTCCAGTTTATAGCCATTTTCCAATTAAAATACATCCTCATTCATAATTACGCTTCTGAACTACAGAGACCCGGATGTAGTTCTGACAGCCACATTGTGGAAACTTTGGTCAATGTGTTCAGAATGCCAGGAAATAAAAAGTATTTATTTTTGGGCCCATTATAAATTTTAGAGGTGCTTGCCTGGGTGCAGAAGGCAATGGGTGTGTGGAGGTTCGATGGTCTGCCTGGATCTGCACCTGGTTCGTGTAAGGGTGCAGAAGGAGGAGACTGGCACACATGTGGCATGATTGTTGACATCCTCTTTTATTTAGGCAAACGATAAAGCGAAAAAACACCGCTCTCTAACTCTGAGGTGTGTCTCTACCTCAACTACAATACTAAGGGTGCTGTCAGAACAGAATGTAAGTGTAAATGAAAACCATTGTGTGTCAAAACCTACCTCTTTCCCTTATATCTAAGCTAAAGAGGTCATGGATATTCTTGGACCAGAAGAACGGCTCCCTTCTTCTAGACAATGGATCTTTGTTTCTGTTGTTCAGTGGGATCTTCACTGGAGAAATTGGCTCCCTTCCCCAAGTCTCAATCAATTTCCAAGGCAAAAACAAAGTTCCAGGTTGTAAAGTAGTGAAGTTCTCAATTCATACTTGAGAGAAGGCCGACGAGGCATCTTAAGGGCACAGTCCCTGGCAGCAGGACCTTCGATGGAGTTTGCCCGAGGTGTAGGTGTGCTCTTGTCTTCTCGCCTGTATTTTCTTCAGAAATCAATGCTTCGGGCTGGCTCATATATGCGCCAGCAGGTGCGGCTGCTGAATAAAACAACTCTGAGTCTGGTGCAAATTACAGAGGTGAGTCCTCCCTCCCAAGGAGGATATTCAAACTGTCATGGGCATTGATATTAATGATAGAGATACAGTGAATAACACGTTGCTACTTGGCTTCAATCCGCTACCTCCCTCGAATTCCGATCTGGTGCAACGGGAGGGGGGGGGCGGATGCAGTGGAAACTCCCGCAATGGCTGAATGTGAACGGGTGGAGATCCTATGGGATATGAATCACAGAGGACCCAACATTGAGACGATTGAGGCACCATACCGTACCTTTCCCGCGACACCTGCACTGCTCGGCATGAATGGGATGTGATAGCGGTAAAGCGGTGATCAATGCTGTAGGCGCTACACAGTCCTCTGGAGAGTCTGCAATGGTTGTGGAGATTCACCAAGATGTGTCCTAGTTCGGTGCTGACCAATGATAAAATCTTGATTCAATGGCCACTCTATTACAGTGGCTACTTTCTACCGACCACCTAGCCAGCACTCACGCCTTCCTCTCAGAGTGGGTGGATCTCTCCTCCTCCCTCCTTGCCTCGACCACTCAACTGCTCCTCCTTGGTGACTTCAACATCCACCTGGAATCTTTCGTGACCTTTGAAACTCACTCCTCTATTCTTGCCTCTGGCCCGAATCATTCTGCAGCGCACACTCTTGATGTTCTCATCTCGCTCTTGCTCTCTCTCTTTTCACCCCCCACCCCCCTCAGGCTGAGCCTACCCCCACACTGCCACTGTCAATCGACCCATGAAGCATGTGTCAGTTGAGGCTTTTGCCACCTCTTTCTCTCCCCCTCCTACCCTTGGGCTGACTCGCACCTTTCAGTTCTCCTCTCTGCCATCTCTGATACTCTCGATGCTCTTGCCCCTGTATGTGGATCCGCATGAAGCCTAAAATCAAGTACGACTCAGACTTTGTCACCCTTAAAGTGTATGGTGGCTGAGAGGAAATTGTTGGCACTGTGTACATCCTCTGACCAACTGGCTTGTTGCCTGCTCCAAAGCCAATCTCTACTCTCTGTCCTCACTGAGAAGAGAGCTTACATCCAAGCCCGCGTTTCCACGGCATCTAACAATTCAGCCAAAATCTGCAAGGAGCTGGCCAATCCTGCTGCGCACTCTACATCTCCTGTTCCTTCCCAGTCCCTCTGTATGGCCCTTGCCTCTCACTTTTATGATTGCTTATTTATAATGCACTCAATGCCCAGAGGTTTCTAAGTGCGGACCTACGGATCAAGCCTGTGTTGCTCCATATTGTCTTTCTTTCAAGGTGAGCACGTTGCCCCTATGCTATTGAAGGTGAGTGTCCCCAAATAGCACGACCCTCCCTGCAATGAGAGGCAATAATGGACTCTCCCAAATTGGGAATAAGGCTAGGACCAAGTGCGGGTGAGCTTAATGGAAGTTTTATCTAAGTCAAATAGGGCATGCAATGAACTCTGCAAACTCCGAGAGCGCTCTGCCTGACAATCGCAAAGACAGGCGTTTATATTTACAAAAAGTGTCATAAGAACCTACACACTATAGGGGGCACATGTTCATGGGGATTGGGTGGCGTCGACTATATGTGCAGCTGTGATACTTCGCTTCATGGTTGGTGGACAATGCCGGGTGCCAACGTGGGGTGGGCAGGTCAGCTGGGCTCATCCGGGAGGTGCTGCCAGGCCAGGCGTGGTCAGTGTCATTGATGGACGTCTTCCTTGGCTTTCTGCCCTAATGGCCATGCACACCCCATTCATTCAATGCTGCAATGTCAGTTGTCCTGTAAATCCTACAATAGGTTATTCTACAGGTTAATACAACACAGGAGGAATGCACATTTGGTGGAATACTTTGACGATACATCAATACATGGTTACTGTTTTCCTGTTGACTAGGTATCATGGGTCATGGGGTCGGGTCTCAGGGCACGGGGTGAGCTGTCCGAGTTTTAGGTCTTGTTAGAAGTAATGACAGATGCTTTTACACAATGTTGGTGCAATATTAGGTGTCTTATTTTACAAGCGACATTAATCTGGGGTGAACTGGTGGGTCTTGGGACCTATGAGGGGGCACCTCTGGCCTTTGGTTATGGCCAGGTTTTACTGCTGGGCTGTAAATAATTCAGGTGGCTGGCTGTGGCCATGTGAGCTGCGGGGGAACATGAATGCTTGAAGCGGCTCCAGCCGAATTGGAGAAGGTGAGACGGTGTAGCTCGGGCCTTTGCTTTCTCTGGCAGGCTTCAATGGGAAGGGAGGGGAAGTGACCTTGGATATGCCCACGATGATACTCTTCTCGTATGCTGCAAATTATATTGAAAACAAAGGGATTCATATAATGCTTATTGATTTTCTAAAGGGTTACACGTCTACATCGTTTGCACATTTTATATAGTCATTTCAAATATGTTAACTATACCAACGTTTCTATTAATCACTATAGGGTGAGTATATGCAAAAAATAGCAGCTCTTGCATTATGTGGTAAACACAATACGTGAGGTAGCATTAGGGTTGGTGGAGCACGAAGGAACAACAGACCAATATGGTTGACAGCAGTAATACATGTTAAACTCATACATTCACACTTGATTGCATTCTATGTATCTCTTTAAGCAATTTACATGAGCTCACAATACTGTCGCGCTTGTGTTCCCTTGCACTCTAGCAGCATCAGGGTAGTCATGGCATAAGGACTTGGTATCACTCTCTTTACATTACCCCTAGAGAAGCACATAGTAGGAGGCCAGGGGCACTGGGTGTTTGTACATAACTGAGGAGGTTTGGGTATCTTGACCATTTTGTCAAATAATACCACATTCTTCTATTCTTACAGTGTTTGTAGATTTTGGCAAGGGGGTCGTGCAGAAGGAATATTGTGATGCAATATATATATATATATAACAGTTTCTTGGTATAGGATTGAGGCTTTTGTTTCATCGGGGACGATTTACGGTTATTTTCCAAGCCAGCCCCGCTGCCCTGGTCACGCTGAGGATAATGATACACTGCGGAAGGTGAATGATACAATGTTTGCTCTAACACTAGCTCATGTCCGACTCTCCGTGGGAACGGGCTCTCAGTGGATCTGCCAGAGAGCGGAGGCGACAGGGGTAGGCGAGGACTCTCTGAAGGTGGGGGCCGTGCTGCAGCGCACGAGGAATCGTGTTTTAAGATGGCGTTCTGGTTTTCAAAATGGTTTCCAGGACCTAGCCTAATACAGTACGTTTGGTCAATGTGTCAGCCAGTGGTCCACCCACCACCTGGGCCCTGGTGGCAGGGGGTCCCCTGACGGGTCATGGACGCCACAAGGAGGGGGACAGCAGGGGAGGGGGGTCCCTTGGACCTGTCCTCCCATACACTATCCTCCCGAGACTTCATCTATAAAATGCAGGACATCCTGTCCTTCCTCTCAGCTTCTGCGGTCTCACCCCCCACGCTGCCCTCTTCCTTTGTACCCCCAGCAGCCAGCCCCCACTCCCTTCTCTGCCTTTCCTCTCATCTCCCCTGAAGAGGTTCCAAGACATGTCTGATCTATGAAAACCTCTTCTAAACAGGCTCTTCCCTGTTCTTCCAAAACCATCAAGGACCACATTCACACCCTTGCCCCAGCCTTGACTGACTTCTGCAACCACTCGTTTGCCTCTGGGACCTTCCCTTCCACCCTGAAGCACTCTCTTGTGCACCCCCTACGCGAGAAACCCTCTGTCAACCCCTCTCTTTCGGTTAACTATCGCCCATTCGCTATCACTCCTTTCCTGGACAAACTCCTGGAAAAGCTCACCATCTCCCAGCGTAATCTGTTGGCTGTCTACATGACCATCAGTCTGGCTTCAGAGCAGCCAGAAGCATGGAAAACTGCTCTCCTGAACATCCGTGAAGACCTGCTCTCTAACCTTGATTCTAATCCCCACTCTGTCCTCATCCTACTTGATCTCTCATCTGCCTTTGATACGGTCAACCATGCCATCCTGCTCAACTGACTCCGTGATAACCTGGGTATCACCAATCAGGCTTTGGCCTGGCTGACTTCTTTCCTCTCTGGAAGACCCTCCCAGGTCCAACGTGGGTCCTTCCTTTCCTCTATCTCACTCTCGACTTGCGGTGTTCCCCAGGGGTCTAACCTCACTCCCTGGCTTTTCAACCAATACCTGGCTCCCCTCGCCCACTGCATTGCTGCTCTCTGCTCCAACTTTCAGTGCTATGCTGATGACACTCGGCTCGTTTTCAGGCTTCCCTCTGCCACCTCATCGCCCTCTCTCATCTCTGACTGTCTGCAATCTAGGAGTGGTGTGCCGCCAATGACCTCTGCTTTAATGCCAGTAAGACAGAGATCCTCCTTATCGGCACTCCTGCACCTTCCTTTCCTGTCACTCTCTGGCTGGCCTCCCTTGGCCCTCTCCCTGCCCCCACCTGTGAGGCTAAGAACCTCATCTTCAACTCCACACTCTCCTTTTCTCTACACATCTCCATGACGTCTCCAAGAAGTCAAACTACCAATTGCACCTCAACAGAGGTATTCTTCCTTTCCTCTCTTTCCCACAGAAGCTCACTGTCTCTAGAGCTCTGGTTCTCACTAGGCCGGACTACTGCAACAGCCTCTTTCTAAATGTGCCTGCTAACACTCTCCGCCATGTGCAATCCATCCAGAATAGGACTGCAAGACTTATCCTTGGTCTCAAGCCCAGGGATCGTATCTCTGCAGCCCTCAACTCTCTTCATTGGCTCCCTATGGCTGCAAGGATTAAGTTCAAGACCCTTTGCATTGTCCACAAGGCCTTCTGGGTCCGCAATACCTTCAACTCTCCCTTTGGAAATATCTTCCTACTCTAGCACTTTGCTCCTCCACCTCCAACTCCCTCAGGGTCAGTCACTTCTCAGAGCAACGAGTTGGTGGTAGATCTCTTTCTTCGGCTGGGGCCTCCCTCTGGAACAGCCTCCCTGCCTCTCTGAAACTTGAGGAGAACCATCTTTGGTTCCGGAGACAAAGGCACCAGAGAGTACAATTAGACTCTCTGTACGTTTTTGAGCAACAGTCAAGTGTGGCATGGATTTCAAAGCAGGCTTACCTGTCGTGTGTGCATTCGCCTTCACAGAATCGCTTTACCCGTGGCTTTTTCCTTGGTTGAATACTGGTGTAAGCCAAATGTCATTTGTTGACATCTATGTCCACACTTGATTGTTGCTCAAAAACGTACAGAGAGTCTAATTGTACTTTCTGGTGCCCTTGTCTCCCACACAGAGCCTTTCATTGACACGCGAGCGGTTTAAAATATCTAACCCAATATATAACAATGCAAGACAGCTTTGGGGATCATTATGGCCAAGTAAGTGTTACTCCCTGCCACTTAAATGCTTGAAAGAAACGCAAATCAGGTGAAACCTGTGAAATTGAAAGGCTTTTCGCATTTCTTTTAGATTCCATGATGCATTATGGGACATGTAGTATCCGGAATACCATAGAAACTCGGTACACCACTGAAATTTCTCTGCAGGACTTGAAACAAAAATCCCTGCCTTACACATAAAGTGGTAAATATGATTGATTCATATATCAAAATGTAACTATTGTTGGTTCAATATGTTACTTGTTTCAGCAAAAATCTAAATATATTTACGTATTGATTTACAGCTTGAATTCTTAAGACGGACTGGTCTGCCGCCTCAATTAAATTGATTCATGCAATCGCTTTGCCCATCACACCAAAAGAAATCACTTTTAAGGTTAGCAACCTGGCTACTTGTTTTGTATGCACACAAACACCACCATCACCGTTTTTATCATGTTTGAGTAAAACAATTTTTATTTATTTTTTTAGGTCACTACACTGACATATAGGCGCCATGTTGCCAGTGTAACGTGTTTCTTTAACCTATCGCGTCCTGAAGACGGGGTGTTGGACTTTACTGATGAGCTTTAAACTGCAACAGTGTTGTCCTTCTCCCTAGAAACATATTCAAATGTTGACGCTATTATACCATGTTGTTGTATAATTGAAAATGCGATCAAAATACACCAATACTAACATCACGCAAATTGTACATTGCAAATGTTTTGGTGTCTGCTTCTTCCGCCCATTTGTGTTTCTACAAATAACGAACGCTGGAAATAGGTTTTTTATGTTGTTTTACCATGTTGTTTGATATAATAATTAAAATATGCTAAACACATTTCTTTGTCTATGGTGGGAGATATCCTATGAAATTCCTACTGTGAGATAAATTTCTGACAAGAAGCCACCTTTCGGTGTGTTAGAGGTGGGTAGCTAGTGGTATATGTACGTTTTTTTCTGATGGGCCTAGATCTCTGCCCATCCCGCTGCATACCTGCACTGCCTCCTGGTAACCCTTGCACTTGGGTCTGTATCTGCAACCCTACAGTCCACTTACTTATTGACACCAGTTGCCTGCACTAATTTCTTGCACTTGCCACCTCCAGGCCGTACTACCTGCTGTTTTGATCACATGTTCAGCACTTTTCCATTCCTCCCCTGCCCCTTGCATTTTCCCCCTTCTCTCTACCCTGCACTTGCACGTTCTCATTGTCATTGGGCCTCGTAAGATTGTTGTTGTTGTCCTCCCTTGTACCCAACCCTTGCCTCGTCGCAACCTAAAACACTTGTGTATGGGCGCAATATAAATAAAATATCATATAAATGGAGGAATGTAACTCTTTGGAGCAATTGTTTTCTACGCCAAGCTCTCCACTGAATTTGGGGCACCTTGGCTCCATTTCACGTACTACCCAAGTTGGCTATGAATCGCCACTAATATTAGGAGATTTGGAGGGACAAGACTCTTTTGGCAGTGCGCTTATCTTGTGACTTCTTAGAGATAACAACGCAAATGGCAAGTCAGAAAAAAACACACTTGGCAAGGATAAGTGACTTTGATATTGGGAGGAGTCTGTGGCTTAACTCCACTGAAGAAACTGTATCACGAAAAAATTAGGAGTCTGGGCATCCCGGACAAGGCATGATTGTAGAACCGCTCCTGATAATGAGGCATTGAACAGTACAGGTTTGCAAGCAGCATCAGCCAACAGCCCTGTGCGAACTGAAAGCCCCCCCTGTTAGGGCAGGGGGAAGACAGAGACTTGCCCATGATTCTTCCTCTGTCTTCTGGCAAGTCAAGCAATGACTGTCTTTAGAAGAAGAGAAGAACTGGACAAAAATACCTGGATGGCTGTCCTGCTGGAAGATTGTAAGTTGATGAGGGTCCAGTACAAGAATTTAAACGCGGGGAATAAAGGGCCTTTAGAGAAATCAGATTTACCCCTGCAAACCCACGTTAAACAACCTAAAGATGGAGTCCCCATGAGGAATACTCAACCAAATGAGCAAGGGCTGATGTCAATAATAGAGAACTATTGGGCCAGGAGAACCTGGATAATGGCCCTAAGGAGGTGGCATATGCAAACTAAGGTGATTGTATTCCGCCGAAAGAGGGAGAGGCAATAAGCTCTCTGACGGTACTACGCCCGCCAAAAGAGAGCAATCAAACCTCTAATCAGAGGCCCAAATGTCCCCCTATTAAATCATGTGCGATGTTTGAAAAACATCAAAGAACTACTGTTCCTTATTCGAAGATTAAGCGAATATTCGAGTGGTACAGAGATCAAAGTCTGATGGGTCAAGGGCATTCTTGAGGAGCTTAAAGACATCTGCCGTCAAAGTCTCCAAATCAATGTTGCCTGAGGGAGTTCAAAGGGGATTGAGCAGGCTGAAGTACGATGATGGACCTAATCTGGCCCTCGCTCCTGCTGATCTGGAGGAAGCACAAGAAAACCAGGATGCGACACCACCAGAGTAGCTATGTCTAAGTGACCTGCTAGAAGTAAGGACCATTTACGAAGAGTACGAGGCCCTAGCCGATTCGGTGAAGATGGAGCCCGGTGGCATCAGGTTCGGAGAGGAACCATTGTGAATGAGGTGGCTCCTTCCCCCACCCCAACCCCACGCAGAGGGGTGGATGGACGGAGAGAGCATACCCTGAGTTTCCAGACGTTAGAAGAAAAGAGATTGGCCTTGATCTGGAGCGCTCATTCAAAAACCAGGGATAAAATAAAGCCCAAGGCTCCAAAGCAAATAATGCCACCAAATACCTCAAGCAAGCATCGACCAAGGCAGCATAAGGTGAACTTATTCACATTGGAGGGATTGCTGCCAATGGACTACAACTTAATCCTTAGCCGAAGAAATGTTCTGTTGCACCACATTCCGAGAATGAGATATATTCATTTAGAAGACATTCGTGTGGTGCAATTTTGTGAATGAAAAACCCTTGGACTGGGTAATCTTCCATTTCAACTCGCCCCTAGTGAAGTTTAACCATATGGAAGTTGGCTCAGACTTGCTACACCTAGGATTCGAATTAAGAGATCAAAAAGAGATGAACAGAGAACCTCATGAGGATGATAGCTTTTGCCTACAGGCGGACCAGGTAAAGGAGGTGAGTCGTCACTTGGTCAACGCAGATAAGAAATTGGGTCAGGAGTCCATCACACTGGCAAGCAAAAAGTATGAACGGTTAAGAGTTACAGTCAAATGCACAAAAGGTCAACGACAACAATTAACAGAGCCCCACGACATTAGACCATCGTGAGCGGCAAGACAAGATTGGTCATGGCTAGCGTTTTGCTGGCCGCTCCCAGAGATAACTAATGCCAGGCAGAGGAAAAAAGGCCATGGACCACAGATGGGATGCTGGAACGCTTGAGGATTTGTTCAACAATGAGGATCTTGCATTGGGCTCATACAACATCATATGTCTCCAAGAGACATGGCCAAGATCTAAGCCAATATGCCACTTGAAACACACCCAAAAAGGACTGGCCAGAAGACCGTATTCTGTCCTGCTGTCACTAATAAGAATGGGAAAGGGGTTTGTAGTGCGAGAAGTATTAAACCCTAAACTTTTTTACCAAATATTGATTTTTGGGGAGAAAGAAGATGGTGAAGGTTTGATGCTATTTGTGAAACTCAATCTATACAGGAATATGGCTACGTGTAGGGAAGACATTGATTCTGTAATGAGCCGGATGGATGAGATAAACACAACCATGGAAGAACCACACATTATTATCTGTAGGGATCTGAATGTGAAATATCTAGATGCACAAAGAACTTATTGAATGAGAACACACTTCTCAAGAGAGTCGCATTATGGCTCCAACAATCATCTGTCCGAGGCTTACACATGTTAAATGGTAAATTAGGGAGACATCCCCATATGCTGTACTTAGCCTAGGGGAGAACAAAGAGCCTGTCAGGTTTACTGCTTCGTCTCGACTAATGTCCGGTACTTAGTCGACCTATTCCATGTGATCCTGATGTCAACTAGTGACCACAACCTACTAGAAATAAGGTGCAAGCTAGTCAAGATCAGAGTAACAAAATAGGGATTGCCTTACTGCCACAGGTTCTTCAGGCTAAATATAATGGAACAACAAAAATGACCGTGGGCGAAATGAGATCAGAACATCTGTACACATTTAAACAATATCAGGTCTTGTCAAAACATATATATATTTATTTATAAACAATTTACACAAATATTTATTGTTCTCAACATCCCCATTTAAACACCACCATTCATTCCATCATTCATTCACACTCTCACTATACATGTCAATATTCCACACTTGTGGTACTCAGACCACCTAGAACCAATATATTAACATAAATTTCAACACCTCTTGGTGATTACAGTAAGTGTTAATACAAAAACAAATAGCATCCTGCTTATTTGCTGTAACTCAACATATGTTTCGGTCGTCACAATAGGCCCCTAATTTAAGCCGGTAAATATAAGCGACCTTCTTCAGGAGACTGATGGTTCTGTTGCAACCACTCCGAAATGTCAAAAGGTGGAGAATGTCATCAAACCTCAATCTACAAACAAACAATATACATAACATCAGAATTCCGATCTCTTATTTGTTTAGACACAGATATATCTTGTGTGTATATCTCAGTTTATGTGTATACAGATTGGCACTCACCTCCACGGGAAATAATGGAGACGCGTGTCAACGATGGACTAAATCCTGCAGTGGTGCTAGATAACTCTGCGCCTATACTGCAACGTAAGAGGAGGACAAAGCATCTTAGTAAGCCTGCCCTATAAACAATACACCATTGTATAAATGGTCTGGACACACTGTCTTACCTGATCAAAGATTCAGGTATGGGGGTGTCTTGCATCTTTAGTCAATAAATCCAAAGAGGAAAAATCCCTGTTCTCGCCTGAAATGCAACACAGAGACTCAATACTCAAATATTTTCATCCGCGCAGTGAGAAAAAACTGGGGTACCAGATTAGAACATTTCTGGACTCGGCCACATGAGGTGAGGCGAATTGATAGGAAAGCTTGTGAAATCATGATTGAGCTGCTAATAACGAATCTGGGGATGGTTGTGAACAAACTGCGAGTTCAAGATCGGTAAGATACGCAGCCAAATACAAGTTATTGCAACAACTTGCCAAGGAGGAGAGCAATTAACCAGCTACCTGTGTACCTTTCCAAGTTTCCCTCGGCTCACTGTCGAGATCTGTTCATGAGATTTCGGTTGAACATTCTCCCAACTAGGGAAGTCAAATCTCTTAATAGGTAGATCCCTGAAAAGCACACTAATTGTAGATATTGTGTAGTAATTGGTGCCACTGAATCGTTACAATTTTTGGTGGTTGCTTGTAGGTCCTTAACAGAGGTGAGAACGCGATACCTGGAACCTTTCATTAAGGAGGTTGACATTATCGGCACAGGATTGGTGGGACATGTTTTTAATTGGGGACAAGCCGAGCTCGATTCTTGCAGCTATGAAATTCTTGGATCAAGTCTTAAATGGGCAGAGGGCAGATGTTGATGATAACATGGGTTTGCTTTAAGTGAATGTATCTCAATGGTTAAAGGTGGAAAGACAATGTATCATATCATGTTTTATCTGGTTTTTGTAATGTAAAAGATTTGTAATAAACCAGACATGAAAACATGACAGGGGGAATGTCTCCCATCCCCCCTATCCTCTCTCCCTTGCTTTCATGGAAGGGCATGCACAGACAAATTACTTGGTATAATTCGGATGACACTAACCTGGATCAAATGGCAGCGACTGGGGAATATGAGAAATCCCCCCGGCTGCCCTGCTCATCTCCCCTCTGAAAGGGGACTGGAGTGAAACAGGGCACCCATGGAAAACCTCTGGGGCAGGAAACCCTGATGACAGGAACCAGGAAGGGTTCAGTCGTCTGTATCTTCTAGGCGTTGCAGGCATGACCCGAAGTGACCCGTGAGGAGCTGCAGGCAGTTGGGTCTGGGAAGAGAGCAAAGAGGAAAGTGTAAACTTAAAAGTATGCAAGAAGGAAATGGCTCTAGCAGAACACTTTGTACCTTCAAGTAGCTCTGGTAGGTATCTGTGAGGAAATGAGGTAGTAGATCCTCCTGACATGAACTGATGCAGTAAAAGACAGATTAGAGCGAGCCTGTGAGGACATAAGACGATGATCAGTAAATGGATGGAAGAGAGTTTTCACACCTGATCTGGAGACTGTATGTTTTCTAGTCGGTGTTGCATGTCACCCCTGTAGGGGGACATGGTATATTCCAAGTTTGTTGTTGTGGTCACGTGGGCAACCATGTGACCAAGTTAATAAAGTGAACGAGCCGTTTCCGGCTCGTCAGTCCAGACCAACGAGACTCCGTGGTGTGTGTGTGTTTTGTTAGCGCCATGCTGGCGCCTCACCATGTGTGCTGGCCCAAGGACGGGGCCCAGCTCCAGGACGGTGCCCCTGCTGGGCAACACTGTCCCTGTGTGTTCCCCTGACCCTGTGAGTCGGGCCAGGGTGGTGACCCCGGCCTGGGTGCCCCCCAGAGCCATGTGCAGAACTCCGGTGTCCCCGGAGCGGGTGGGATGAACCCCCACCCCTAATCTAGCGGCGTAATCGCCGCACCTGTGTGTGCACCGTCCGGGTGCCACCCGACCCGAGTATGGGGCTGCCCGGTGATCCTGTATGAATTCTGGAGGATTGCTGTATGAATTCTGGAAGGTAATGTAAGGGAAATGACTCGATAAGGAAATTCGTTCCATGGGAGAACTCTTCCATGCTGGGAGAAGGAATGAGAGTTATGAGAGTTGAGCGGGGACTCAACTGTAGAGTAGACTGGATTGGGATGCTTCCTACCTCGATGTATTCGAAGAATAAGACAATGTGTTGGCTGCCGAGGACGGAGGCGAAGTAACGCTTCCATTTGTTCAGTGCTGCAGGGACTCAGATGGAACACCGGTGGAGGAGCAGCTACGGGACGGGAGACTGGGAGCGCAACAGCTGAAAATATAGTAGAAGCAAAGGGTTAAAGAGTATTCAGTGAACCAGAAACTGTAGCGCGGATAAACGTTACACTCATGGAGCGTCTCTGAAAAGAGTAGCGATGAGCAGTGTCTTGACTCCAAGGTGTTGATTTTCTGTTTCCAGAGGCTGCAGCGGTGCAGTCAGGTGATCGGCTTGAACATCAGGAAGCTACGTAGCTGAGCGTCCTATTCTGGACTCCATCTTGGGATAGGCAAGTATAATAGTGTAATGCAGCATCTTACGCCGCCACCAGGACCAATGCTGATAAGGAGATGTGACGCTTGCTCTAATTAATTTTACCCCATGGTAGACTTTGCTTCCTGTCTTGTGGATATGGGTCCCAGACCCTTGAGATTCTCTCCTGGTAGTGTAACAGACCTGGCTCACCAACCTGCCAAGTACTGAAACTGTGACGATTACTTCTTATCTTCCCTTCTTGTGGGTGCGGCCACCAGACTCGTCTTGATATACTTTCTCTCTCTGCCAGACCTGGTTCACTCCCCTGCTAGGTACTGCGACTATGAAGATAACTATCGATGTTCTTCGTTCTTGGGTGTGGGTGCCAGACCCAGCTTTCATGGTTTTTCAAACCCTTCCAAAACCCCACCAAGTGTCCCGGCAACCCAGGTACCTGTTTGGGTCTTGCTGATGCTCTCCCGGTGGTGTGCAGCTTGTTCAGGTCTCAGCTTCTGTCCTAGGCTTCACTCGCCTTTGCGTATGCTGTGGTGGCTTTGCAACACTTTGCTTCTTTCTGTCAACGTGTTGGTCCTTGACCCCATCTGCAAGAGACCTTTGGGTTCTGGAGGCCATCTTCTGTAATCCTCCGGCTCGTCTGCTCTTGACGAACGGAGTGGGAGCTCTTTAGCAGGCCGGTAAGTGTCCTGGACGCTGTCTTTAGATTCCTGTGCTTTCGAGCTCTCACGATTGTGGTTCCTGCATGGAGTGCTTCTCAATCTTCTGGTTTTCCCTCTTCTCTTTTGTATTGGCCTTGGCCAATCGGGATTTGTGAAACACTTGACTGCCCAATGGTGTATTGGGGAATGTGCTTCATGCCTCTGCATCTTCTCCTCATCCCAGTATTTCCCTGAGAGTTCTCTCTAAGATAGTCCTGACTCTTCGTAGTCCCAGTACCCCTACTATAGAACTCCCTTGGGTTGACTATGTTCTTCCTCGTCCCAGTACTGTTGTTATTATGTACGTTGCACATATACATGGGATGAGAAGGTGAATGAGGGTTTCGTGACAGGGACTGGATTGGAGTATACCGCATTCTCCTTGGATGGTTCTTCCTACTCCCATGAGATCCGCCCTCCCCCATGAGTTCCTCCTGTTGAATACCACCACTAGGGGGACTATCAGGTAGCGCCTCACCTCCCTGACCTCATGGGAACGGGCTCCCCTAGGGTAGAAGCGACGACATCCCGGCATTCGTCACATTGGTCGTGTTGTGCTGGGGGAGGGTGGTTGGGGAGGGAAGTGGAGGAGAATAGTAGAGAGGAGACAAGCTAGTTATTGTGACCTCAATGGTGCTATTTGTTTTGGTTGTAACTAACATTAAACAAACGTTATTGTGTAGAATTGCAATGTCAACTCTGGTGATTTCTAAGCAGAAATGTGCTACCATCTGGATCACCAGGGGTTGACAGAATAACACAATGGCTGCATACTTTGACACGCTCTAACACACTCTTGTGTACCATTTGAATGATTGCCCACCCAAGACAGACAACGTGCAAAACTGCTTTAAAAGGGCACCCAGCCATTGACTCCATATTGTTGTGCCTACAGTGGCACAGCCACACCGTTCTGGAGTGCAGTTAGTGAGTTTGTGAAATGAGACTCGCTGTCCCACGCATCTAAGACTGGGGCCTACAAACAAAATTAAAATGAACCCTGCTGTTCCTCCATGTATCGTGTAGAGATATAACTGTGGGCCAAGACAAGAAAACCAAAGGGTGGACCGAGAGACTCCCCCTGGCCACTGAAAAAGGCAAGTGGGCGGCCCTAAAGGCGAAGGCATCTGTTCAGATGTTTGGACCCAGAACACATCAGATGGTGGGTAGCAAAGCACATCCCTCGACTAGGTGGCACAGTCAGTAAAGGAATGGAGCTCGCGGTGATGTGACCCTGCGTGACCTCGCTTATCTGTATAATACCACATGCATACTGAGTAAATGACATCCTAAAGTTGCCTATAGTACACACTAGCGTATTGTTACTTGTAATAGTCAGCATGATTTTCTGTGTATACCTTGCATTGATCACAGCCTAAATAAAAACATCTCAGTTGCTCTGGACAATGCTTGCTTTTTATTGCCACCATCAAAGTAGGGAAAACCAAACACCTGGATCCATTAGCCAAGGAAGTGGAAATTCTACAGGAGAGAGACATGTGAACTGTCATTACACAGATAAGGAAGCAAAAGTGAGCAGAGGGCATTGTGGACAATCTTGAAAGATCTCTGCCTGGACACCACCCTTTGTGCACAGGTATTAATGGAGTCTCCAACGCCAATAGCAGACACCTTTCAGGAGAGGAAGCCCTCCTCTGTGCATGCCCCACGCATTTTTGATAGTCATGGGTGTATTGTCTCCCTAACCAATGAAGCCAAGGCCATCTAATAGCAGGGCTAGGGTTCCCAAATGCTTGATTTCATCTCCTTCTTTCACAGATTCACCTTCCCTCGATAGGCCCCGCCATCAGGTTGGAAATCCCCCGTCTAGCTCTGGCACAGCCGCAGTTAGAAGGAAACTGCAGCACTCTTTGCAGTGTAGACTCCCCCGTCAGGCCCTGCTGCCTGCATCAGATGGAGTGGGCCTGCCTAGCATAATGATTCTTCTACCTGAATAGAAGTAGAAGCCCCCCTCCCCATACGGAATAGTAGGGGCTCACAACTCTTATCACAATTCATCATGAACTATATTCATGTATATTTCTGGCTTTACCTATCCTTTGGAAATTATTTGCACTTGACTATTACTTTGCACCAACTAAATATCTGATAATGCACCTCTAAAGCTCCCAGAATCCCTATAAGTCAGTACTGCCTTCCCTTTCACAGGTCGAAGGTGAGAGGATTGAGATCTCCCTCAGCTACACTACTCTTCTTCAGGACACTGCATCAGTATTTAAGCAGTTACCTACAGGAGGACATTGCTTTTTCATTGTGTTCCCAGGCCCTCTTGCCTTGAGCTTTGGTTGCCTGCTGAGCGCTGCTGCTCTGCCTGCTGTTGTCGGAACCTGTTCCAGTGCCCTTTAATATCTGCCCTGCAGCCCTTTGCTCTTGGCCATGCAGCCCTTTGCTCTTGGCCATGCAGCCCTTTAATATCTGCCCTGCAACCCTTTGCTCTTGGCCATGCAGCCCTTTAATATCTGCCCTGCAGCCCTTTGCTCTTGGCCATGCAGCCCTTTGCTCTTGGCCATGCAACCCTTTAATATCTGCCCTGCAACCCTTTGCTCTTGGCCATGCAGCCCTTTAATATCTGCCCTGCAGCCCTTTGCTCTTGGCCATGCAGCCCTTTAATATCTGCCCTGCAGCCCTTTGCTCTTGGCCATGCAGCCCTTTAATATCTGCCCTGCAAACCTTTGCTCTTGGCCATGCAGCCCTTTAATATCTGCCCTGCAGCCCTTTGCTCTTGGCCATGCAGCCCTTTGCTCTTGGCCATGCAGCCCTTTAATATCTGCCCTGCAAACCTTTGCTCTTGGCCATGCAGCCCTTTAATATCTGCCCTGCAGCCCTTTGCTCTTGGCCATGCAGCCCTCTGCTCTCTGGATACAGTTTCTCCACTCAGCTGCCCTCAGCCTTTTGCTCTTTTCCTGCAGTTATTTCATATGTGCCCGTAGTTGTCAAAGTACCCAACAATATGGGGGGAAAGTGTCAACACTCTCCCCCGAACCACAGGAGCCGAATGTAGTCCACTCCCCACCCGTGGTTGGCACAGATACCTGATTTTTTTAAATACAGGATACCACGTGGCAGCCAATAGGGGGGAAGAGGGTTAGGGAGACGTGGACGGGAAGGGGAATGTAGGAAAACCGGATAGAGGGTTAGGGAATGCCTAAGGTGGATAGGACAGGGGAAGCAACAGGGAACACACCCTATCCTGTCTAATGTCACATGTACTAAAATAAACCAGAACATGTACCACAGAACACCAGTAATACCACTTAATACAGGTTAGTGATGCTCATCCTAGAAACCTTGCATATCCTAATACCCCTTGATACAAGCATAGGTTGTCATTCACTTACATGGACTACATAGAAGCAAGCAAAAATGAAACAGACTTTGGGATGTCCTTCCCACATGAAAACACATGACACATGGCCCTGTGGGCAAGCAGTAGCAACATGTACGAAACATAAAGTGTATAGTCTGGATACCGTCGTTCCTCAGTGACGGGACCATGAGGGTGTTCTCCCCCTAAGCGGCAGCAGACCCGATACCCATTACTTGTGGAGTGCACCAGGGTTCTTGTGTCTCGCCAACACTCTACAATATCTTCACCAAGCCACTCTTTGACGATCTTGACAATCTGGGTATCACCTATACCAATTACGCAGATGATACCCAGATTCTCCTACCCCTTACCGGGGATTATGGGGAAGATATGGCTTTGGTGAACATAGTCTATAGCATCGTTCAGGCATGGATGGCCAACCATGGCCAATGCCTGAACGATGACAAAACGGAGCTCATCATCATGGGCACCGCAGCTCCCATTTCTAAACTCAACCCTAATTACTCAGCATTCATCATCGATGGGAACACTATCAAGGTTGCCAGAGAAGTAAAAACGCTAGGTTTCTACCTCGACTCGACCCTCTCCCTTACCAAACAGGTAAATTCACTGGCCTCATCCACGGCCTACACATGTAAATTAATACGAGCCGGGAAACAATTCTTATCAGATAACAGTTGCCTAATCCTATCCAGAGCCCTTATCCTATCTAAATTAGATTATTGCAACTCCCTCTACATAGGGGCAACTAAACAAACCATCAACAGAATATAAGTGCTCCAAAATAATGCACTTAGAGCGGCCCTAAGTATTCCCAGAAGAGCACATATTTCCGAAATAAGACAGAAACACAAATGGCTCTCTACCCAGGAAAAAATTAACCTCAAATCTGCCTCCCTCATCCACAAATGCTTAAATAACAAAGCCCCTTGTTACCTAACAGAACGTTTTACCAGAAAAATCTCCACTAGACCAACAAGAACAGTCAGTCCCAACTGCCTGCTAGTGCCCAGATTTAAACTGACCACCATTGGAGGGTCCAGCTTCCCAGTCAGGGCAGCTCAATTGTGGAACTGCCTACCTCACACTCTTAGATCTGACCAAACGTTCAACAAATTCAGAAAGAACACAATAAAATGGCTCACTGAGAATGCTATGTAACCCGCATTTTCCCCACGCACCTACCGCATGTACTGTACCTGATATAGATTAGCTATTATGTAAACGTCAGCTATATGATGACTTGCTGTCTGCATACCGTTTCTATATGTACTTTACTGCCTTACCTTCACCCTTTGGAGTCAAGAATATTGTTTTTACCATGCTCCGTATATTTGTAACTTCTGTAACCAAGCTGTAAGCCCTCTTGTCGCATGCGACCTGCTACCTCAGGGTCCGGTGCACACAATAAATAAATAAACAAACAAAGAAACAAACAAGCATAAAATATGGTGGTCAGTCATAATGTAGAATGCAATAATGTAGAAAGTAAAAATGTCGATTTTTTTTTTAGAAAACAATAATGTCGAATTTTTTCTACATTTTTTAGAATTTGTTCGAAAAAAATAAATAAATATATATATATATATAATTAAAATGTGTTGAGTATGAGGGGTGAGAGGGGGGGTGGGAGGTGCAGGGGTTGCCGGGGGTGTTGGGAGGGGAAACCCCCCCTAGTAAACGATACTCTTTGTGTTTATTTATTTATTGATAGTGCTAATTGACATTTTGTTTTCGACATTTTTTTTTGACATTTTTTTTTTCTAAGAATTGACTCTTTTCATTATATGTATAGGTTTTCGACATTATTGTTTTCTAAAAAAATGTTTCTACATTTTTGTAAGTCGACATTTTTTTTTCTACATTATGACTATAAACCATAAAATATATGGAATCTTGGACCTGGCTCAAAGCCCAAACATATACGAAACAAACACTCTGAGGGATCGAGTTAGCAGCACTGATACTCGAGTGACGTATATTTCCAGACACTAATAATGGTAAACCAGTAGCGTGCTTCTAGACACGTTTTAGAGTGCCCAAGTTTGCCGCACTCGTACTTGATTCATGACCAAAAGAGTTCATACACATGAGTGCGGCACATTAGGAGTTCTTTCTAGTGATTAACAGAAAACATAAAGCAAAGCATCAGAAGATACCAAACCCCTGCCCGCACTTATCTTTTCGTCCGGGAAGCTAATCAGCCTTCCCGGACGTAATCTGCTGTAGTCTTGACAGCAGCGCGTGTCTCCGTCAGCAGCTGATCAACCCGAATGCCGCTCCGAAGAATATAGACCACCGGCATCGGATTCGCGCGTCTCCTCATCCCGCTGCTATCCGCTCTCACAATGACCGCGGAGCCGAGGAGAAACAAGGACAGGCGAGGGTAAAGTCCTTCAATCCTCCGGCATGGCTTCGCCTCACAAACAAAATAAGCCACACCTGCCGTGCGCCGTTGGCCCTTGATAAGCTGTTACCAATTAGTGTTAGCTGGCCAAACGCACACACGGCAAGAACTACTAAATACCCAGGAGGATGCTGGGAATTGTAGTTTATAACCTCTAACATGTTCTTTAAGCTGTCTGAGACCTCCAATACCTCTTCCACCTCCACCCACCCATATTCCTGACAGTAGTTCTTAAATCTGCTTGTAGTTTCCGTCATTGCATTCCAGAGTTGCATTGCCTAGTTTTCCATGTCCAGTCCTTCCTTTCAGTACAGAGTTCATTCGTAGCTCCTAGTATCGGTCTCCCGTGCAGTCCAGAGTTGCTATCCGTAGTTTAGTCCAGTCTTCAGTTCCTTGATTCCAGTTCATAGGTTCCGGTCTGTAGTGCGCTCGAGTTTAGTTTCCACTCTCCTTGCTTATGCCCTTACTTCCTCTTCTCTGTTGTGACCATTGCTTATTCCCTTACTTCCTCTTCTCTGTCTTGACCCTGGCTTATGCCCTTACTTCCTCTTCTCTGTCTTGACCATTGCTTATGCCCTTACTTCCTCTTCTCTGTCTTGACAGTTGCTTATGTCCTTACTTTCTTTTTTCTGTCTTGACCCTTGCTTATGCCATTAATTTCTCTTCTCTGTCTTGACAGTTTCTTATGTCCTTACTTTATTTTTTCTGTCTTGACAGTTTCTTATGTCCTTACTTCCTCTTCTCTGTTTTGACCATTGCTTATGCCCTTACTTCATCTTCTCTGTCTTCACAGTTGCTTATGCCCTTACTTCCTCTTTTTTGTCTTGACCCTTGCATATGCCCTTACTTCCTCCTATCTGTCTTGACCCTTGCTTATGCCCTTACTTCTTCTTCTCTGTCTTGACCCTTACTTCTTCTTCTCTGTCTTGACCATTGCTTATGCCCTTACTTCGTCTTCTCTGTCTTGACCCTTGCTTATGCCCTTACTTCCTCTTCTCTGTCTTGACCCTTGCTTATGCCCTTATTTCCTCGTCTCTGTTTTGACCATTGCTTATGCCCTTAACCTTCTCTGTCTTGACCTTTGCTTACTTTCTCTTTCTGTTCTACCCTGGATATTTCAGTGCAGGTTTGTCTCCCCCTAAAACAGCAACGTTGGGAGGCAAGAGTCCCCCATGGGAAGAAGAAACAAAGTGAATGGTGACATTCTGGCCCAGGTCCTGGTCCGCTTATCCCACACCTGCCACCAGCGGCTCCACTCTCTTCCAGACTGGCATTCTCTAAGTTCAACAAGCTCTTATCTGGAATGCCGTATTATGGAGCTAGACATCCAAGCAGCCTAGTCACAGCGATCAGTCATCAGTGAGGGCTCAATTTGTGAGCCTCGCCTGTGGCCACCTACTCACCCTTGAGACGACGAAGGACACAGAGCTCCAAGAGATGGCACATTTCATCAAAGCATGGGTCAAAAGAGTCCCTGTTAACAAGCATTCAATCAACCACTGTACGCTTGGCTACTCCCCACCCATCAATGAATGCAGCAGTGCCTTTGACAACAGCATTCTTGATTGCAACACCTTCACCAAGAGCAACATCGATAATCAAAGCTTTTTGCTCTGCGACTATGTTGAGAGGTCAGAAGGGGTCCCTCTTCATCACCAAGACAGAGTAATGCTCACTCTTTTTGGGAAGAGCTAAGGAGATGCCAACAGGCCGGCAATGCACGATGCAACCAAAGACTTAGCCTTAAGCTAAAACTCAGGTGCACTTCTCTTTGCGCCAAACTTTGCAAACTTTTCACCCAGTTAGACAGCTTGCTGCTCCCATTGGAACCACATTTGCTCCTCAGCTGTCAGACAGAGCAGTACCATACTCAGACCGTGATCGCCGAGCTTCCAGCGGCGGAACCTCTGCATCGGGCACAGTGGAGCCTCCAAATCCTCTTCTCAGATGATCCATGGGTGGTCTATGTAGGCCTCCTGGCTTTCCACAGGATCCTAACATTCCAGAAGAAGGCGGGATCCAAAGACATCTGAGTAGGAAATTGACCACCCAACAAGAATCCTCAATAAATCAATGCTCTTACCCATAGGACGAATGGAAAGGATACATGGGTTCCAAAAATGGGCCAGTCAGAACATCCTGATGGAGACTCTGATTCTGAGCAGATTGGGTCCTGTCAAACCGTGATGAGCGGGGCATCGTAATCCTTCAGCCTAAATGTGACCTGAGGTTTACAATGCTTTTTGTTTGCGCTCATGACACGCTATGTTATTAGGACTAGTACTGTGCACGGCTGCCATTTGTGCAGGCTCCAATCACTCTGGTGGATCTAGAAGAGTGGGTGGGATTAGTACCGTGCACTGCTGTCATTTGTGCAGGCTCCAATCACTCTGGTGGATCTAGAAGAGTGGGTGGGATTAGTTATGTGCACTGCTGCCATTTGTGTAGGCTCCAACCACTCTGGTGGATCTAGAAGAGTGGGTGAGATTAGTACAGTGCAATGCTGCCATTCATGCAGGATCCAATCACTCTGGATCTAGAGGAGTGGGTGGGATTAGTACCGTGCACTGCTGCCATTTGTGTAGGCTCCAATCGCTCTGGTGGATCTAGAAGAGTGGGTGGGATTAGTACTGTGCACTGCTGCCATTTCTGCAGGCTCCAATCACTCTGGTGGATCTGGAAGAGTGGGTGGGATTAGTACAGTGCAATGTTGCCATTCATGCAGGCTCCAATCACTCTGGATCTAGAAGAGTGGGTGGGATTAGTGCCATGCACTGCTGCCATTTGTGTAGGCTCCAATCACTCTGGTGGATCTGGAAGAGTGGGTGAGTTTAGTGCTGTGCACTGCTGCCATTTGTGCAGGCTCCAATCACTCTGGATCTGGAAGAGTGGGTGGGTTTAGTACTGTGCACTGCTGCCATTTGTGTAGGCTCCAATCACACTGGTGGATCTAGAAGAGTGGGTGGGATTAGTACTGTGCACTGCTGCCATTTGTGCAGGCTACAATTACTCTGGATCTGGAAGAGTGGGTGGGTTTAGTACTGTGCACTACTGCCATTTGTGCAGGCTCCAATCACTCTGGATCTAGAAGAGTGGGTGGGATTAGTACCATGCACTGCTGCCATTTGTACAGGCTCCCATCGCTCTGGTGGATCTAGAAGAGTGGGTGGGATTAGTACCGTGCACTGCTGCCATTTGTGTAGGCTCCAACCACTCTGGTGGATCTAGAAGAATGGGTGGGATTAGTACAGTGCAATGCTGCAATTCATGCAGGTTCCAATCACTCTGGATCTAGAAGAGTGGGTGGGATTAGTACAGTGCAATGCTGCCATTCATGCAGGCTCCAATCAATCTGGATCTAGAGGAGTGGGTGGGATTAGTACCATGCACTGCTGCCATTTGTGTAGGCTCCAAACACTCTGGTGGATCTGGACGAGTGGGTGGGTTTAGTACTATGCACTGCTGCCATTTGTGCAGGCTCCAATTACTCTGGATCTGGAAGAGTGGGTGGGATTAGTACAGTGCACTGCCGTCATTTGTGCAGGCTCCAATCCCTCTGGTGGATCTGGAAGAGTGGGTGGGATTAGTACTGTGCAATGCTGCCATTCATGCAGGCTCCAATCAATCTGGTGGATCTAGAAGAGTGGGTGGGACTAGTACCATGCACTGCTGCCATTTGTGCAGGTTCCAATCACTCTGGTGGATCTAGAAGAGTTGGTGGGATTAGTACTGCGTACTGCTGCCATTTATGTAGGCTCCAACCACTTTGGTGGATCTAGAAGAGTGGGTGGGTTTAGTACAGTGCAATGCTGCCATTTGTGCAGGCTCCAATCACTCTGGATCTGGAAGAGTGAGTGGGTTTAGTACTGTGCACTGCTGCCATTTGTGCATGCTCCAATCACTCTGGATCTAGAAGAGTGGGTGGATTTAGTACTGTGCACTGCTGCCATTTGTGCAGGCTCCAAGCACTCTGGATCTGGACGAGTGGGTGGGTTTAGTACTGTGCACTGCTGCCATTTGTGCAGGCTCCAATCACTCTGGTGGATCTAGAAGAGTGGATGGGATTATTACTGTGTACTGCTGCCATTTGTGCAGGCTCCAATCACTCTGGATCTGGAAGAGCCGGTGGGTTTAGTACTGTGTACTGCTGCCATTCATGCAGGCTCCAATCACTATGGTGGATCTAGAAGAGTGGGTGGTTTAGTACAGTGCAATGCTGCCATTCATGCAGGCTCCAATCACTCTGGTTGATCTAGAAGAGTGGGTGAGTTTAGTACTGTGCACTGCTGCCATTTGTGCAGGCTCCAATCGCTCTGGTGGATCTAGAAGAGTGGGTGGGATTAGTACTGTGCACTGCTGCCATTTCTGCAGGCTCCAATCACTACTGGATCTAAAAGAGTGGGTGGGATTAGTACAGTGCAATGTTGCCATTCATGCAAGCTCCAATCACTCTGGATCTAGAAGAGTGGGTGGGATTAGTGCCATGCAGTGCTGCCATTTGTGTAGGCTCCAATCACTCTGGTGGATCTGGAAGAGTGGGTGAGTTTAGTACTGTGCACTGCTGCCATTTGTGCAGGCTCCAATCACTCTGGATCTGGAAGAGTGGGTGGGTTTAGTACTGTGCACTGCTGCCATTTGTGTAGGCTCCAATCACACTGGTGGATCTAGAAGAGTGGGTTGGATTAGTACTGTGCACTGCTGCAATTTGTGCAGGCTCCAATTACTCTGGATCTGGAAGAGTGGGTGGGTTTGGTACTGTGCACTGCTGTCATTTGTGCAGGCTCCAATCACTCTGGTGGATCTAGAAGAGTGGGTAGGATTAGTGCAATGCTGCCATTCATGCAGGCTCCCATCACTCTGGTGGATCTGGAAGAGTGGGTGGGATTAGTACTATGCACTGCTGCCATTTGTGCAGGCTCCAATCACTCTGGATCTAGAAGAGTGGGTGGGATTAGTACTATGCACTGCTGCCATTTGTGCAGGCTCCAATCACTCTGGATCTAGAAGAGTGGGTGGGATTAGTACTGTGCACTGCTGCCATTCATGCAGGCTCCAATCAATCTGGGGGATCTAGAAGAGTGGTTGGGATTAGTACCATGCACTGCTGCCATTTGTGCAGGCTCCCATCGCTCTGGTGGATCTAGAAGAGTGGGTGGGATTAGTACCGTGCACTGCTGCCATTTGTGTAGGCTCTAACCACTCTGGTGGATCTAGAAGAATGGGTGGGATTAGTACAGTGCAATGCTGCAATTCATGCAGGCTCCATTCACTCTGGATCTAGAAGAGTGGGTGGGATTAGTACAGTGCAATGCTGCAATTCATGCAGGCTCCATTCACTCTGGATCTAGAGGAGTGGGTGGGTTTAGTACTGTGCACTGCTGCCATTTGTGCAGGCTCCAATCACTCTGGATCTGGAAGAGTGGGTGGGTTTAGTACTGTGCACTGCTGCCATTTGTGCAGGCTCCAATCACTATGGTGGATCTGGAAGAGTGGGCGGGATTAGTACAGTGCACTGCTGCCATTTGTGCAGGCTCCAATCCCTCTGGTGGATCTGGAAGAGTGGGTGGGATTAGTACTGTGCAATGCTGCCATTCATGCAGGCTCCAATCAATTTGGAGGATCTAGAAGAGTGGGTGGGACTAGTACCATGCACTGCTGCCATTTGTGCAGGCTCCAATGACTCTAGATCTAGAAGAGTGGGTGGATTTAGTACTGTGCACTGCTGCATTTGTGCAGGCTCCAATCACTCTGGATCTGGAAGAGTGGTTGGGTTTAGTACTGTGCACTGCTGCCATTTGTGCAGGCTCCAATCACTCTGGTGGATCTAGAAGAGTGGGTGGGATTATTACTGTGTACTGCTGCCATTTGTGCAGGCTCCAATCACTCTGGATCTGGAAGAGCCGGTGGGTTTAGTACTGTGTACTGCTGCCATTCATGCAGGCTCCAATCACTCTGGTGGATCTAGAAGAGTGGGTGGTTTAGTACAGTGCAATGCTGCCATTCGTGCAGGATCCAATCAATCTGGTGGATCTGGAAGAGTGGGTGGGATTAGTACTGTGCACTGCTGCCATTCGTGCAGGCTCCCATCACTCTGGTGGATCTAGAAGAGTGGGTGGGATTAGTACTGTGCACTGCTGCCATTTCTGCAGGCTCCAATCACTCTGCTGGATCTAGAAGAGTGGGTGGGATTAGTAATGTGCACTGCTGCCATTTGTGTAGTCTCCAACCACTCTGGTGGATCTAGAAGAGTGGGTGGGATTAGTACAGTGCAATGCTGCCATTCATGCAGGCTCCAATCACTCTGGATCAAGAGGAGTGGGTGGGATTAGTACCATGCACTGCTGCCATTTGTGTAGGCTCCAATCACTCTGCTGGATCTAGAAGAGTGGGTGGGATTAGTAATGTGCACTGCTGCCATTTGTGTAGGCTCCAATCACTCTGCTGGATCTAGAAGAGTGGGTGGGATTAGTGCCATGCACTGCTGCCATTTGTGTAGGCTCCAATCACTCTGCTGGATCTAGAAGAGTGGGTGGGATTAGTAATGTGCACTGCTGCCATTTGTGTAGGCTCCAACCACTCTGGTGGATCTAGAAGAGTGGGTGAGATTAGTACAGTGCAATGCTGCCATTCATGCAGGATCCAATCACTCTGGATCTAGAGGAGTGGGTGGGATTAGTACCGTGCACTGCTGCCATTTGTGTAGGCTCCAATCACTCTGGTGGATCTGGAAGAGTGGGTGAGTTTAGTACTGTGCACTGCTGCCATTTGTGCAGGCTCCAATCGCTCTGGTGGATCTAGAAGAGTGGGTGGGATTAGTACTGTGCACTGCTGCCATTTCTGCAGGCTCCAATCACTCTGCTGGATCTAGAAGAGTGGGTGGGATTAGTACAGTGCAATGTTGCCATTCATGCAGGCTCCAATCACTCTGGATCTGGAAGAATGGGTGGGTTTAGTACTGTGCACTGCTGCCATTTGTGTAGGCTCCAATCACTCTGGTGGATTTAGAAGAGTGGGTGGGATTAGTACTGTGCACTGCTGCCATTTGTGCAGGCTCCAATTACTCTGGATCTGGAAGAGTGGGTGGGTTTAGTACTGTGCACTGCGGCCATTTGTGCAGGCTCCAATCACTCTGGATCTGGAAGAGTGGGTGGGTTTAATACTGTGCACTGCTGCCATTTGTGCAGGCTCCAATCACTCTAGTGGATCTAGAAGAGTGGGTGGTTTAGTACAGTGCAATGCTGCCATTCATGCAGGCTCCAATCACTCTGGTTGATCTAGAAGAGTGGGTGGGATTAGTACTGTGCACTGCTGCCATTTGTGCAGGCTCCCATCACTCTGGTGGATCTAGAAGAGTGGGTGGGATTAGTACTGTGCAATGCTGCCATTCGTGCAGGATCCAATCAATCTGGTGGATCTGGAAGAGTGGGTGGGATTAGTACTGTGCACTGCTGCCATTCGTGCAGGCTCCCATCACTCTGGTGGATCTAGAAGAGTGGGTGGGATTAGTACTGTGCACTGCTGCCATTTCTGCAGGCTCCAACCACTCTGGTGGATCTAGAAGAGTGGGTGGGATTAGTACAGTGCAATGCTGCCATTCATGCATGCTCCAATCACTCTGGATCTAGAGAATTAGGTGGGATTAGTACCGTGCACTGCTGCCATTTGTGAAGGCTCCAATCACTCTGGTGGAACTGGAAGAGTGGGTGAGTTTAGTACTGTGCACTGCTGCCATTTGTGCAGGCTCCAATCGCTCTGGTGGATCTAGAAGAGTGGGTGGGATTAGTACTGTGCACTGCTAGCATTTCTGCAGGCTCCAATCACTCTACTGGATCTAGAAGAGTGGGTGGGATTAGTACAGTGCAATGCTGCCATTCATGCAGGCTCCAATCACTCTGGATCTAGAAGAGTGGGTGGGATTAGTACCATGCACTGCTGCCATTTGTGTAGGCTCCAATCACTCTGCTGGATCTAGAAGAGTGGGTGGGATTAGTAATGTGCACTGCTGCCATTCATGCAGGATCCAATCACTCTGGATCTAGAGGAGTGGGTGGGATTAGTACCGTGCACTGCTGCCATTTGTGTAGGCTCCAATCACTCTGGTGGATCTAGAAGAGTGGGTGGGATTAGTACAGTGCAATGCTGCCATTAATGCAGGCTTCAATCACTCTGGTGGATCTGGAAGAGTGGGCGAGTTCAGTACTGTGCACTGCTGCCATTTGTCCAGGCTCCAATCGCTCTGGTGGATCTAGAAGAGTGGGTGGGATTAGTAATGTGCACTGCTGCCATGTGTGTAGTCTCCAACCACTCTGGTGGATCTAGAAGAGTGGGTGGGATTAGTACAGTGCAGTGCTGCCATTCATGCATGCTCCAATCACTCTGGATCTAGAGGAGTGGGTGGGATTAGTACCGTGCACTGCTGCCATTTGTGTAGGCTCCAATCACTCTGGTGGATCTGGAAGAGTGGGTGAGTTTAGTACTGTGCACTGCTGCCATGTGTGCAGGCTCCAATCGCTCTGGTGGATCTAGAAGAGTGGGTGGGATTAGTACTGTGCACTGCTAGCATTTGTGTAGGCTCCAACCACTCTGGTGGATCTAGAAGAGTGGGTGGGATTAGTACAGTGCAATGCTGCCATTCATGCAGGCTCCAATCACTCTGGATCTAGAGGAGTGGGTGGGATTAGTACCGTGCACTGCTGCCATTTGTTTAGGCTCCAATCACTCTGTTGGATCTGGAAGAGTGGGTGAGTTTAGTACTGTGCACTGCTGCCATTTGTCCAGGCTCCAATCGCTCTGGTGGTTCTAGAAGAGTGGGTGGGATTAGTACTGTGCACTGCTGCCATTTCTGCAGGCTCCAATCACTCTGCTGGATCTAGAAGGGTGGGTGGGATTAGTACAGTGCAATGCTGCCATACATGCAGGCTCTAATCACTCTGGATCTAGAAGAGTGGGTGGGATTAGTACCATGCACTGCTGCCATTTGTGTAGGCTCCAATCACTCTGGTGGATCTGGAAGAGTGGGTGAGTTTAGTACTGTGCACTGCTGCCATTTGTGCAGGCTCCAATCACTCTGGATCTGGAAGAGTGGGTGGGTTTAGTACTGTGCACTGCTGCCATTTGTGTAGCCTCCAATCACTCTGGTGGATCTGGAAGAGTGGGTGGGATTAGTACAGTGCACTGCTGCCATTTGTGCAGGCTTCAATCCCTCTGGTGGATCTGGAAGAGTGGGTGGGATTAGTACTGTGCAATGCTGCCATTCATGCAGGTTCCAATCAATCTGGTGGATCTAGAAGAGTGGGTGGGACTAGTACCATGCACTGCTGCCATTTGTGCAGGCTCCAGCCACTTTGGTGGATCTAGAAGAGTGGGTGGGTTTAGTACAGTGCAATGCTGCCATTCATGCAGGCTCCAATCACTCTGGATTTAGAAGAGTGGGTGGGATTAGTACCGTGCACTGCTGCCATTTGTGCAGGCTCCAATCACTCTGGTGGATCTAGAAGAGTGGGTGGGATTAGTACTGTGCACTGCTGCCATTTGTGCAGGCTCCCATCACTCTGGTGGATCTAGAAGAGTGGGTCGGATTAGTACTGTGCAATGCTGCCATTCGTGCAGGATCCCATCACTCTGGTGGATCTGGAAGAGTGGGTGGGATTAGTACTGTGCACTGCTGCCATTCGTGCAGGCTCCCATCACTCTGGTGGATCTAGAAGAGTGGGTGGGATTATTACTGTGTACTGCTGCCATTTGTGCAGGCTCCAATCACTCTGGATCTGGAAGAGTGGGTGGGTTTAGTACTGTGCACTGCTGCCATTTGTGCAGGCTCCAATCACTCTGGTGGATCTAGAAGAGTGGGTGGGATTATTACTGTGTACTGCTGCCATTTGTGCAGGCTCCCATCACTCTGTATCTGGAAGAGCCGGTGGGTTTAGTACTGTGCACTGCTGCCATTCATGCAGGCTCCAATCACTCTGGTGGATCTAGAAGAGTGGGTGGGATTAGTACAGTGCAATGCTGCCATTCATGCAGGCTCCAATCACTCTGGTTGATCTAGAAGAGTGGGCGGGATTAGTACTGTGCACTGCTGCCATTTGTGCATTCTCCCATCACTCTGGTGGATCTAGAAGAGTGGATGGGATTAGTACTGTGCAATGCTGCCATTCGTGCAGGATCCCATCACTCTGGTGGATCTGGAAGAGTGGGTGGGATTAGTTCTATGCACTGCTGCCATTCGTGCAGGCTCCCATCACTCTGGTGGATCTAGAAGAGTGGGTGGGATTAGTACCGTGCACTGCTGCCATTTCTGCAGGCTCCAATAACTCTGCTGGATCTAGAAAGAGTGGGTGGGATTAGTAATGTGCACTGCTGCCATTTGTGTAGGCTCCAATCACTCTGGTGGATCTAGAAGAGTGGGTGGGATTAGTACAGTGCAATGCTGCCATTCATGCAGGCTCCAATCACTGGATCTAGAGGAGTGGGTGGGATTAGTACCGTGCACTGCTGCCATTTGTGTAGGCTCCAATCACTCTGGTGGATCTGCAAGAGTGGGTGAGTTTAGTACTGTGCACTGTTGCCATTTGTGCATGCTCCAATCGCTCTGGTGGATGTAGAAGAGTGGGTGGGACTAGTACCATGCACTGCTGCCATTTGTGCAGGCTCCAATCACTCTAGATCTAGAAGAGTGGGTGGATTTAGTACTGTGTACTGCTGCATTTGTGCAGGCTCCAATCACTCTGGATCTGGAAGAGTGGTTGGGTTTAGTACTGTGCACTGCTGCCATTTGTGCAGGCTCCAATCACTCTGGTGGATCTAGAAGAGTGGGTGGGATTATTACTGTGTACTGCTGCCATTTGTGCAGGCTCCAATCACTCTGGATCTGGAAGAGCCGGTGGGTTTAGTACTGTGTACTGCTGCCATTCATGCAGGCTCCAATCACTCTGGTGGATCTAGAAGAGTGGGTGGTTTAGTACAGTGCAATGCTGCCATTCGTGCAGGATCCAATCAATCTGGTGGATCTAGAAGAGTGGGTGGGATTAGTACTGTGCACTGCTGCCATTTCTGCAGGCTCCAATCACTCTGCTGGATCTAGAAGAGTGGGTGGGATTAGTACAGTGCAATGTTGCCATTCATGCAGGCTCCAATCACTCTGGATCTGGAAGAATGGGTGGGTTTAGTACTGTGCACTGCTGCCATTTGTGTAGGCTCCAATCACTCTGGTGGATTTAGAAGAGTGGGTGGGATTAGTACTGTGCACTGCTGCCATTTGTGCAGGCTCCAATTACTCTGGATCTGGAAGAGTGGGTGGGTTTAGTACTGTGCACTGCGGCCATTTGTGCAGGCTCCAATCACTCTGGATCTGGAAGAGTGGGTGGGTTTAATACTGTGCACTGCTGCCATTTGTGCAGGCTCCAATCACTCTAGTGGATCTAGAAGAGTGGGTGGTTTAGTACAGTGCAATGCTGCCATTCATGCAGGCTCCAATCACTCTGGTTGATCTAGAAGAGTGGGTGGGATTAGTACTGTGCACTGCTGCCATTTGTGCAGGCTCCCATCACTCTGGTGGATCTAGAAGAGTGGGTGGGATTAGTACTGTGCAATGCTGCCATTCGTGCAGGATCCAATCAATCTGGTGGATCTGGAAGAGTGGGTGGGATTAGTACTGTGCACTGCTGCCATTCGTGCAGGCTCCCATCACTCTGGTGGATCTAGAAGAGTGGGTGGGATTAGTACTGTGCACTGCTGCCATTTCTGCAGGCTCCAACCACTCTGGTGGATCTAGAAGAGTGGGTGGGATTAGTACAGTGCAATGCTGCCATTCATGCATGCTCCAATCACTCTGGATCTAGAGAATTGGGTGGGATTAGTACCGTGCACTGCTGCCATTTGTGAAGGCTCCAATCACTCTGGTGGAACTGGAAGAGTGGGTGAGTTTAGTACTGTGCACTGCTGCCATTTGTGCAGGCTCCAATCGCTCTGGTGGATCTAGAAGAGTGGGTGGGATTAGTACTGTGCACTGCTAGCATTTCTGCAGGCTCCAATCACTCTACTGGATCTAGAAGAGTGGGTGGGATTAGTACAGTGCAATGCTGCCATTCATGCAGGCTCCAATCACTCTGGATCTAGAAGAGTGGGTGGGATTAGTACCATGCACTGCTGCCATTTGTGTAGGCTCCAATCACTCTGCTGGATCTAGAAGAGTGGGTGGGATTAGTAATGTGCACTGCTGCCATTCATGCAGGATCCAATCACTCTGGATCTAGAGGAGTGGGTGGGATTAGTACCGTGCACTGCTGCCATTTGTGTAGGCTCCAATCACTCTGGTGGATCTAGAAGAGTGGGTGGGATTAGTACAGTGCAATGCTGCCATTAATGCAGGCTTCAATCACTCTGGTGGATCTGGAAGAGTGGGCGAGTTCAGTACTGTGCACTGCTGCCATTTGTCCAGGCTCCAATCGCTCTGGTGGATCTAGAAGAGTGGGTGGGATTAGTAATGTGCACTGCTGCCATGTGTGTAGTCTCCAACCACTCTGGTGGATCTAGAAGAGTGGGTGGGATTAGTACAGTGCAGTGCTGCCATTCATGCATGCTCCAATCACTCTGGATCTAGAGGAGTGGGTGGGATTAGTACCGTGCACTGCTGCCATTTGTGTAGGCTCCAATCACTCTGGTGGATCTGGAAGAGTGGGTGAGTTTAGTACTGTGCACTGCTGCCATTTGTGCAGGCTCCAATCGCTCTGGTGGATCTAGAAGAGTGGGTGGGATTAGTACTGTGCACTGCTAGCATTTGTGTAGGCTCCAACCACTCTGGTGGATCTAGAAGAGTGGGTGGAATTAGTACAGTGCAATGCTGCCATTCATGCAGGCTCCAATCACTCTGGATCTAGAGGAGTGGGTGGGATTAGTACCGTGCACTGCTGCCATTTGTTTAGGCTCCAATCACTCTGTTGGATCTGGAAGAGTGGGTGAGTTTAGTACTGTGCACTGCTGCCATTTGTCCAGGCTCCAATCGCTCTGGTGGTTCTAGAAGAGTGGGTGGGATTAGTACTGTGCACTGCTGCCATTTCTGCAGGCTCCAATCACTCTGCTGGATCTAGAAGGGTGGGTGGGATTAGTACAGTGCAATGCTGCCATACATGCAGGCTCTAATCACTCTGGATCTAGAAGAGTGGGTGGGATTAGTACCATGCACTGCTGCCATTTGTGTAGGCTCCAATCACTCTGGTGGATCTGGAAGAGTGGGTGAGTTTAGTACTGTGCACTGCTGTCATTTGTGTAGGCTCCAATCACTCTGGATCTGGAAGAGTGGGTGGGTTTAGTACTGTGCACTGCTGCCATTTGTGTAGCCTCCAATCACTCTGGTGGATCTGGAAGAGTGGGTGGGATTAGTACAGTGCACTGCTGCCATTTGTGCAGGCTTCAATCCCTCTGGTGGATCTGGAAGAGTGGGTGGGATTAGTACTGTGCAATGCTGCCATTCATGCAGGTTCCAATCAATCTGGTGGATCTAGAAGAGTGGGTGGGACTAGTACCATGCACTGCTGCCATTTGTGCAGGCTCCAGCCACTTTGATGGATCTAGAAGAGTGGGTGGGTTTAGTACAGTGCAATGCTGCCATTCATGCAGGCTCCAATCACTCTGGATTTAGAAGAGTGGGTGGGATTAGTACCGTGCACTGCTGCCATTTGTGCAGGCTCCAATCACTCAGGTGGATCTAGAAGAGTGGGTGGGATTAGTACTGTGCACTGCTGCCATTTGTGCAGGCTCCCATCACTCTGGTGGATCTAGAAGAGTGGGTCGGATTAGTACTGTGCAATGCTGCCATTCGTGCAGGATCCCATCACTCTGGTGGATCTGGAAGAGTGGGTGGGATTAGTACTGTGCACTGCTGCCATTCGTGCAGGCTCCCATCACTCTGGTGGATCTAGAAGAGTGGGTGGGATTATTACTGTGTACTGCTGCCATTTGTGCAGGCTCCAATCACTCTGGATCTGGAAGAGTGGGTGGGTTTAGTACTGTGCACTGCTGCCATTTGTGCAGGCTCCAATCACTCTGGTGGATCTAGAAGAGTGGGTGGGATTATTACTGTGTACTGCTGCCATTTGTGCAGGCTCCCATCACTCTGTATCTGGAAGAGCCGGTGGGTTTAGTACTGTGCACTGCTGCCATTCATGCAGGCTCCAATCACTCTGGTGGATCTAGAAGAGTGGGTGGGATTAGTACAGTGCAATGCTGCCATTCATGCAGGCTCCAATCACTCTGGTTGATCTAGAAGAGTGGGCGGGATTAGTACTGTGCACTGCTGCCATTTGTGCATTCTCCCATCACTCTGGTGGATCTAGAAGAGTGGATGGGATTAGTACTGTGCAATGCTGCCATTCGTGCAGGATCCCATCACTCTGGTGGATCTGGAAGAGTGGGTGGGATTAGTTCTATGCACTGCTGCCATTCGTGCAGGCTCCCATCACTCTGGTGGATCTAGAAGAGTGGGTGGGATTAGTACCGTGCACTGCTGCCATTTCTGCAGGCTCCAATAACTCTGCTGGATCTAGAAAGAGTGGGTGGGATTAGTAATGTGCACTGCTGCCATTTGTGTAGGCTCCAATCACTCTGGTGGATCTAGAAGAGTGGGTGGGATTAGTACAGTGCAATGCTGCCATTCATGCAGGCTCCAATCACTGGATCTACAGGAGTGGGTGGGATTAGTACCGTGCACTGCTGCCATTTGTGTAGGCTCCAATCACTCTGGTGGATCTGCAAGAGTGGGTGAGTTTAGTACTGTGCACTGCTGCCATTTGTGCATGCTCCAATCGCTCTGGTGGATGTAGAAGAGTGGGTGGGATTAGTACTATGCACTGCTGCCATTTCTGCAGGCTCCAATCACTCTGCTGGATCTAGAAGAGTGGGTGGGATTAGTACAGTGCAATGCTGCCATTCATGCAGGCTCCAATCACTCTGGATCTGGAAGAGTGGGTGGGATTAGTACCATGCACTGCTGCCATTTGTGTAGGCTCCAATCACTCTGGTGGATCTGGAAGAGTGGGTGACTTTAGTACTGTGCACTGCTGCCATTTGTGCAGGCTCCAATCACTCTGGATCTGGAAGAGTGGGTGGGTTTAGTACTGTGCACTGCTGCCATTTGTGTAGGCTCCAATCACTCTGGTGGATCTAGAAGAGTGGGCGGGATTAGTACTGTGCACTGCTGCCATTTGTGCAGGCTCCAATCACTCTGGTGGATCTAGAAGAGTGGGTGGGATTAGTACTGTGCACTGCTGCCATTCGTGCAGGCTCCCATCACTCTGGTGGATCTAGAAGAGTGGGTGGGATTAGTACCGTGCACTGCTGCCATTTCTGCAGGCTCCAATGCCTCTGCTGGATCTAGAAGAGTGGGTGGGATTAGTAATGTGCACTGCTGCCATTTGTGTAGGCTCCAACCACTCTGGTGGATCTAGAAGAGTGGGTGGGATTAGTACAGTGCAATGCTGCCATTCATGCAGGCTCCAATCACTCTGGATCTAGAGGAGTGGATGGGATTAGTACCGTGCACTGCTGCCATTTGTGTAGGCTCCAATAACTCTGTTGGATCTGGAAGAGTGGGTGAGTTTAGTACTGTGCACTGCTGCCATTTGTGCAGGCTCCAATCGCTCTGGTGGATCTAGAAGAGTGGGTGGGATTAGTACTGTGCACTGCTGCCATTTCTGCAGGCTCCAATCACTCTGCTGGATCTAGAAGAGTGGGTGGGATTAGTACAGTGCAATGCTGCCATTCATGCAGGGTCCAATCACTCTGGATCTAGATGAGTGGGTGGGATTAGTACCATGCACTGCTGCCATGTGTGTAGGCTCCAATCACTCTGGTGGATCTGGAAGAGTGGGTGAGTTTAGTACTGTGCCCTGCTGCCATTTGTGCAGGCTCCAATCACTCTGGATCTGCAAGAGTGGGTGGGTTTAGTACTGTGCACTGCTGCCATTTGTGTAGGCTCCAATCACTCTGGTGGATCTAGAAGAGTGGGTGGGATTAGTACTGTGCACTGCTGCCATTTGTGCAGGCTCCAATCACTCTGGTGGATCTAGAAGAGTGAGTGGGATTAGTACTGTGCACTGCTGCCATTCGTGCAGGCTCCCATCACTCTGTTGGATCTAGAAGAGTGGGTGGGATTAGTACTGTGCACTGCTGCCATTCGTGCAGGCTCCCATCACTCTGGTGGATCTAGAAGAGTGGGTGGGATTAGTACTGTGCACTGCAGCCATTTGTGCAGGCTCCCAGAGTGGGTGGGATTATTACTGTGCACTGCTGCCATTCGTGCAGGCTCCCATCACTCTGGTGGATCTGGAAGAGTGGGTGGGATTAGTACTGTGCACTGCAGCCATTTGTGCAGGCTCCCAGAGTGGGTGGGATTATTACTGTGCACTGCTGCCATTCGTGCAGGCTCCCATCACTCTGGTGGATCTGGAAGAGTGGGTGGGATTAGTACTGTGCACTGCTGCCATTCGTGCAGGCTCCCATCACTCTGGTGGATCTAGAAGAGTGGGTGGGATTAGTACTGTGCACTGCTACCATTCGTGCACGCTCAAATCACTCTGGTGGATCTGCAAGAGTGGGTGGGATTAGTACCGTGCACTGCTGCCATTTGCGCAGGCGCCCATCAGTCTGGTGGATCTAGGATTAGTACTGTGCACTGCTTCCATTCGTGCAGGCTCCCATCACTCTGGTTGATCTAGAAGAGTGGGTGGGTTTAGTTAGTTGTGCAGAAAAGTGCAAGAATGCATTGCTTTGTTTTGGTCATACAGGTGTAATTGTGGAAGTGTATTCGCCTGGGTCTGGGTGTTAGTTTGTTTTAGAGCAAAGAGTTGGTTCCTTGGAGTCATGGAAGGTGCTCTTTTTGTGGAGGTGGATAGTTTGTGTCTGGTGCTTAAGATTTGTAAATTAAGGTTGTTTGGCAGGTGAGAAGGGGTGATGCAGCGGGTTTCTGTGTCGGGCTTAGGGTCATGGCCTTATTGCTATTTGCATTGGAGAAGCCTGGAAAATTGATACAATTCCTTCCCATCCATCAATATGTTTGGGAGGAAGGAAAGCAGATAACAAGGTCCCTTTTTCCAATGACCTCTATTATGGCACATGTGGAGAAAAGGTTTAACCCTTTTCAGAATGGGCCGAGGAGTCATCAGTGGCAACTTAGTGCTGCTCGGTCAAACATTCCACCCAATGCACTGTATCTCCTAATAGTGAGAAGGCAAAGTTCATTGCCTTTGACAAGAAACTTCTCACCACAGATGATTTGCTTGCAATCCTTTCCATTGGAATGTTAGGGAAAGATGGAAGAAGTTTTACCAGCTCCTGGACCTTCTTCTGGCGTGAAAGAGGGGATGGCTGAGTCACAAAGGGGAGTTAGGATTTATTTAGCTGGACAAATATACAGGGCATTGGTTGGAATTAGACACTTGGAAATGTTTGATGCCTTAGGTGCAGGCTCAGATGTTAGCTATGCCTTTTTGTTTTTTATAAACCAATTTCTATTGGATTTTCTCTTGACAAATATCAGCTTAATCATCACAAAGCAATTAACCACATGGCTGGTGACCCACTCTGTCTTCCCTCTTCTGCCCAGAAGAACACAAATCGGCAATATTGCTATGTTATGTTAAATGAGCTTATAGAGCGCGACATTTGTCTGAAGGCATCTTGGTGCTGAACCACCGGGAAGCAGTGAAGCAATGGTTAATATCAAGGTTTATTGAAAAGATAAGTCTCCAATGATCGTTGAAAACAGAAGTGGTCTGCAGTTGCACGAAGAGATAGAGGGAACAAGTTCCATAATATGGCTGCTGCTACAAAAAAAGAACCATCACAAAACCGCGCCAGCTTCACGCGGCAAGCTTCAATGGTGTAGGAAGCTTGTGAATGAAGGGGGGGTTGGGCACATAAGAGCGAAATTTGGACTGGTCACTTCGAAACTCAACTCGCATGGCAACACCCAGATTTCACAACCAACAACAGAATAGCCTTCTGGGGGCTCTATATTGACGATATCATCATCATCTGGAGTGGCACAGAACAACAACTATGTGACTATCATAATTTTCTCAACAACAATGATTATAATTTGAAATTCACCATCAACTACAGTCAAGAAACCATTAACTTCCTGGACCTTCATTTATATTTACAAAATGGAGCAATCCACAGCACACTATATACAAAAGAGACAGCTGTGAATAGCCTCCTACATGCTTCGAGTAATCATCCTCGCCATATCATTCACAATATTCTATTTGGAGAATTTCTCCGGATTAAACGTGATTGTACTTCAACCTTGGAATGCAACAAACATCAAACTGCCACGATGCACAAATTCAGAAACCGTGGATATAGCTCCAAACATCTGAAAACAATGCTTACAAAAACCGAAGAAAGATCCAGACCTAGTTTACTTCAAAAGACAACTAAAAAATGTATCTCTCTGGAGACACCTAGGTTCATCACCACCTTTAGTACCAACCATCATATTATCAAAAAGATCCTACTACGCAACTGGAATATCTTGAAAACTGATGCAGATCTAAAAACTCTCTTAGACAACAAACCAAATGTAGTCTTTCGGAATTGCATCAATCTCAAAAAAATCATAAGTCCATCATACTTCAATAATAAAAAATATGAGATTTTCAAAAAAGAATCTTCATCACACAAGACATCTTGGTTAAAAGCACCTGTACGAGGCAATTACAAATGCAACAACTGCCAGCTTTGTCCACACATGATCAACGCGAAAAAAGATTTTTTCCAAGCAAATGGCAAACAGATCAAAATTAAACAACTCATTAACTGTAACAGCACTTTCGTCATCTACACCATCATTTGTGTGTGCAAAAAGGTCTATATTGGAAGCACCATAAGGAAATTGAAAATCAGAGTTGGAGAACACATGAGAGCAATTAAGAATAGGGACACAACCTCTCCTCTAGCACTCCATTTTCTTCAGCAACACAACGAATCTGATTTCACCAATATCCAATGTCATGGAATTGAGAAACTCTTACCGTCACACAGAGGAGGCAATTTGGAACTAAGCCTCCGCAAGAGAGAAGCCTATTGGATCTGGACAATGGACTCAATCCATAATGGGCTCAATGTTGATCAAGAACTGCATCATTTTCTGTTGTGATTACTATTGTTTTTTGTACAAATGAGAGTCTCGTTTTCGTGTCTCTCTACATTAATGCTGAATATAGAATGTATATGTTGTTGTTATTTCTGACTTTATTCTATGAATTACTTTGCAACTTACCAACCAATATTTAGTCACAAGTGTTGATCATATAACCACACTCAGTTGACCAGTTATTTCCTCCTCTCCAGCCCATCGTTATTTGTATGCCTCCCTACTCATAATCCTAAAGATTAACACCATCTACCTAGCTCCAGGCAACACATTCACAAGTCTATTTCCATTCAAAACTTGGGGGTGTATAGCCAAAACATAAATCATACATAAGAAATTTACACATCACAATCTCCTGGTTTTTTTCGCATGTGTCGACAACACAACATTCTCTTTTGATCCACTCGCTGAACAGCAATAATAAACGTACCTCCAACATACCATGTTGATAAATACACTGATTACGTGAATACCATGTCTCTCTGCGTCCAAGATAATATATTTACTTTTACACAATAAATACGACATTTATTTTTACAAATTACATACATGAAAGTCCATACAGCAATCCACACGATTCAAAGTACCAATAGCAGTATTTCTGAAAATACCGTGCATAGGAAACATTTGATCACGTGACCATCACGCTTTCTTGCGTACGCGACCCTATATCCACTTCCGGGTCAATACAAACAGTATTCGCATACAGCAATTCACGACGAACAGACGACAACAAGCCGCACACACCCGTGCCTCAGCTCAAAGCTACTCACAACTATAGGTAAGAATTAAGCAATAGACCTACTCTTAGTCTATACAGAGATATGGACAACACGTTTAGAACCACGACTACCAATTTCGCCATTTCCTTTGAAACATACCCATTACAGTGCATATGCAAAGCAAGGGCTACTCAAGTAAATACTTTGATAAGACACTTGCATACTCTAATCCTACACCCCTGCAAAATCCACCTTAGTAGTCAAGTTAACATTAATTGATATCTGTTCATTTTTCTATTTAAAATAACATATTTTTCCCTCTTTTGCAACCTAATGGGTTTTCTAAAACGAATCATTCTCTTCTTTTTTTCTCACTTTTCTCTCTATACCAGGAACCTCAGGATACATAATGCATAGCATTTTTGATGAATACTTTCCATAATTGTTTCCATGCATCAGTATACCTCCAAACCGTACTAACCCCTGAAGATCCGTCACTACCTAGACGGTGAAACACGTGTTGGGTAACAGAACGGGCAACAAATCAAATAAAGGAACAACATAGTTAACACATGGTTAACAGACTCAATGGAACTGTGATAACAACTTTGTAACTTAAGAGGGCCTAGACTTTGACCAAATACCTCTGATTATTCTAGACTCAAAACTTAGTGAATCTCCGACTGTGAAGCAACAGTGATTTAAAATATTTAACTTCATTCCAACTGTGAAGTAACAGTGATTGCAAGCAAATTTGACTCCACAACTGGTAATTCAGTCAACCTTGTACTGTGAAGCAACATAAGTCAACCTTGAACTGTGAAGCAACTGGGACTTAATATATCCATTTCATCAACAGAAAACTGAATCCATTTGTGAATCAATAGGAAATACTGAATTCATAAACCTGGATCCATCCGTGAATTACCAGGAGATACTAAATTTGTAAACCAACAAGTGCAACCAATTTCTTTTCGTTCTAAATAGAGAACTATTGTGATTTTTTGTTTTATCCACAATAGGACTTTTTGAATTATATGCACTTTATTTTCTAAGTTTTGGTCTTAGATGTTCAAACACCTGGGAATGCACTTAATTAAACTATACCAATTTGGGTAAAAGTACTTATTGTGACATAACAGTCTATATAAATTTATTTCTAGATCATATAACTATTTCAGCCTGGGCTAAGTATTGAAGAACATATCTTCATAGAACATATTAGTATCACAACATATTAGTAATCTAGTTATTAGTGGAGCGCGAAACACCTAGAGGTCTAAATAGATAGATATTTATTAATATCAAGGTTTATTGAAAAGATAAGTCTCCAATGATCGTTGAAAACAGAAGTGGTCTGCAGTTGCACGAAGAGATAGAGGGAACAAGTTCCATAATATGGCTGCTGCTACAAAAAAAGAACCATCACAAACCCGCGCCAGCTTCACGCGGCGAGCTTCAATGGTGTAGGAAGCTTGTGAATGAAGGGGGGGTTGGGCACATAAGAGCGAGATTTGGACTGGAGATACTCGACCCCTGAACCATAAACGGCCTGGTGAACAATGCACAAAGATTTAAACTGCACCCTACAAATAGGGAGCCAGTGCAGCTGGTACAGACCCAGGGAGAGATGTGTGATTAGAGGAATCCGAGCCACTGTTCTGTCCGTTACGTTCTGCAGAGCCCAGAGATGACGTAGCATAAATGAGGGCTATGACTAGAAAAGAAATTTGCAGTAATCTGCTGCACTCAATACCAGGGAGGCAACAACACGGGCATGGAACTGAGAAGGTAGAAAAACCAGCACCTTACGCAGCACCCTGAGTTCAAAGTAACCAGATTGCATTGAGGCAACGAGAGAACAAATGAGAGCTTAACTCCTAAAACCTTCACCATAGATGGTGGTATTGGAAAGAGACCAAGAGAAGAAGGACAGAAAGAAGATGACAGAGGGGGAATAACCACCAGTTCCTCACTCTTGTCCCATTCAATTTCAGCCATTTGTCGCCCATCCAGCATCCTATGGCCTCGAGGCAATCCCTCAGTGGAGACTCAGAATTGAGCTGAGATAAATCGATCTGCATGATGAACTGAGAGTCATCCACATAGTAATAACATTGAAGGCCGTGGCAGTGGATCAGCACAACCAGTGGCTGGATGTACTAATTGAATAGAGCGGGGGACATGGCAGAGGCCTGGGGAACCCCACAACACAGAGGTACAGAAGAAGAATGAAATGAAGAGAAAGAAAGAGATTGAGATCGAAAAAATTTCAACCAAAGTAATGCCTGCCCTGCTTACCTGCTCGGGCAAAGCGATCAAGCAGGATGGAGTAGTCGATGGTTAAAAAGGCAGCTAAGAGATCTAAGAATATCAAACTCCCCACTCCACCCTGATCCGAGAGTCGGGCTAAGTCATCAACAACGGAGACCAGCACTCTCTCAGTGCCATAGCCAGGGCGGAATCCAGATTGGAAAGGATAACAAAAGTGAGAAGATTCAAGAAATTAACAAAGAAGAGGAGAAATTAAAGACTCAAGAATCTTGATAGGGAAGGAAAGTAAAGATATAGGATGGAAATTAGACAGGACAGAAGGGTCGAGTGAAGGCTTTTTTCCAAAGAGGTATCTGGAGGAATGGAACCCGACTGACGGGAGTTTGCTTCTACCCTTCTGTCTTGATTAATAGTCTGTCTGTTTGTGTAGGTCTCTTCTGCACAGATTGCCATTAATCAAATGACCATACCCCTTGTACACCATATCTTTTGGTATTGGGCTGCGCAGCCTCTTTTTCTCTAAATTATCACTTGCATAATACAGCATTGCTCCATTCCCTGCTTCCACCTACACACTGTTGGGATTCCCTTGGTTCCCCATTTTGTGCCAGGTCCCTTTCGACAAACATCAGCGCAGTATGGATCCCTTTTGACTCCCACCCCGATCCTTCGTAATCGCCCCAGATATGAAGTAATAGCAATTTCTGGGAATTATGTGTTCCGTTACCCTCGACATCTTTGTTGGTATCCTCTGCCAAAGCACCATGACACCTTGTCATTCCCAGAGTAGAAGGAACAGAGTTCCCGCTTCCCTTCCACACTTCAGGCAAATATTATCAGCAGATCTGCCCATATTATATAAAATCTTTCCCTGGAACAATATGTTCTGCGCAGGATTTTGCATTGTAATAGCCTCAGCATAGTTGACATGATCACCTCTCTCAAATCTATTTGTGCTTCGATCCACTTGTTATGATGGAGGTCTAAAATTTGGCCTCGTGGACAGACTTTAGGAGACCACCTTCGTTATAGTGAAGAGGGGATCCCTGGGAGTCTGGCCAAACCAATCAAGGAAAGCATGGAGAGTGGTCAAGTCTAAGTCTCGGGAGAGGAAGCCTTCCAGAACAGGATGCGTCAATGCTGGGATGCAGAAACTTGGCAGGAAGACAATGTGTAGGACTAGCTAGAGAGCCCTCATGTTCTGTCAAAAACATTGAATGGTGACGCTTCTGGCATGGTTGCCCAAATCGGAGCTGGCCAGTTCACCAGGTGGTCCAGGGACACTTCCGAAAGGTCCAGGCAGCAGGATGTGAGAAGATGACAAGACTGGTTGGTCCCACCAGTCCAAAGGGCCGAAGCACCACCAAGGGTCTTTTATGATTGGGTAGTCCAGCAAGGCTCCACCGCGACAGCAGCAAGAATGGTTGCCAGGCCTCTACAGGATTCGTCCTCTGGTCTTCCGTCATCTACACAGCTACACAGGATACTTGCCTCCTCTTCTGATCTGCTAGAGTGGCTGCAAGACTCCACTTCTTATCCTAAATTCAAGTGAGTGTTCAAACTCAACCCTCCAATAGCAAGGATCTGCTCCGCACATGCACACCAGCAGTGGTCCAATCAGGGACCACTGTGGGCCTGACTCATGCATTCACACCAGCAGTGGTCCAATCAGGGACCACTGTGGGCCTGACTCATGCATTCACACAAGACTCATTGGCACCAGTTTGTGGATTGAGACCCGACAGCACACACACATGGCATGCACTAGCCCACGAAAACAGCTTTCTGGTAAAATGCATGACCATCAAAGGGAATTTCTGATCTGAGAAGGCAGGAAGAAGGCCAAAGAACAAAATGGCTAAAGAGCAAATAAGACATCTTGTGGTAAGTCCATCCTGGGCCACTTGCCACTGTTAGGATCCAAACGCAGTAAACACAAATGTCCTAACTAAAAATATAGCAAAAATTGTAAAAATATAACTACAGCCACCAGCTTGTCTTTAGGCACATTTAAAAGGAATCCTTGGTTAAAAATGGTGTAAATCTAGGGTGATCCAAAAGTATCCCATTTATCCCATTGTGCTGCATTGTAAAATGCTGTGTGCAACATGAAAAAGTCACCCACACAGGTAACACGTCAAAAGCCAAAGGGGAAACCTAGTGTCCCCAATATTGATGGTCGGAAAGACTAGTCGGTTTCCCCATAACAAGTGAACAAAAAGGCCATTGGAGTGAAGCTGAAGGCTTTACTTCACTGTAAGAAGCCAGGACTAGATGTAAAATAAAAGCAAAAAGATTGGGGCTCCATAGAATATGGAGGGTAATGTGCTCAAAAGAGAAATCTGTCCCAACACCACTCTTCTTCCTCTAGAGGTGCTAGATCGACTTCCCATCTGCCAGATCTAGTATCGTGATTGAGTTCCCATCCATCTTTTCAGAGAGTAAGTTGATCCCCAGGGGAGTGCATTTTCCTGGATGTCTATCTCCTTTCTGAATTGAGACGTTACGGTCTGTTTCAGTCTTGGGTATGTTTAAAGATGCTTTAGGTGTTGCCCATAATGACAGAGTTACTCAACGTAGTGACTACCTTACTCCTAGTCTATAGTGTCCTTTCCTCCATACTTGTGATGCATTCCGACCATCGGGATGGGACCGGAGCACTTTAAAGCATCAAAAAAAAAATGTTCCTTCTTTTATTTTTAAGCTTGGACACCGCACGTGACCATAGCCCTGCCTTCCTGAGCTCCGCCCCGCGCATCACCCTTCAGTCCTTTTCTATAGCCAGGTCCAGGACCATTTCGCAACAATAGAGGATACTTCTTAGAGGGGACGGTAGAACTTTCATGTATCCAATTTCTCGGGTGATTCACAGTTCACCCCGTATCCCTCTCCAACAGGCTCAGAACCACTTTAACACAATATTCAATTAGTCTCTGACGCCGGGCTCAGACCAATTATAATTTACTTTAACACAAACTTGCTTTCAAAAGCTTGCAGCTAATCTCCCTCAGACCAACTTTATCTACTTCATCATCAGCTTTCTTTACTCTATTAACATCTAAGACTTTCGATAGTGCAGATTATTTTGCTTGACACGTTGCAGGACCACTTCGATTCACAATCCTTTGTCACTTATTCGCTTTTACCATCCCTCAGTTGGATACCTTATAAAGACCTTTGAATGAGCATGCATACCGTGCCGGGTCACTCTGTCTAAGGTATCATATCTTGGTTTTAAAGTTCAATCACTCATCTGTTGTCCAATTTTACTTGTGTTGATTATCACATGCGGTTCATACACTGTTCGCTACAGCGTTCACCATACAATGTTGTAGTTTGCAACCTTGGCTTCAACACAGACTGGTCTACTATCAGCCTACCCAACTCACCGGCTAAGTTGATTTCACTAGCGCTGCTTTGTTGTAGGAGCCAAGGACAGCACCACGGAAGCAGGCGATTCTCTCCGCCTTGATTATCGACGCGGGAGAGCCCCGGGTCCCTCCGACACAATGCAGGATTCCTCAGTCTGGCTTCCTGGTTTTGCGCTTTCTATTCTCGAGGTTTTGTGAAAGTAACGGTTCCTCGTTGAAAAGGTCAAGTGTACTTCCCTACTTGTGATCCCCTTCTGTTTTGCCGTCTTTTGCCTTATGTTAAACTGCCATCTTGGAACTGCTGCTTCCTCGTGTGCTTTGCCTCGCTCAAAGTGTGCTCTCATGCTCTGCCTTTTTTGTCAGTGTGGGGAAGTGTAATGGAAGTCAGGTGTGTGTGATGGTCAGTAATTGCCTGACTCAGCCTGACTTTCGTATTGGGACATGTCAGGTATACAGCGCGAGTGTTGTGAAGGATGTTTCAGTTCATATGTGTCTTTCCTCGTAGGATGGGATAAAGGTGTTACAGGGAAGGGAATACCACATCTCGCCATCCAGTGTCCCACTCTCTGAAGACCCCTCACCCAGGTGATCCTCCTGCACTGGTCCACCCCTAGGAACTGGATCCAAAAGCAATGGCCGTGCCCTGGCCACCTGGATGACATATCCCCAGGGACTAGCGGGTGAGACAGCTTCAGGTTCTTCACAGGGCAAAGGATGCCGATGGATTATCTTTCTCTGGAACCCTGGCGGGCATTCCTGGATCCACTCCGAGTTTTGAAACTTTTGACATGTGTCATGCATTTACCTGACATCTCACTCCGGTCTCAGGTCTTTTCACTCTCGTGGGACATCACGCTGTTTCGCTACTTGACAGCACTGCTGGCGGGTGCCATGGCAATTATCTGACCCCCGGCAGTTGGCACATCAACATCGCAGGTCTAAGAAAGCCACATGACAACGCAGCATCACGTGTTCCGAAGACACCGTAACCCAGAAATGGTGTCCTACGCTATTTCAGAAACCAGCAACAAGTTATCGTTGATTCTCAGCTGTTTTGCCGTGTGGCTCTCTTCATTTCCTGTGTTTCCAAGCTTACTGGACCTCGAGATTCTGGCTATTGAATTATTGATTGCTTCTTGTTTTCTCCATTTTGATTTTGGCGAACTGGACTTGCTCCTTGACACTGGCAATTGGATATAGGACTTTTTACCTCTGGAACTCTTTTGGATTGACCTTTGGATTTCGGTTGCTTGGAACTTATTTCTGGACTTGTGGATTGTGCTTTTGCTGGATTCTACCTTGGAACTATCACGACATGCCCTGGGACTCGCATGATCAGCCTTGTGCTGTCGGGCTGTATTACATACTGAACCTCCCTCTATTCGCCTATTCTTGTAACAAGTATGTTATCTATATTGGGGTTGGGATTGCTATATTAGTTACGGCTCCTGTTTTACTGTTCCACTGTTTGTCTTTACAGCTACCGAGTGCCTGGCATTGATGTTCCTGTTTCACCTTTTTCCCCATTTGCTGACCAGGGAGTGTTCTGAGTCTTCCTGGCCAATACATGGGGGGGGGGAAAGGCCCAAGTTTACCTGGGACATCAGTTTGTAACAAAATGGTGCATCATGGCAGATGCAGTCCCAAGAGATGCCATCCTAAAGCATCTGGAATATGATCCCGAGTTTCAGCATCGGGAGTAGTGAGAGCTAAAGCTACTACCCGATGGAGACACCTGTGCAAATGATGTAGTGTATCAGAGCTAAGTCTGAAAATGAGAGGGAAGGCCGACACTCACAAAGGTAAAGGTAAATGTTGTCCTTGAGTAGTTTAATTCCCTACCCCCATATTTACAGTATCTCTTCTGACGAATGCGCAAGCCAAAAGTGGAACAAGATTTCTAAAGACCCCAATGGAGGCCTTTAGACCAGGAGATCCAATGGAAAAAAGAACGTCAGGATCGCTTTGCAGGAAGGAGATACACCTCCAAAGAAACCAGAGAAAGAAGGTTTAGCAGGTCAACAGAACCGTCTCTCATGCAGAGTGATGCCTTTGGGGGTCAAGAACACATTGGTCAATTCTGGAAAAAGAAGCCCTGAGATGCTTCTTTGCCTCGAGGCCATTTGACAAGACAATGCCCTGTCATTCCAAAATCTGAACTGATGGGCTCTAGTTTTTGTGTTCCGGCAAAATGAGATCAGCCTAGAAAAACCCAGAGCCAAGGTCATGGAAACCAGACCGAGTATACTAGCCATGAGCAAAAACCTTGAACGATACTACCTCTCAGTCGAAATAGGCGGAAAAGGAAAACCTATTTGGGCCCTCCAAGTAGATAGTGGTACACGATAACCTGATGTGTCTGGAAGAACTATTACCCAATAAACTAGTTACCTGAGCACAAATCAAGGTTCATTGAAAAGCCATTGAAGGAAATATTGACGTTATGCATGGTCTACCTAAAAAGGTACTTCTTAGATTGGCATATTGGAGTTTCAATCTTGGTTCTAACAATCGCAACAAGAAAACTCCTTGCCCATGGGTGAAGGTGAATCCTTGTCGATCTGGGACAAAGGGCTAACATTTGAGGGTAGCTTGGGTTGGCCCACTGATTGCCTGATGCAAGATCTCAAAGTCTTTCCCCCCGGTCATGTCCACAAATTAGAGTAGAGAATACTTGGGCCAAGAAAACAAATCACCCTTTAAAGTAAAGTGCCTCATCAGTGACAATCCGAAGTACTCAACGGAATCTTAAATATGTGGGGTATTATGGGATGAAAGCCCCAGCCTGGCTCTTAATATAGGTGCATGGGTGACTCATGGGGCTTAGTCTGACCACCAGATATGTAATGTTGCATCCGGGGTGTACACGGGAGGATGCCTTTGAAAGGCACATTGCTCATGCAGCCGCTAGTACACCTTTAAGAACTCAAACCTAGAATGTTCTAAAGAAAACTGTGGCTACCGTGTGTCATGATCTGCTGAACACACCCCTTTTGGACCTCATGGTCCTTGTCACAACGGGGCTTGCACTCCTTGACACTCCCAACATGGCCGTCTAACGTGCAACATCTTTCTTGTCCTTACGTCAGACATAGCGTATTTACAAATAGGCTGCGCCCCCGCGGGCCCGCGCATCTCAATGCTACTGCAAGCAGCGACTAGATGTGTGCTCCGTAGTTCGCTATACTGTTGTCCTTGTTCCTGGACCTCCTAATTCCATTCCCATTACCCTCTTCCTTCCTCCTTGTTTCCCAGACTCTTGTGCTGTGTGCTTACCCTCTTGGTTCCTTCATCCCGGAGTGTCTGAATCCTGGAGCTCTGAATGCACGCTGGAGCCAGAAGAGGCTCCTGCGGGCTTATACAAGACCAGGTCCGTGCATAAGAAGACACCACCCAAGAAATCGCTCCCAGGTGAGAAAGGGGGAATTCCGTGACAGTTTGAGACGCCCAAACGACCAAACTCAAAGCCGACATGGAAGCGGCTGTTCAGGATCTCATGCGTGGCATGCAAGAACTAACAACCGAGGTACAAAATTTAAAAGCGGAAAACGCAGCTCTCAAACAATTAGTTCTATCCCATGATTCTGCCACAAAGGAAAGCGTATTGCTGGATGACATTGTTGACAAATACGATGGGTCGGCAAAAACCCTTTGTGGATTCCTTGATTCTTGTTTGGTTCACTTTACTTTTAAGCCCTACTACTTTTCAAACCCTAGGGCTAATGTTGGCTTCATAATTTCACACCTTTCCGGAAATGCTTTAACTTGGGCTACGCCCTTAGTCAATTCTGGTGATGCCCTCCTGGATGACTACGACGGTTTCATACAAGCCCTTAAAAACATGTTTGACCGCCCTGAGCAGCTCTATAGTGCCCAGGAGCGCCTGTTAGACTTTCATCAAGGATCCCAGGATATGCTTACGTATGTAACCTGATTCAAGCAATTGACCAAGGAAGCTGACTGGTCTCCTGAAGCAAATTTTACACTTTTCAGAAGGGGACTTAATGAGGAGATCAAAGATGAATTGGCCAGAGTGGCTCGCCCAAGCTTGTTACAGGCCCTTTTGGACCTTGCCATGCAAATAGATTTTCGTATATAGGAAAGAAAGGCAGAAAAAAGGAAATCCAAAGTAACCCCCCCGAAGGCATCCTTCGAGATTACCTCCAAGACTGACACAAATCCAGGGTCAGCTACTGAACCAGAACCTATGCAGATAGGAGCCTTCCATGGACCCATATCCCCGCAAGAAAGGATGAGAAGGATTCATACAGGGCTATGCATGTACTGTGCCTCGGATAAACACCTGGTTAGAGAATGCCCTCTAGCCCCTCCTCGGCGTTCAGGAAATGCCAGATCCCGATCCTAGGTGGAGCAAGGCTTCGGGAGAAAGATGTTTGCTCCACGTCTATTCCATCCTTGAACTCTCCTGGACAAAACAGCCTAGTGATTGTACAGGCCCTTCTATCGCCATCCAAGAATAAGACCTACTCCATTTTGGCCTTGGTTGACTGCGGAGCTATGGGAGTATTCATTGATCAAGATTGGGTTACGTGTCACCACATTCTATACGAGACACAAAGTACCATGCAACTGGTGGAAGCAATCGATGGAAGACCCCTCACTTCAGGGCCTATAAGCCTGCAGACTAAAGAGATCCAACTTTCAATAAACCATCACCAAGAGCTGATCAGATTTGACATCATTAAGTCTGCTCATTATCCCATGGTCCTGGGTATGCCCTGGTTACAGAAGCATAATCCTTATATCAACTAGGCAGCAGGATCCTTATTTCTTGGATCTGAGTTTTGTATGTCTCACTGTCTATTCCTTGAGTCATCCGTGACACCTTCCAAAGAACCATCAATAGATCAGCAAGTTCCACTCATGGTTTCCAATATTGTATCGGTTCCAAAGGCCTATCAGAGTTATGCTGATGTGTTCTCAACTGCCATAGTCCAGGCTCTACCCCCTCACAGACCTGAAGACGGCGCCATAGACACAGAACCCTCAGCAGTGATTCCCTTTGGGAGAATGTTCATGCTATCCGAACCTGAAAAGAGAGCCCTACGAGAATACTTGGATACCAACCTTGAAAATGACACCATAAGACCATCAAAATCCCCAGCTGGAGCCTCACTGTTTTTTGTTCCCAAGAAGGACACCACGGAACTTAGACCTTGCCTCAATTATCATGGATTAAATCAATGCACCCTCATGGTCCGCTGCCCTTTACCCTTGATCTCAGATATCCTGGAAGTGGTGAGAGGAGCTGTAATCTTCAGGAAACTGGATCTCAGGGGTGCTTATCATCTGATCCGTATCAGGGAAGGAGACGAATGGAAAACAGCCTTTCGAACACCCTTTGGACACTTCGAATATCTGGTAATGCCCTTTGGACTTGCTAATGCCCCTGCTGTCTTTCAACATTTCATGGATAGGGTGTTCTCCGATATGCTGTTCATCTTCGTCATTGTCTACCTGGACGATATCCTGATCTATTCCAAGGACCTTCCAAGGCATGAAGAACATGTTAAGGCTGTCTTACAATGACTACGTGAACATGGACTCCTAGCCAAACCCGAGAAATGCCTGTTTAATGTGACCTCTGTTCATTACCTAGGATTTGTCCTTAGTCCAGAAGGAATTGGTATGGATCAGTCAAAGATAAAAGCCATATTATCCTGGCCGGCTCCCACTTCTGTGAAACAAGTTCAATCCTTCCTGGGGCTAGCCAATTTCCACCGGAAGTTCATACCCACCTTTTCTGAGATTGTTCAGCTGATCATTGCACTCTTGAAGAAAGACACTCCCTTTCTCTGGTCTACACCTCAAGACAAGGCATTCCAACGTTTAAAGATAGAGTTTACTCAAGCCCCCATCCTAGCACAACCCGACATAAATCGACCATTCATAGTGGAGACGGATACCTCTAACTACGACACAGGAGAAGTGCTGAAGCAAGGGTTTGAGGACAAGATGGAACACCCCATTGCTTATCTTTCAAGAACTCTGACTCCCAGTGAGACACATTACTCTGTCCTGGAAAAGGAACTGTTAGCCATCCGTCAAGCCTTCACCGAATGGCGACACCTACTCCTGGGAGCGAGACATCCAGTCCAGGTCCGCACGAACCATCAGAATCTTCAAGTTCTACAATCCTTGGAGTGTAGGAACAGTCGTAAGGCCCGTTGGGCCTTCTTCTTTGCCCAGTACCAGTTCCACATCCACTATGTCCCCGGATCACAGAACATAATTGCTGATGCCTTATCCTGACGTCCTGACTACGAAAAAATTGAAGACCGCACCTATCCCAAGATGTTTCCCCACACGATTTTTGTAGCCCAAGCAGTCAGTCTCCCCGAAGAAATTCAGATACAAACCCAATGCTCTGAGCTCTGGAAGGATATTTCAAGGAAGAATCAATGGAATCTAAGAATCAAGGAAGGATACGTGTTCAAGGATAATGCACTAGTCATCCCCACACAGAAATTATAAAAAAAGGATTATCAACCTCTGCCACGATACCCTTCATTCTGGACATCATGGCATCACCAACACCCTCCGTCTTATACAAAGACAATTTTGGTGGCCTAGAATGAAGACAGACGTACAACTGTACATCCAAGCCTGTTCTATTTGTAGTCAGAACAAACACGATAACAAGAGACCAGCAGGTCTCCTACTACAACCTACTCTACCAACAAGACCATGGGAATTCATCGCTACCGACTTCATTGTGGAATTGCCACATTCCAGGGGATACACGACTATCATGGTTACCATTGACTTGTTCACTCACATGGCTCACTTTACACCCCTGCATAAAACACCGTCCTCATCAGAGCTAGCTGGAATCTTCCTGGAACACATTTTCCGCCTACATGGACTTCCTTCCAAGATAATATCAGACCGAGGACCTCAATATGTCTCACAATTCTGGAAACATCTCTGTCGCATTCTGGGAATCCAACGCGCTCTCTCATCAGGTTATCATCCACAAACCAATGGAGCTACGGAACATGTAAACCAGACCCTGGAACAATACCTTCGCTGTTTCGCCACTAAGGTTCAGGATGACTGGTCCTAATACCCGTGGCTGAGTTTGCGTACAATAATTCCGATCATTCGGCAATCAACACCAGCCCCTTTTATTGCAGTCAAGGATTCCATCCATCAGTGTTACCCTCTGTTCTTTCACATCCCACACCTGTTCCTACCATTGACTCCTGGATGGAAACACTCATCAATGTACACAAGGAAGCCAAGGAACACTTAGAGAAGGCCAGAATACGAACTAAACAAAATGCTGATTCTAAAAGAAGAACAGTGCCTTCTTATGCAGTTGGTGATCAAGTCTGGTTGTCCTCGAAGCTACTACCCTGACACTTATGGCCAAACAAACTGGCCCCCCGGTACTATGGTCCATTTCCCGTCAAGGAAATCATAAATCCTGTCTCATACCGACTCAAGCCACCCGACTCCTGGAAGAAGATTCACCCAGTTTTTCACACTTCTTTATTAAAACCCTACATCCGATCTTCCCGGAAATCTTGCAGACCCCCTCCGGTGGTGCTGAACGACCAAGTGGAATATGAAGTGTCCTGAATATGCGATTCTAGGTATAAACGGGGTAAGCTTCAATACCTGGTTGAATGGAAAGGATATCCTCCAAGTGAAAGAACTTGGGAGCCACTTCTAACCTGAATACTCCTCGATTGCTCAGAAGATACCATCTCATACACCTGGGCAAACCCGGTGGAACGAGTCTTCGGAGGGGGCATGCTGTCATGATCCGCAGAACATGCCCCTTTTGGACCTCATGGTCCTTGTTACAACGGGGTTTGCACTCCTTGATACTCCCAACATGGCCGCCTAACATGCAACATCTTCCTTGTCCTTACGTCAGACGTAGCATATTTACAAATAGGCCGCGCCCCTGCGGGCCCGCGCGTCTCAATGCTACTGCAAGCAGCGACTAGACGTGTGCTCCGTAGTTCGCTACACTGTAGTCCTTGTTCCTGGACCTCCTAATTCCATTCCCATTACCCTCTTCCTTCCTCCTTGTTTCCCGGACTCGTGTGCTGTGTGCTTATCCTCTTGGTTCCTGGATCCTGGAGTGTCTGAATCCTGGAGCTCTGAACGCACGCTGGAGCTAGAAGAGGCTTGCGCGGGCTTATACAAGACCAGGTCAGTGCATAAGAAGACACCGCCCAAGAAATCCTACAAGGATCGCTCCCAGGTGAGAAAGGGGGAATTCCGTGACACCGTGAGCCTGGAAATGGACTGCTTGACCAGATGTGTTCACATTATGAAGCATAACAGATTGTGTAGATCAAAAACATGCTGTCCTCTACTGCACAGAAAGATCAGCAGAGCATGGAGGAGACACAGGTCCTGCTGACTGCACTATGGGGATTCACCAGAAAAAAGGATAAGAGGTTGAAGGAGGTGATCATTGGGGTGTAAGGGGCAAATGTAGATAGGTTGGAGGAAGAAAAGAAGGTGGAAAATTGGAACCAAAAGGGAGAGAGTGAAAGCGACCTGCTCCCAACTCAATACCAAATTAGCCAAATAAAAGGAGACACCCCACGAGGGAATGAGAGCAGGAGATAGATTGCAAGTTGAACAACGTTTTATATAGATAAGAATGCACTTGCAGAGAACTCTGCTGCCCTGAGAGTGATCTGTTAAACAATACACAGGCAGCAAATTATGAACCAAAAATCATCATGAGTGATATTTATTATATATTATTATATAGTACAAAATAACAGTTACAATTGGTCGGGCCTCATGGCACAGTATGTAGTGTAGGAGCTGTCAGGCTCCAATTGTTTGCTGTTGCTTGAGCGATCAGTTGGCACGTGGGACAGCTGGGCTCATCTTCTCAGGGTGAAGGTCAGGCTGAGTTCACAAAGTATTACAATCCTAACTAATCTAAACTACACAACTCTCATAAACACGTAAAGAATAATGTTGAGTCTAAAATCATTACTTAGATTCATAAATTGCGGACGATTATATACACATTTTAACCCATGCCTTAGAGGGGGCATGGGATCATTGGTCCTTCTACCAGGTGCCATAACTGTGGGGTTTGATCTGTGATTTATTCCCCATGATGCCTCACGACGAGTGGATGTTAGTTTTAGAAGGAGATATATGGTCACTCTGGATTAGGTTTATGGTGGGCCATTTGGGGTGCTCCGGGGGGAAGGGTCATTCAAGCAGTTATGTTCAAAGAGAGTGGAGGGGCAAAAGGCTCTGTAAGCTGTCATTTCTAAAAGTGGGGGTGGAGGGGGAACAAGTAGGTTTGTGGAGACGGATGGGCACACACGCCAGGGTTTACTCCGGTCACACGCAGGGCAATGAGCTCATAGGAAGAGAGGATACTGAATGCTTGCAACAATACATGGCCAAGCTTTCGTGAGAAAGGGGTTTGTACAGAGCTGCCAGGAGGTGGAGGGGGAGGCTGGGCTTCTTATGTGCGGCGCTGGACAAAGGGAGAGATTTTTTGTAGAAATCATTGTATGGCCTAGAAAAAGTTGGAGTTCAGAATGGCAAAAAATGGAGTCTGTATACTTCATCAGATGGCTTTGTTTACTGTCTTTTTGTAGTTAACTTTAAGGTCGAATTATAAGAACAGATGAACAAACAAGGGACTTCTCCCACCATTAGGTAACATAACATTAAATGAATTATTTAACATGCTTAATACTGGACATCAGTCTCTAAGCGCAGGACTGGAATTCAAACTGGAGTGCTCTGCGTTGTCTTTCTTCCCAGACAAACAAGTATTAAACGCGCTATAAATCATATCATATACCATATATCAGAAGGCAGCCAAGTGGCAAACATTGCAAACTAAAAAAGCACATCTCTATCTATGTAACAGTGCACCTGGTACAAGCAGACAGGGGCCCAGAGGAAAGTTGAGGTCATACCAACTGGCACACTTGATTCCCTCCCCGACAGGCTGGCATCTCTCCTCATTCTGGGCTCTAATTTCCTGGGATGCAACCTATTCCTTTACTCATGTTTGTAGCCTAGGCCTGGGGTGCTCACTGCTGCGTTGTGTTTAAGCTTTGTGCTACATTATGGCTGCTAATATCTAAGATGGCTGCCATTCTCGTATGTGCACTGGATCTAGGGAGCAGAAAAGAATACCCATAGAAACAACATGGGGAAATTAAGGGAAACCTACTGTATAAAGAACTTAAGTTGCCCCACTAAGCGAGTCAGACTTGTTCTAGCATTTAAAAAGGACTAATCACACCTGACTGTTTTTTCAACTATAAAAGGTGTGGATTTTCACAAGGAAGAGAGTGAGAGATGCTGTCAGGACCCGAGAAGCCAAGGAGCAGATAGCGGCAGGAGCAAAAACCTGGAGGAGAACGGCATGCTGAAACGCTGGCCCGGTGTTCGTGAGGGGCTGCAGTGTGGCTAGGGCGCCCTGCTTCCAAGGAGCTGGAGTAAGGCCTTCGGTATCCTGCTGGTGATGTTTGGGAAAATGTTCATTCCCTTGGGACGTGTGATGGTCCCAAGGGTGCCTGAGGGGAGACCCTGACCTGCATCCGAGGAACCGCTTGTAACTCCAATGCTACCCGGTAAGAGAGAGTGTGTGTTTGACTGAAGCGGAGCGGGAGAAAGACACTTTTAAAGCTGCACGGACCAGAAAGGTTTGAAAGCGTGAAAATGACAGAAAGCATAAGAAATAAACAAAGAGAAATAGAAGGAAGAAAAGGGGCGCTAGTGGCGTAGAAGAAAGGGAAAAGCTAAAGAATGACATGTGAAGAGTTTAAAGAGGGTAAAGCATGAACGATGAAGAGAAGTGCAAAGCGTGCACAGTAACGAGAGGACAGTGTGTTAATCGTGCAGGAAGCATGAGAAAGAAACAGACAAGTGCAAGAATGCACAGTGAAACCAAAAGGATGTGAGGTGCACAGGAGGCATGACCTAAAAGTAAAGGAAAGTGCAAAAGTGCACTGAGGAAAAAAAAAGTGTGAAAGTGTGCACAAGCAAGAAGCCAAGGAGAAGGAAGGGCACATGAAGCCCCTGAAGGTGAAAGGTTTAAAAAGAAGAGCAAGGAATAAAGAGAGGGGTTACATATCGTACTCGTCACGCCTAGGAGGAGCAAAGAACCGGGTGGTTTCGAAAGTCTCTGATTGTGCCCCACACATGACATGTGTGTGAACAAACTCTGTTTAAAAGGAAGAAAGCAAAGTACATCCTGACAAAGGGAATTTGTGTTGGAAACTGAAAGGGGCCTGAGTTTGACAAAGGGAACCCTGACAAAGGGAGGCCTGACCGAGTTGGAAACATATTGTTTTGTAGTGTTGAAATGGTTGTAGTTCGGGGAAGGGAACCCTGTGAAGATTCTCAAGGAACTGTTATATTTCGTCCTTGGTATTTCTCTTTTTAAATTGGATAAGTTGAAAGGGACCTGAAGTTGGGGGAAGGGAACCCTGAGAGGCCTAACTTGTTGTTTTGATTGAAGCTTAGGGAAGGGAACTGTTATATTTCTTTTGTGGTATTTGGAACTTGAACAAGTTGAAGCTTGAGGAAGGGAACCCCAGGGAATCCAAAGACATTGAAAGTATTTCAGAATACTGCAAAGGTCCTATGGAGAAGGTTTTATGAACAGCCCCTTTTGATTGAACTCATTTTTGTGACTTTGACCAAACTACTCCTCTGGTGAGAAGACCACCTGAAACCAACCTCGGTTTCTTATTTTCTTTTGAACCACCACTTTTCCTTTTTAAAGACTTCCTATGACATGTTTGTAAAGAATGAGAGCAAGCATAGGTATAGACACAGCCAGACTTTCAATTTGGACAACTAGACATCGGCGGCCTTTAGTAACACCCGTTAAGGGAACCATCCCTTTAGAGTTAGGGCCAGTCAGGCATTACAGCAACCAAAGTACTCGCTAAGTACTTAGACTTAGACTTAAGGTGTTTCTTGTACGAGGTGGACCGCCCCCTGCAACGAGTCACGTCCCCTGACCCTCGTCATAAACACATCTTCTGGCGCACCCGCGCCGCACACCAAGTACTTGCTAAGTACTGTTAGCTGCCGCTGCCTCCCCGCCTCGTGTCTTCGGACTTGGATTTTTGCTTTCCGGACTACCTGCCACTGCTGCCGCCGGCTCGCGTCCCCGTTTCACTGGAGCAGCTGCCGTGCTGCAGGGCAGGCTCTTTCGCCTGGAGGACGTCTTTGCTGGCAACACCAGCGTGCCTGACTTAAGGTGATTGTTTGCTCATTAGCTCGGGACTATTAAACTTGCGTGACTCTCAGGTTGCGTTGCCCAACGGGTTGTGTGCTCTACAGTGCTTCACAGGTTGTGTTGCCCAACGGGCAGTGTGTTCTACTGGCTGTTTGTTTATGAAGTTGCGTGGCCGTGGTTGCGGCTCCACTTTGGTTGTGTGACTCTTGCCGCAGGCTCCTAATTATTCATTTCTCTTTTACTTGAAGGCGTTCCTTTTTACGAGGTGGACCCGCCCCCTGCAACGAGTCACGTCCCCTGAGCCTCGTCATAAACACGTCATCTGGCGCACCCGCGCCGCGCACCAAGTACTCGCTAAGTACTGTTAGCTGTTCGTGGTGCGTAGCGCGGGGCGCATAGTCTGATCGCCCTAGCTTTTTGAGCCCGTAATCCAAAGCCGACAGCACAGTGGTCAACTACACCCCTGCAGCTGGGGCTATTACCACACGGTGTGCTCGATCGATAGTGTGAGCACGTTAACATCACCCTTGGAGACTGTGGGCTTTACGCCTTTGATCCTTGGGGGTGTCAACTAGAGTCCTGCAGCTGGGGCTATTACCACACAGTGTGCTCGATCGATAGTGTGAGCACGTTAACATCACCCTCGGAGACTGCGGGCCTTACGCCTTTGATCCTTGGGGGTGTGGCGCTCTGGGCAAGCTTCTGTGCTGGGCTATGCTACCCACATTGTGAAAAGTACTGCCAAATGATGTGTGTTGTGTGGGGCACGTCTTTACTAGGTTTTTTAATACCTTTTTGTTTTTTACTGCTACTTGCCATTTGCCTGCCCCTGTTTACTTTTGCACAAAAACTAGCTATTGTTGATACCAGCACCCCTCTGTTGGATAGCACCTTTTAGAGTGGGTTTGGGAGTGGGGTGTAGACTATGAGCCGGGTCTTGAGAAGCAATTCTAAACTTGATGCACCTCCCAAGTTACAAGGGAAACCGGTAAGGCCTAAATTGCATAGTGTTAAGTATATCCAACCTACCTCCCCTCACAAAGCGTCCATTTTGTCGCCACCCTTGTCTGATATGGAGGGGGTAGCCCCAAACCCCATAGAGGCGATGAAGGTCCCTGGAATAGAGGACTCAGTCTTGTGTATGGAGCCATTGAGCAAAAGCTCTCCCCCGTTTGTGCAGCTTTCCACTTTTTCTGTACAAGATGCCAACCAAAGTGAGGAAGTGGAGGCGTGTGAGGTCGCGCATGTGCATGATAACAACTGTACACCAAGGTTCGACTATGAAGGTTTCCCTCATGTTTCTGATACCTCGATGTTAGCTCCAACAATAATGACCGAATTGGGTAAAAGGGTGCGACTTTCTATGGGTCCCTCCTCTCCTGCCTCAAGGTCCTTTCCATTTTGTGAAGAAGTTCACTTTCATCTATCACAAGAACTTCGTTGCAATAAGCTTAGTACTCATGATAAGGTCCAGACCCCCCCTCCCCCAGTAAGGGGAGAAGGTAGTGGCAGGCCACTCTCAGACAACAACAGTTGTGGGGCAGACTTGGACTCATCAGGGAACTTGATGTCCCACGATACCAAGCTGAACATGGGAAACGACGAGGCCGCCCCCACTCTATCTAATGAGGAGGCACGTTTTGCTTCATCCCTAGAAAACTTACTTGTTGCCACATCTCCAAATGACCCCTCTAACTTCCCGGTTATAACACAAATACTCAATCTCTTGGATAAAGGCCACGAGCTTACACACTGCTCTATGAGGGAAATGCAAGTCTCCTTAGCCTTTATGAAAGAAAAGTTGGCCAAACTGGAAGGGTTTTTCTTGGCAGAGGAACAATCTAAAGCATTTTACTTCACACAATTTGAAAAAATGCTGACGAGCGCCGCGGTATTAACACCGTCTGCTTTTATCTTGCCTCCAGTACGGTCACAAGGCTCACAGGCAGATAATTTACATTGGAACACTGCCCCGCCGCAAAGATCCTACTCCCAAGTGTTGACGGGAGCTCCTCCGGTTGGGTTCCACCAGCCCGGAGTTGAGGCTGTTGATCTGTTGGACATAATGAAATCACAACATGATCGGATTCTCCAGATGGAACATACCTTGTTTCAACTGGTCGCTAAGTATCATCCCTTAGAAGACTTCCAACATTCTGGCGGAGTTCCCGCCCTGGACAACAGTGTGGAGCCTACTCCTGATAGCCCCTCTGCTCTGACAGCTACCTGTGCTCCCAGAACTGCCAGGACGATCAGGCCTTAGATCTTTGTGAACTGAGTGAGGAGTGTAAGAAACACCTTCAGATTAATGTCATCAAAGGTGCCAATGTGCAGGTGCCTGTTTCTATTCCACCACGGACCATACTGGCTAAGTCCCAACCGCAACTTCATTGCTTCTTTCCAACGATCGAAAGCAAGAAAGTTGCAACGCGGCTAGTGGGCGACACCAAGCTCGACAACAATCCACACTTGGTGTCTGAGCTGCTGCATGTGAGCCCACACGTGGCAGAGCAATCCGCTGGATTGGTGGCACCAGTTCGGGCTATGGAGGAGTGGCAAGAGGAGGTGAATATCACGCCTCCCTGTGAGGAAGGGCAGGTTACCTCACCCTTGCCTCACTCCGCGCCAGGGAAATCAGCTCTAGCACAAGAGATCCCCCAGGGTAAGCCATCTTTTGCACCCTTGTCCTTTTTGGAAATTCCAAAGGACATGAAGGTCATTCTGGGTTGGATTAGCAATCCAGCCTTAAACGGCGATGCAAGGATCAATAGGTCCTTTTTGATTAACCTTCTTAACCAGGCCTCCCTTTATGTTCGCCAAGCCCAGGCTAGAGGTGAGCGTTGGTCCGCCTTCCTTGAAGCATGGGGCATCTACCCCATCCAACTCTCCGTTGAGTCACCTACAACATCTTGGCATCGTGGTACTTCGTCATCCCTTATTGACTATGTGTTTGCCTCAACCACATGTTCAGGCCTACTCAAGCCCATCTGCATTGTCAATGTGGGATTGAGTGACCATCGGATGTTGACTACCTATCTACACTTGAGGCACGAAGCATACGAAAAATTGGAAACTCTAGCCTTGCTTGAATGTGACAGACATACCTTATCGGTCAGATGGAACCCCATAATCTGTCGCAAAATGGCGTTCCGTGTAAATCGCGACCTGGCTGTACCTTGTGACAAGTCCCTGGCGTTATGACATAGGGAGAGAATCATCAACGTAAATCTGAAGATGACTCGTATGCATCTGGTGTGCCTTTCTAAAGAAGGAGTGTAAACAAGTCTCCAAAAACTGTTTGTCCACATTGGACAGAGGTGGCAGACTTAAAAAGACAAAAAAACATCGATATGCGGTCCCTACGAGGATCGCTGTTGAGTGTGGTAAATCTACAAAAGGAACGAAACTTCATAACCGCCTGTTTTAAGCGCAAGATGAAGCTTTTGCGGTTTGCTGCTTATAATCTTGCAAATCAACATATGGTTGAACTACTATGCAAAAGAAATGTTAGGGACCAATGGGCAATTCTAAGAAACCCCTTGGGCAAGGCCGACAATCGTATGATGGCATCCATTTCGGGTACGGAATGGAAGTCCTTCTTCCTCACGAAATACAAATTGCCAGAAATACATAAAACGATGGAGTCTGTGTCTCTGCATTTGGAACTTCCGTCTGTTTGCCCTTGGGAAAACAAAGACATCATATGGGCAATTGCAGCCCTGAAGTTCTCTAAGGCGGCGGGTCCTGATGGGCTTCCGCCCTGTGTCTACAAGGACGACCCGCATTTCTGGGCCAGCTATCTGCTCCCCTGGTACCAGTATATTTACCAATCTGGGAAAATTCCTCCTTCCTGGCTCTCCGCAATTGTAATTGCAATCCACAAAAAGGGAGCCTTAACCGAACCGGCAAACTTTAGGCCAATAGCCTTAATTGACATCTCTGCCAAGATCTTCGCATGGTTGCTCCTGTCTGAATTGGAATCATATGTCAATACTGCTAAGATTCTTTCCAAAATGCAGGTCGGCTTTCGTAGAGCTATGGGCACGCAGCTAAACGCATCAATTCTTGCCCATCTATTGTCAACATCACATGCCTCCACTAATGAGACGATCTATATGGCATCCTTAGACCTATCAGCGGGCATTTGATACTGTATTGAGAAATAGACTCTGGCAGAAGATGCTGTCATGTGGCATCCCCCACGAGTAGGTTGCGATCATAGCAGCGCTCCACCAGAACACCTCATATAGGGTGCGTATCAACCCGGCGGGCTTGCTGTCTGACAGCATCCCGACAAGAATTGGTGCCAAACAAGGCTGCAATCTCGCAGCGATACTCTTTAATCTGTATCTTGCCGACCTAGAGCAGATATGGGAGGGAACAAACACCTTTGCAGTAAATCTAGGCAAGTTACGTCTCCATTGGCTGGCATTTGCTGAGGACGTCATTCTATTTGACAAGGTTCCATTTGGCTTACAAAACAGACTGAACATCTTTTACGAATACTGTACCCTGAATAACTTACCCATCAATTCAGCTAAATCACACATCATAATTTTTGCACCTAAAAAGAAAAACATGACATTTAAGTATGTCGTGAACACACATCAAATTATGAGGAAGGAAAAAATCACTTGTTTGGGGTACTCAATGTCAAATGGCACGTCTGTCAGCAGGTGGCTCCTTGTGCTGTCCTCCAAGGTAGATCATTTAACTGCTCAAATGAGGATCATCTCTGCGAGATACTGTAGATTTTCGTTTCTTCCTCTTCTCGACTATTACACTATGAAAATAGAGCCCATTCTACTCTATGCTTTAGATATTTGCCTAGTGAATCTGACTCTGTTACTTAATTCCCTTCAAGGAAAGATCTGGAAAAGGGTACTTGGTCTTCCAGGCAATCTGCCTAATCCAATTCTCATCCATGAATTAGGACTCTATTCTTTGGCAGAGAAACATAATTGGCGGTTGTTAAATTCCTTTTACAAAATGATCTCTCCTCCTGCCACTCCCTGTACGAATACCTTGGCTTATTGCTGATCAAGGAACATCCCGTCTCTATTCGTGAATTCAAATTGCGCATGTTGAAAATCTTAAATTCTATGAACATGACACAACAGGATTTCATTGATTGTCCTCGCAAGGCTAAAACTCGTTTGCTAGAGAATGCATGGGCACGTATTGCGGATCTAATCTCTGGTTACTCATCGTTTCCCTCGTATGCGAAATTCTGACAGGCTGTTTTGCCCGTTTGCCCTATCTTTTGTGTTTTCCCGACCTCCATGCAAGAAGGACATATATGAGGTTTCGGTTGGATCTTGTTCATACTGGTTCTCGCATTGGTAGTTGGTCAGGTTATAGGGAACTATGGCTGTGGGATTGCTGTCGGTTTTGCTCCAAGAGTGGAGAACGTGAACCCTTGGAACATCTGTTTATGTACTGTTCAAAATTTGAACTTGATAGGTCTTGCTGCTTGGGACCCTTCTTGGCTTCATATTCGACCAACAAGCGTCAGCTGGTCTGGTTACGTTGTATGTGGGGTCAGTCAAATGCTATTATACTTGCAACAGTGAGACTTGTCAATAAGATTGAGAAAGTCTTACTGCCCTTAAACAAATCAATGTATATGAAGAAAGTTACCACAGATGTATGAGTTGAGTTACAGAAGGTTGTCATCTCACGAACTACCTCATATTTTGGCAGTACAAGAGAGACTGCCCGAACAGCTGAAATTTTGCTTTTTAAAATTTTTGCAGATTGGTGCGTATATTGGTGCCTATATTGATGCTTCTGTTCTTAGTTTTGGATGGATTAACATGTTTAATGGATTGCACTTAACACATAGGTTGTAAAATAAGTACATATTTTTATATTGGAAATTGAAAATTGAAAAAAAAAAATATATGTTTTTTGATAAATGCATTTTAAGAAATCATGGAAATTGGAAAAAAAAATGTTTTTTTGATAAATGCATTTTAAGAAATCATGTAATGTATACAGTGATATTAACTTTGTAAAGGTGCAAACTTAATGTTTTGCTACCAAAAACAAATAAAATAAATTAAAAAAAAGACTTTAGTAAATAAAGTTTTTGAAACAAACACTTTTGAGTCTTTGTCGCTCTTAATACCATGTCTATGTTACTTCTCCTGCATATTCTTGCTTTCCTTGTGGGTTTTAAGCATGTGCTTACTCTCTGTCTTGCCCAGCTAATTTCTGTCCTATTTCTCCTCTACCCTTTCTCTCTAAAATTCTTGAACAGGCCATCTAAATCCAGGTAACCAGTTACTTGAGTCTCCATTCACTTCTTCCACCCTTGCATCCTGGTTTCTGCCAGTCTCACTCCACCAAAACCACCCTTCTTCATGTTTCAAATTCTCTCCCCACAGCCCATCACTATAGCCGGTACCATGGCTGGTAAGATAGCTCAGCGGGTTGAGCGCTTGCTGCTGTGTTCTGAGCGTGATCTGCAGGTTGCAAGTTCGAATCCTGGCAAGGCCAACTCAGCCTTTCATCCTTCCGAAGTCGATAAATGAGTACCAATTTTGATTGGGTGATATTGTATGTAAAATATGTGCTCTGTAAAGCGCTTTGGATTAAGGCGCTATATAAATAACTTATCATTATCACTGCAAGCTTTCTTCGATTCTTATTCTTCTTGAGCTGTCTGTGGCATTAAACACTGTGGCCCACACTCTTGACTCTCTGTTCACTTCTTCCACCCTTGCAGTCAGGTTTCTGCCCGTCTCAGTCCACCAAAACCGCCCTTATTCATGTTTCTAATTCACTCCTCACAGCCCATCACTGCAGGATTTCTTCTATTTGTATTCTTCTTGCTCTGTCTGCGGCGCTTAACACTGTACACCACTCTCTTCTTATCTTCTCTCTTTCCGCTTTTGGTATGTTTTGGGTCTGCTCTTGAATGGTTTTGCTCTTATATTTCGCAACTGACTTATTCCGTTCCTTGGGCTGGACATTCGTCTTGTTCCTCTTTTCTCTGCCCTTATTTCCTCCTTTCACATTTATTTCCATCCTTACGCTGATGACACCCAGATCTTTCTATCTCTTCCTTCGATTCTGCTCTGCACTCCACTGTTTCTAGCTGTCTTTTAGCTGTTCAGAACTGGACGCCCTCTCATTTTCTACATCTTAATCCCTCAAAAACTGAGGTTCTGTTCTTTCCCTCTACTACTATTTATCCTACTCCATCCCCTCCCTCTCTTTTCTTTCCCCCATCCTCTCTTTCCTTTTCACCATCAGTGTGCGCAACCGAGGCTTTGTCTTGAATCTTTCTTTTTTATCCCTATGCCTGTGCACTTAGCTTTCTTTTCACACCACTAAGCTTCTTCTCTTTTCTCATGTTTTCCTGTATTGACTGCTGTTCATCTTTACTGCTTGGTCTTCCTGCTTGCCACCTTTCCTCTTCCTTCTATCTATAACTCCTCTGTTTCTCTCCTTTTTTCTTTACCCTGTCTGGTTCCCTATTACATCCTCCTTCCTTTCAATTTCACGACCTCCTTTCGAATCTCGTCTATTGTATCACATTCTTCCAATTGTCTTCAAATGCCCCCATGGCTTGTCCTCGCCCTACCTCTCATTCTATGTCCCTTCACGTCCCTTACAATTTCAGAATTTATTTCTCTTAACTGTTCTAAGATCCCCCTCCCCCGTGCCTCATCTCGTTTCCGCTCTTTTTCTCTTTTGGCCCCTAAGCATTGGCACGCTCTTCCCCTCTCACTTTGCTCCTCTTCATCTCTTCGCATTTTCCAAACAAATCCTAAAACTCTACCTTCATTCAACTTTCTTCTTAATAAAAAGCTTCTTAAAAAAAGAAAGAAAATGTCTGTTCCTTTATTTCTGTTGATGTAACCTTTACTTATTTTATATCATTTTGATTGTACTGTTTTGGATTATTTTATTGTGCAGCGCCTTTGGCGAAAGGAGCCTTATAAATTCAATAAAATACAAATTGCAACCATGTTACGGGACAGGATTTCCTTCTTCTTTTGGAACTGTTGAAAAGAATCCTGCTGCAATCTGGGGGAAAGGGAATTCACGCAGATTATAAGGAGAGACAGTTATCAGGTTGTGAACATAACTGTTATATTTGTTATATTTTAAATTGCTATATATGATCTTGTTAAGTTATTGTACGTACAAGTGTGAGGGAAAGAAAACATTTGTTACAGTGTTTCCTTTAGTTTATTTTAGGAAGTGAAGTCCTCGTCCGGGTACGGATAGTGAGGCGTTTATCCAACCTTTTGAGTTAATAAAATGGCATCTTTTGAGAAATCTTCACAAAGTTCTCCTCCTCACATTTCTGACCCCTCACAGGTCCGTAAAAAAACCTTTTCTCGTTTCCTTTTTTTTTCACCTTTGGCTCTGTATCCATTCACCTTCTGTATCAGTGCTGCTGTTGGAACTCCAGTCCCTGTCATTCGTTCATGCTTTATTTCGGCAATTGCCATAAAAGCCAACATACATAATACACAAAATATCAATATATAAAACCATCAGTAGCAATGCTAAAAATGATAAATACTATTAATATGCATTACTCAGCAGATTGTGAAGGCTTGGTGCATGAATGTTCTGTGATTCTACTGGCATGGGTATACATTGGTCATGATAAGATCGTGGCATAGTGCGAAAGTGCAACAAAGTGCTTGTAGTACATAAAATCATACCACTAAGATATTATGCCATTGTACAAGAACAGGAAAACATTTGTCGCAATAGTATCCTTGTAAAGTGCATAGGTGCTAGAATGTGCAATCAATGCTAGTGCAACAGAAAAGTTCCAACAAGATGGTAAAGTGCAATGCATAGGTAATAAAATGCAGAAAAAGGCCCAGCCAAGGGTATTAATCAAACTAATCATTCACTAGCCTACAAAATTATTTCATAGGACTATGGGGGTCATCAGGACTTGGGAGGTTCCCCAGTGTTAAATCCATCAGGGTACCAATCCAATGCTAACAGCGTTACTGCAACTCGGTCTGGCACAATTAACGTTGTGAGTGGGGGGGAATTTCCCATTCCCATTGTGTCCATTGGACCCAATGAGACAGTTTGGGTGCTATTACGGCTGCGCAATTGGCGCAGCGGTAATAGCGCTGCAAATGGGCGGAAACTCACCAGATGTACCTCCAGCTCAAAGCTGGAGGTAAAGCAGGGGGATTTCCCGCACAACACATGGGTGGAGCAGTAATGCAGCGGTAATGCAGCGGCAATAGCGTGGCCAGCGCTCCGCCCAACTAATGATGAGGTCCTATCTCATTATTCACACTGGGAGAGAGTTTGGAGATTTCAAACTTTTCCATGATCACCCCGTGTCATTTGGCTATATGGGAATTAATTATTTATAAATCAGGATGTCTAGGGATCTACTCCAGATGCCCTCCTGTGAGAAACCAGAAGGTTTCTCTCTCTCAGGTGGCCAGGGCATGGCCACGGCCTTTGGATCCAGACCCTGGAGATGGACCAATGCAGGAGGATACCTGAGTGAAGGATCTTCTGGGAGTGGGACACCGGATGGCGAGACGTGGTATCCCTTCCCCTGGAACTCCTCTGCCCCATCCTACCAGGTAGTATATTTGGGAACCTTAGCCCCCCACTTTCCCCTCTCCAACACTTTCACATTGACAGCCCGCTCTGGGAGAAAACAGACTCACACCTGAGCAGTGCATCTGACATGTCCCGCTACTATGGTCAGGTGAGGTCAGTCAATTACTGCCAATCACTTACACCTGACTTCCATTAAACCTCCCCACATGGATAAAAGGTGGAGCACGAGAGCACACACTGAGTGAGGCAAAGCACACAAAGGTACAGCAGTTTCGAGTTGGCAGCTGAAGGATGAAAGAAAGACGGCAAACCCTGAAGGGTTTGTAAGAAAAGAAGCACCCTGGACCTTTTCGGCAGGACGCTGCTACTTTCAAGAATCCTTCAAGGTAGACAGCGTAGGGCTAGGAAAACAGACTGAAGAATCCTGTATTATATGTCGAAGATACTGAGGGCCCTCCCGCGTAACTGACCAAGGCTGGGAGGAGCAGCAGACACTGTGGTATCATCCTTGATTCCAAGAACAAAGAATCGATGAACATTGTTAAACGCGTGTGATGAAAGACGCATGTAAAGCTAAACTGCTGATGAATGTTTTAACTTGAGAAGGAAAGATACAATACCGTGGACAGAGTGATCCGGCACCATGGATGTGCTCAATCAAAGGTCTCTGTAAGGTATCCCGCCAAGAGAAACGAAAGTAGAAGATTGATGAGAACAATTGTGTGAAGTAAATTGAAGTGGTCCTGCTACAGTTTAAGCAAAACCCATCACACATTCAAAAGTCTTTGATTCTGATATCAAGAATGTAGGATCTGGGCCCCGAACGAGGGAGATCCGTATCAAGGGGATCCGAGTCCGAACAAGGGAGATATGTGATCTGAGCCCGAACGAGGGAGACCAATTGTGAATATTGTTGAAAATGGGTTCGAGCCTGAACAAGGGGGGGCTGTGGTCCGATCCCGAATGAGTTGTGAACTTGTGAATGTGAAAACCCTGACAAAGGAAAGGAACTTTTGTGTTTTGTTCATTAAGTCAGGCCCTGTGCAATATGAGACTGTCATTGGGGGAGAGACTATGGTGGCAGGCCCTATGCATATGTTTTCAACTGTTACCTCGTGGCCAAGAAGCTAGAGCGTGTGAGAAGCTCGCACGTGCCACATTGGTCGTGGTGAAAATGTGGGGAAGATAAGCCAACTGCTTAATCGTCCAGGCATATTATTTCTTGAACACTTTTCTTTTGCATACACCATTGTCCCACACCCTTTTGTATTTAGAAGTAAGGATTGGCAATAGGTTTATTAGTATAGGCCCTTTTATTTTGACAGAGACTCCACTAGGACTGTGTTATTATTATTTGATGGTCATAGCTTGCTCCCATCCTTAGATTTAGATTTAGCTAGGTATTCAACCGATCCATTTGAAGTTCAATAAACACCCTTAAACTGTGATCACTTGTGTCTGTCATCATGGTTTGATACTATGCCTTCCTTACACCTCCCCACACATTTCTATATGGGAAAAGATACCAATTTAACAAGACCCCAACCAATGGTTTGTTCTATTGGGATCAGGTACTTACATTGAATATCTCTCTGAATGTATGCTCAGGAAACTCATCATGCTCCAGGGTCATCTCAGGTGAAACGTAGGATTTGGTATGACTGCCACTCTAGACTCCATTATGGATAGATTCCTGCATCAGTCCCTCTGTTCTGGTTACCTTCAGATTTAAGTCTTTCTCCTGGTCCATTCCTCCTCTTTCTGTCTCCTTTCTAATAATTGTATAAAGTTTCGGTCATCTTAGATAGCTCAGAGCATTTCAGACAATTCTCCTTTCTTTAGTTAGCTCTTCATTCTGGACGGACAATCCTCATTTTCGCAAGAACCCTTTTTCCATTGTGCGTATCCTTTTAAACCCCTAATCACACCCCAAAATATCTAAATTATCAGATGCGAGCATATTGGCTCATGATTTGGATTGGGCATATATTTGTCCACCCCCTTAAACAAAGCCTTGCCTCTTCTCCATGGTTAGTACTGAGGTTTCTAGGCTTTGTTTCTGGGAGGTATAACTCCACCAATTTGAAATAGCATTTAACCACTTCAGTTATGAACTTAAAAAATCTACCTGTCAACTTCTTCCAGTGCACAAATAAGAATCGCACACAATCAATTGTGTTATTGGTCTGATCATGCGGGACGTAACACACTGTGTATCATGTCGGCATGCAGTTGCAGGTGCGAATGGCCGATTTTCATGATTTTTAGACAGAAAATTAATGTCACAATTAATGTCACAATCACAAGATTTTACAGACTGTTATCTAATTTAATAAGCTTCCGTCTTCCATACGCTCAACTTTTTTCTGAAAAGCTACAATCACATTTTAGCTTGAAACTCTTGTTCCTAAGGTTGCATTTTGAGGTAAGTTGTATTATAAGATGGGCTTTCCATAAGCTTTTAGAGCATATTTGAACCATTTCTGTAAGTGTCATGGTTCTTAAGTTATTGGACAAAATATGATCCTCCATATCAACCTATGGATTTCTATTAATTACATACATATTATTAAACAGCACATTTCTCTTCCCATGATCTGTATGTAGGCATAAACTCTGGCCTTTGTTGACCCAAACCTGCAATAAAACACTTAACATTTCTGCTCCCAGGATTGATGCTCATGTGTGTCCTTATCTTCCGTGAGCAGAGGGTATAACTCTGTTCCCTCACTTATGTGGTATCCTCCTGTAACATGTCCATTGCCATTCTGCTCGGGAGTGACCATGAATTAAATTTTAATACTGACTATTATTCAGAGTTCACATCCATTATCTGGGTCTTTCTTGACTGAGTGGTCATCTGTTCATTACAATAAAACTTTGGTCAGGCACAAGCTCTGACCCTTTCCTGTCTATTCGGAGTACATCTGGGAAGGGAATTCCCAGATGTCCTGTAAGTGCAGGGGGAAGGTCACAGCTTGGCCTTTGAATCTGATTTTGGGGGAAGTTTTCCAGACTTAAACATATGTTTTAACATCATCTCTGATGACAAAACATTGTGCTTTTAAAATGCATTTTTCTTTATGCCAATATATATTTTGCTTCAATGTCTTGCATCCCATCTTCCTTCTCGCAGCTTACTTTAAAACAGTTTATCTGTAGCCACCAGCTTCCTTAATGTGTGCCTTTGAATTTTCTTATGCAGTGGAGTTTCATCTGTACATGTTTATTTCCGTGCTCTTGAACGCACACATTTCCCCATGTTAGCTCTCTGTGTTAGCAAAGTTTCACTTCCAGGTATCGGTCACAAGTATTGGAAATTAGGCCTCCATTTTTGGGCTTTGTCATTCGAACACAGTTCCATTTAATTTTATTTTTCCTTTTTCTGAAATCAATGTTCATTTACTTGATAGTTTGTATTTACATGCTGGCCTTGTCTCTGCCAACAGTGTATTTTCATATTTCTGCACCATTTGGGCTTACTAAACCAGAGGCAGTTATTTGTCACACAAGATACATAGGAAATCCAAAGATATATATTGTCCACTTTTGCAATGGCATAGACCGGAAACAAAACGGTGAAGTGGAAGGTCTTTGAAACACACTTTATCTCACTGACAAATGACAACATGGTCCTCTTTAACCTTGAAATCCCTGTTTCAGAACGAGCATCACTCCAAATGCTAAACTTGAATAGTTATTCCCAAGTAACCTAAGAGGTTTATTTTGTTTCATGTCTTTGTTACCCCCGTTAAAGTATAATTCATTTTTATATTTTTTAAGTAATTGCTACTCTCCATTATGACACAGCAGTCACACATAATGGGTGGTTCCTCGACAAAGCCCCAAAGATGATCAAACATAGTACAAGTTGGGTGAACTGCACCAAATATTATGTAAAGTGAAAAGGTGATCTCTTTAAAGAAGCCTCTTGTGAGTGAGTCTTAGAATGAGTGAGAAAACCCTTGAGTGAAAATATTGGCATGTGGTTAACAAGTTTCCATGCGTTTCTTTAAGACTTCCTTGACTCTTTCGTTACTGAAGGTGTAAACAAAAGGGTTCATCAGAGGTGAGATGAGGGGGGTGACCACGCTGACTGTTTTATAGGCTCTGGCGGAAGGCTTTAGCATGGGACTCACTTCCACTGCGATGGCGCAACCATAGACGATGGCCACCATGGTCAAGTGAGAGCTGCAAGTGGAGAAGGCCTTGCGTCTTCCGCTTGTTGATGGGATTCGTAGAACACTAGAAATGACAATGGTGTACGACACAACCATGTAGCCTAAGGAGCTTGGCAGGAGAAACAGAGAAACAGTAACATTGTACACCTGCAGGAGCCAAGTGTCAGTGCAGGCCAGCTTCAAGATGGACAAACCATCACAGAAGAAATGGTCTATGATGTTTGCACCACAGAAAATAATTTTGGTTGTTAGAATCAAAGGGCAAAGCATTAAAATGAAGGAGCCAATCCAAGAGGCAATGACTAGTTTCATGCAGAGCATACTGGTCATGATGGTGGTGTAGCGTAGCGGATTGCATATGGCCACGTAGCGGTCATAGGACATGATGGGGAGAAGGAAAAAAACATTGGTGCCAAGGTAATAAAAGAGGAAGGACTGCATGAAGCAAGCGCTCTTTGATACTGAAAAGTGCAATGAAAAAGTCTGCACTAGTATCAGAGGGGCAATATTTAGGATGTTCAAAGTCTCGATCAGGGATAAGTTCCAGAGGAAGAAGTACATGGGACTGTGGAGCCGTAGGTTGATGCATATCATGACCATCATGGTTACGTTTCCTGACAGCGCAACTGCGAAGATGAGAAGAACAGCAGTGAAAACGGAAACCCGCAGTCCGGGACCACCATCGAATCCCACTAGAAGGAATTCGGTCACCAGCGTCTTGTTCGCCTTTTCCATAACTGCGCAACCAGGTACCTAAGTGGGAAAACGTGTGTCGAGGATTATTACTCGATGAATAGTCATGAAGAGGAAGGGTTAAGGCAGCTGCTGAACTACCATTACTTGGGTAAAAAGGTCCAGTGAAGCTTAGTGACACAACCATTTATAAACCAACCTAGATTCGTGTAGCAATTGCCAATTGGGATTCGCTATTTTAACATCCACCCCCAAGAGTGGGGCAGGCAGTTATGTTTTGAATAATAAGAAATATTTCTAGAAGTTAAATAAACAAGTCATTGGGCCTCATTACGACCCTTGCGGAAATGGAAAAATGATGGCGGAAATGCAATACCGCCATCGAACACCGCTCGTTGCGATCATGACCCGTCACCGTAAAGTACGATGCCATTAGCGACACCGCAGTGAACGGCAACGCTAACTGCACCAAGTACGCGCACGCGCGCCTTGCAAAACCGGAATCACCGCCATGGCGCAACGGTACGCGAATTCTGACCCTAGCGGACATGTACTGAACGCCATCAAGCACGTCGTAAAGTACCATTCCGCCATGGCGAGAAATACGGCAACGCGAACCAACCGTAAATGGCCCACTGAGTGCCTGTACTCCACTCCCTGGCCTCATTGCACAACTCCTGGCAGGCGCAATGTACTCACACTATGCAACCAGTGAAATCCACAATTCACCCATGCATGCCAACGTAGAAAAGCATGCAGGGGCTCAAAGCGCCCCGTGAGTGGGCATCCATGTACGGCATGTCACCATAGCCGTACTGACGCAGCACAGGCATGTGAAGCTACAATACATCAAAATGAAAATCAAGAACACATGACACAAAACAACAGTAGTCCCCCATCGCTTGCCACCAGCGCAAGGCAACATCCAAAACAGCATCCTGAGGGGGATTGCACCAGCCCTGTACTCATGCCAGTAAACAAACCAACCATCAGCAGAAGCATGTACCACACAAGTCGGCAGAGTGACTGAGCAGCCAGGCTCATCCCAAGAGGGGCCGATGGGAGCTGCAGGGCACAGATGGCATCAATACAGAAGCTATTCCAATGGACATGACCCCAGTCCCCCTCCAACAAACGCACGCAAACACAGTCACCTGTGACCAGCCACATTCTGAACAACCCATCATTCCACCAATCGACCTGGCTGACAGGCACCAGTCGGCCAAAAGCCAATCCCCCGCCCCTGAACAGCACATCATGTAAACAGTCACAATGGCAGCCCCTATCCGTGACCATACTGTGCTACGTAGGCAAACGCGGCCAGTACTGTACCACACAACTCAACTCAGAAGCCGGAACACAATGCAGATCATCACGCAATACATACCGCCACAAAGCGAAAATCGCCACATCACCTGCAAAGAACAACGCAACACGACAAATATCGGAATACAATTTAAATGCACATCCAAATGACAAAGGCCCCACAGCAATTTGCAAAATACCACCAAAACAACCATCATCACCGAGGGCTGCATCTGCAATAATTGACCGGCTTCCACTTGTGTGACGCCCTGTACCATCATGGCACACAGGGCCTACATCAACGTTCCAAAAGGCAACATGGAAGCGGCAAGAACCGCAGGTCCGTCCCATGAGGCAGGCACTAGTCGAGCTGAAAGGCCGAAATGTTGCACCTAGCCACCAGTACAGCGTAAGGGCATGTGGCCCATTGGCGATCGTCCCATATGATCGAAATGGTGCTCCACTGATTCACCCGAAGCTGCAGGAGTCGAGAGTAAAAACCATCTGGAGGAGTGGCGTAGAGATGGCATCTGCAATAGGGCAGGAGATACCTGTCACCCAAAAGAAACACAAATCAACCGATTGCATTACGGGACTCATGATGCATTACAATCTTCATTCAACACACCAAATCCACACCCATATGCATGCTAGCCCACTCCAAAGGAATATACACACCCCTAAATCAGTATCGAATCATAACGAAACCAATCGAGCTAAATACACCATTGTCAACGTCGGTTACTGTGCATGCGTCCGTCAAGATAGAACCCATGACATGGGATTAGTAACGTGCCTAGACACAAGTGTATGAAGGCGCGTCGAGACAGGGAGGATCCGACAAGGGCAGATAGACGTATGTCCCACTATGGCAGCCTTGCATCACATAACGCAGGGGAAGGGGAGTGAATCAAAAAACCCATGTACATGGCAGACCCTAAACGGAATCATCAGTCCATGCATCCACACATCATTCCCTCATCCCGCAATGAAAACGCATGAATATTCACTCACATAATATGTGAAACTTCCATCGCGTCTGTGCGTAATGCAGTCCGCAAAAACCACTGTGCCCCTGGCCGGATCTGTAGTGTTGTGAAGCAAGATGGATTTGGGAACGTCCTGCCTTATCGTCCACTACGCTGTTGCGCATCCCATTCAATTCATATCATTCATTGCCTGCTCGTTATGGGCCATGTCCCAAGGACATTCTACAATAGAACGTTACATTTCCAGCCAGACCTGTGGGCGTATCCTCGCCGCTACTTCAAAACCCAAAATGCTGGCCTTCGAATTCCTCACTTGCAACATTACGTCGAAAAGGCTTCTGTGAACGCTTGCATTCACAATTACATCAATGTAGTGCGGCTGTGTGTCATGATGCTAACTGGCTGCAATCACAAATGGCACGCCACGCCCGTCGGTGAAGTACGTTACTGTGCTGCATGAGGGTCGGCCATCGATCGAGCCCTACATACCACTGACTCTTCACAGGTATGTAAGCGGCTGCAATCATAGCATGTGTAACAATGAGAGCATAGCATGAAGATCAGTCAAAGTACATCACACTGCCATCGGGATTTGATACATGATTCAAATCCCAAGATGCCATGCGGCCAAATGCAGCCTTACGTGCGGGACGTGCTCGGCCAGAAGGGATTGCATCTGCCACAGATTCATTCAATCAGCACAGGTGGAGGCCATACAGGCCGACAGCACATATATTGCAGACCCAAACCCCTCCCACAACCACTCCCACTCCAAAATGCTACCGGCAGGACTAGCGATGTTGGGCCTGGGGTACCAGATAGCACTGCAAGTGCTACAACTACAAGAAGACGACGAACAACAACAGGTACAACAACCGGGCGCACAGGGGAGACGGAGGAGAAGGAGGAGGAGGAGGGCAAGGCAGGGTCAGCAAGGCCCACAAGCACTGCCACTACCACCACGCAGGCGGCCCGCAATCCCACGCCTCCGAGCCGATCCGTTCAACCTCACTGCTGAGCAGATCCACACCCTCTACCGTTTGGACCGGGACACCATAATCGCCATTGTGGACATGACACATGCTGACCTCGTGAGCATGATAGATAGCCCAACCGCCATCCCACCCCTACTGAAGGTGGTGTCTGCACTCCACTTCCTGGCCACAGGCACCTACCAGCACACAGTGGGACAGTTGCATGGCATTTCACAGCCACTGTTCTCACGGACACTCTTCCAAGTGCACGATGCCCTCCTGAAGCACGCCGACGACCACATCACACTACCACGCACGTACCAGGAGATTACCAACGCTAAAGTGGGATTCCATGCACTTGGCGGCATCCCGGGTTGCATTGGTGCCATCGACTGCACCCATGTTGAATTGGTTGTCCCACATGCCATGGAGGTCCAGTACCGCAACCGGAAACAATTTCATTCAATCAATGTGCAAATGGTGTGTGACTCCAACAAGATATTTACGCATTGTTGTGCCAGATTTCCAGGATCTACCCATGATTCTATGGTCCTGAGGAACACAAGAATACCACGCTACATGGAGCGACACGCAGGGCACAGATCCTGGCTACTCGGTGAGTCTCATTCCATGCATGACATCGTGGCCCATTTGATGCGTCAATGACCTTGCAGGGGGGGGGGGGGGGCTACTTAGCACTATCATTCCACTGACACCCTTTATTCGTCTCATACAGGTGATGCCGGGTATCCACTGAAGAGATGGCTCCTTACACCAATCCGGAACCCACAGAACGAGCATGAGGAGGACTACAACCATGCCCACTCACGTACCCGTGTGGTCATTGAACAGGCATTCGGCCTACTGAAGGCTCGTTTCCGCAGCCTCAGCAGGTCTGGCGGGGCCCTCATGTACAGCCATGAGAAGGTTTCTAAGATGGTCATGGCATGTGTCATGCTGCACAACATGTGCATACGTAGGAATGTGCCCATGCCCCCTGACGCTGTACTGCATGCACCTGAAGATGATGATGATGATGAGGGTGGGGATGTGGAGGCACCTCAAGGAGTCCATGAGGCACAGGATGTACGTGCAATCCGACAGAGCATCATAGATGCATGCTTCTAGCAACCACGCATGGTGCCTATTACACGGAAAGGGGACCTGTGGCACTGTGTGTGTGTAGTACAGGCACATTGTGGACTGTACGCCTATGAAGGCCTCGTACGCAAATATCAATGTCCACACATGTCATTGGATGATAATGAGGTGCTGTATTGTTAATGTGATTTGATTTATACACCCTATGGACCCGCCACCCAGTGAAGCCCAACACACCCCCTCCACCCTACTACCTCCCCCCCCCAACACCAGTGTCCAAATATGCATGCTGTCCGTGGGTAGACGCTATTGCAAGCCCCCTCTACGGGTATCAGGGGCACCCCTGCCCGTGGAGCGCAGGTTCCTGCCAGATCTGCGTTGGGGGCTGCCCTGGACGGAACTTGCCACGGATGATGTCTCTGCCTGCTCGCGTCCATGCATGTCTCTGAGGGTTTGTGAGAGCTCCGAGAGCACACGGCGCACAGCAGCAAGTTCAGCACAAACGTCTTTGGACGTCGCATGCAGTTCCCCCCTCAGGCTCTCGGTGCTTTTCTCCATTTGTGCTCTCAGGCTCTCGGTGCTTCTCTCCATTTCTCCCCTGAGGCTCTCACTACTTTTCTCTATTTGTGCCCTGAGTGTCTCGGTGGATGTTTCCATGGCTGCCCTGGAACCCCCGCATTCATTTGCATGGTCCTTGAGTAGCGTGGACGCTTCCTGCTGTTGCTCGATCAGCAGGTCGAGGGACTGTTGCCTCTGCTGGGCCATGGACATTTGCGGTGGTGTGACAGGGGGGCTGCTCAACACATGTTGCCTTGGCACAGGACTTGTGGGGGTTGGCCAGTCGTCGTCTTCAGGGTGCCCCTGCGTGGTTTCGTCATGGTGTAGGGGATGGAACATGCAGGGGGATTGGGAAAGGTCATGGATGGTACCTACGTCGCCAGCACTGTTTTCCGTGTCGGAGCATGCTGGCATGACAGCTGTGTCACCTATGGTGCTGCTACCACCAGAGGCAGTGCCATCAGATACGTTCTTTGGGGGGACCTGTGGTGCTGGGGTTGTGGACTTGCTGGCTGCTGGGGTGCCTGTTGCAGTCCCCTCCAGTGTGCTGCCACTTGATTCCTGCTGCTGCCGTGTCTTGATCCTTGCACCTGAGGTGGAGGCTCTTGGGACGTTGGTCCTGGCCCTCTTTGCAGGCGTGCTGGTAGGGGTGTCCTGCAGCTCGTCGTTGGTATCGGACCCTGTGGTGGAGTAAAGAGGGGCGAGCGTTAGTTATGGGTCTGTCGGATTTGGAATGGCAACGTATCAAATGCATTGGGGTGGTACATGAGGCTGATTTGGGACTGGGCCTTGGAGGTGGTCTCATTTTCGTGTGGATTGAGGATGCATTCATTTGGCTGCCTGCAGTTAGGGGGTGCATGCTGCACATGTAGGGGTTGTTTATGGCTTCTTGATTGATTTGTTTGTTCATTCTGACTTTTAGAGGGCGCTGTCAGGGCAAAGTATGTATTGCACTATGGGGTCACATGGTACTGCACATGTTCGTGGTTTGTGGATTTCGCATTGTTTCTCTTGGCCAACCTACCTGATTCTCCGGATGTCGGCACTCCTTTCTCCATCCCTCCGACTCCCTCTATGCTCTCCATTCCTATGGTGGAGGCGCAGATTTCCTCCCAGGGGGTCAACTTGATGGGCGACTCTGAACCCCCCCCGGTAGCTGTGGCGATGTTCCTGTTCGCAGAAAGTATGCTGCGTACGCGGATCCGCAGGTCGTCCCACCGCTTGCGACATTGCTGTGGCGTGCGGGGTGTTGTCCCCACCGCACTTACGCGCTGTGCCACCAGGGCCCATATGGCCTTCTTGTTGGCAAGGGCCGTCCTGGTCATTTGACTGGAGAAGACGACGGCGGAATTTTCCTGGAGGGTCTCGGTGAGCACGGTCAGTTCCTCTCGGGAGAAGTGTACCTGCCGCTTGCGGTCACACGCTTTCTTGGCTACCTTTCCCATATTTATTTTTTTAACTGGGGTTGCTAACGGGTTGGGATGTGTGTCAGGGTCGGATTTTTTATGGTTGTGTTGGGATTCGGATTTTATAGTTGTGCGGCGTGCTGTTTCCCGTTCCGGCCACATGCTTTTACTTCCGTTTCCGTATATTTACGGTGGCCGTAATTTGCGGTGCACGCTCGTTACGGTGACCGCTCATTACGGTGACCGCTAAGATGGGTGGCGGTATTGCACCTGGTGCAGCGTACGGCGGCGGTAAGGGCCGTTTTGGGGTCATTTCCGCCATCGCAGCCTTTCGGATTCCGCCATGGCGTAATGCTCGTGCCCGATGGGTCGTGATTGGCCGCACTTTGCTCCTTCGTGCAATGGCGGAAACGCTATTTACGCTGTTGCGGTCCGGTCAGTCACTTTCCGCCAGGGTCGTAATGAGGCCCATTGTCCTAGAAGAACTTTTAATGCTTCTTCTAGCCAGATATGACTGTCCCACCCTTCGCCACCTTGGCTGATCTTACTTATGTCTCTAGGATAGAAATGGCCATGCGGAGCGAGAATACAGGAGCAAAGGACCGTACAAGGCGGTGTAAAAATATAACCTGACAATTGACGCCCATTCACAGTCTTAAATCCCTGATGCAGAAAAGGAAATTAAATACCACATCATCAGACGTCACCTGAGGAGCTATTGTGGTCCAGTGTCCTACAGATACAGTTTAGAGATCACATCAAAATACAATGGATCACAGGGGCCCAACACCTGTGGCTCTCCAGATGTTTGGCCCATGACTCGCATGATCTTTCACAAGCTATTATGGCGGCGAGCACTGATGAGAGATGTAGTCCATAGACTCTGGGACACCAACTGATACAGACGCCTTTAAAAAAGGTTTCATGTGTTTCAAGTTACTGAACCGCTTCTTCAGGAGCTTTGTAACATCAGAAAAATAATAAATAAATCTATTTATTTCAATTTACAAAATAAGCCTAAATAGATTTTACAGCATCGAGGGACCTTTCTAAGCCGCATGGTATGTAAAGAACATCAGAAGAGCCTACATCCTCAGCACAAAAACAAACCACGGGTTGCAACATTACAAATTCATGGAAGTACCTTCATACATAGACACACTGGGGAGATGAAGTGGGAAATCTCCTGGGATGCGCGCTCCCAAAGCGCGCTCCCTGAATCCTTCTGGGTGAGCGCCCCAGAGTGGGAGCGCCGGCCTGCGCATTAAAGTCCAATGCGCAGCTGCCTGGGGCGTATCCCCTCGTAAGTGGCAGCGGGTACGGAATGTAATTTAACCCCAATACACAAAGGCATGAGGATAACAATATCAGGGAGAATTCACTGTATGGATCCAAAATGAAGATCAAGCAGTGGGGGTCTTTCACCGTGATACTTTGCCACACTCGGTTACCCCAACCACTTGGACAATGTAGCATGTGACACAAGAGCGCTATTTGGTTGCCTCCTCCTCACTAGTTTTATTTATAACAGTGAAAATGAAGCAGGTGCATTTTCTGTCTGGCTCTCATCAGGATCGGAGACTTCCAGTGAAGATGATGCCATTTAAATCATTAGGAAACAATTATGGAGTGGGGAAAGCTGACCCAGGGCATAAGGGGCACAGCCTTTGATAAGTACCAACAGAGTTGCAGCAGCACAGCAATTCCCTGCCCCGGGGTAAATCCTGCTACTTACAGCAGCTGCTTTGATGGAATTACAACAGCCCCCCAGCTGACAGCCCACGGCCCCATCAGGCAGTCGTTGGCTGCCTTGTGTCTCTACAGTAGCGCATTCTGAGGGTGCTCCTGAAGCCCTGGTGTGGGCAGCCGCAGGCTTCCGCTGCATCTCTGATGCCTCTTATGCCCCCTCCACAGTGAGCCCTCAAGATGTTGCTGAGCTGAAGGAACTGGCTCATCCGCCACAGGACTGCCCTATGGACACACTTGGATACAGGCTTTGGACCAATCTCGCTTGGCGCGAGGAAACATCCTGCTCCCTGGCCACCACACCATCACCACCACCCTTGCACCTTTGAGCATCATCTTCCTGGCCAGATGTTCCCTTACACCTGTTCGCAATTCTCTTATGGTGCTGTGTTCCAAAATAATGGCAAACTCCAGATTTTCACTGAGGCACCAACTCTAGGGGAATGTCTGAGTCCTATTTTTAGGATTAGTAAATAAGTCCCAGTAGCACATGGGGTTAGGCAAGAACATGGAATTAGCAGTACCTTTCCATAGTGGCAATTTCAACATGTGTAAATATGCAAACATCAATGTTCAGTTATGTAGAACATCAGCACAAACTGAAAAAGTACATTTGTATTTATGCATTATATATATGTGTGACAAGCCTAATGTTGGTATGTATAGGGGAGCATCTGAGTAGAATCTGCAGCCAAGACCCCAAAATAGCATCAAGACATTGATAAATCACAGATCAGATTCTTCACCAGAGAACAAGAGAACATATTGTGCAGGAGAGTTGGAAGGGCACATGTCAACACTTGACCCAAGAAGAGGAGCAGGATATTATCAAAGATATAAGATGCGCTCACTCAGGTGCCCCCCCCGTGCAAGTTTGCGTATATCAGGGGGGGTTTCCGGGGGTTTAAAAGCACATGAAGAATTCACAAATGGTAAATGGCTTTAAATGCACTAAAAGGTGGCTCACTCCCTTCTACTTTTAAAAACGGCACACCGGGGGTGCAAATCATGACAGGGTCATTTCTGTCACTGTCATGATGTTCTTTACATTTAACAGCCGCGGGCTAAAATGCGGTATTTCCATCCCCCAAACAGCGATACATATTTCTCAACATTTCACTCAAAAGTAACATCTCGGTGAAATCCCCCCACCCGTCCCCCCCCCAGTAACCACGTACAATAGTGTCAGGAGCGTGCTAAACAGCTTTAGTTGCAGGGACGTTAAGGTGTAAAATGAATGCAAGAAAACCAATGAAATGTGGCTGAAAACATCACTAATGATATCATATATGACATCACCGATTACATCACTGATGGCGTCAGACATAAGATCACTCATTAGCTACGGTAACATTTGTATAGGAACCCTCTCTTGGTACATATGTGATTTCTGTATACGTAACAATGACAACATTGTACAAAACATGAAATGGCTAGACATGCATGATATCACTACTTGTGAAGATTTCATTTGTAATATTTCGTAAAGGATGAAATTTAAAGCATAAATATCTAATACTTCATAAATATCTTTACTTTCATTTAACAGAAATCAATTAAACCTTTTCTAATGCAACAATGTACCTGATTGTGGCAAATATATACAAGGTATTTGTTATAGGTACACAAGGTAGTTAAAAAAATATAAATATTAATGGACATGTTGAGACCTGATCGTTTGGTACGTGTTAAATGTTTGGTTGTACTATTTACAAAAATAGTGTGCACTGTAGTGGATCAAGAGTACAACTCGGACACAGTGCATGTGACGCGGTGGTTATAAACATATACTGTAAAGATACGAATAATGGAAGTTTGGGGGGAAATCCCATCTACCCCTGACTCTACGAGGGGTTTCCCTGGCTCAACAGAACTAAGGAAAGTCTGTGTCAGGACGTTAAACAAACAAAGCGTTTTCCGTCCCGTGTTCAAATCCCTATACTGCCCCTTACACGCGTAACTAAGTATAAGGAGAACATTGGAATTTCTATGAGCTATAGACTTATAGCTTTCTGTTGAAGTTCTAAACATAATGGGCCTCATTAGGGGTCAGGCAGTCGGGAATTAACAGTGGCGGTAAACCCACCGCCACTGTTAATTCCGGACCACCTGATCCCGAGTGCTGCAGGCGGGAGGTGATCTTCCTGCCAGGTCTGACCCGGCGGGTTTAACACCGCCCGCCTGCAGGCGGACGTGGAAACACCAGCACCATCACGAGATGGTGCCGGTGTTTCCACTTCCCCATTCCCTTTGAGTCCTATGGGACTCAATGGGAATGGGGGTTTACACCATTCCACCTCCGGAATTCCCGGGACACCAGGGTCGTAATGCCCTGGTATTTCCGGGAGTCATGGAGGCAGAATGGTGATACGAGTCCGGCGGTAACCAGGCGGTTTTACAGCCGCGGTTACCGCCGGACTCGTAATGAGGCCCAATGTTTTTTTACACCTTCTGCTCTTCTCACTTCTCTTTTAACTTCTCTTCTCCTTTCACCCGTGGTTTACTCTCCTGCCAGGGTGTTATCACTTTCTTGCTTGGGTGTGAGTCCCGAACTCACAGTTTTCCTGGTTCACTATCCTGCCAGGGCTTCTGCGCTCTCTTTTGTAACCATGAAACAATACTTCTCCAGTAATGGACCACTCACCCTTTCTTCACACTATTGATATCAATTGCACTGTCTTTACTTGGGTTTTCAACAGTGTTCCTGTATCAATTCTACGGCCTTCACTTAGGCTTTTCACGATGTTGATATCACCCCTATTGCCTTTACTTAGGAATTTCACATTCTTTGTATCTGTATCAATAACAATATCTAGAAAAAAGATTCAACAATACAGAGGATATGCTCTATTCAAGAGTTATAGAGCACAAACAAACAGTGTTGAGTTTAATTGAGAACATTTGTTTAGCACAATATTCACCCATATCATTATCTTTGGTCTTTCCCCTTTTTTCTCCTCTTATGTTGTTTCCCCCATGCCAGATTTTGATTCAGGCAATACATTCACTCGTTTAGATCAGTAAGTTGAATGTTGTTTTAGCACAGCCCAGATTGGGAGAAACAGGTGTCAGCATAGCAACCTGATCAGTAATTTATGATTCAGCATTGGCATGTCAGTAGTTCTTTCGGCCCGATAGCTTGTGTTTGAATTAGAGCGGCAAGCAGACTCTACCTGGAAGACTAAATCTATTATTTGTTAGAAACCTGAGGGTATCCTCACTCGTACCCCCCATGGATCCTCTACTCAGGTGGCCGTGCAAAGGCCATTGCTCTTGTATCCTGACCATAGGGGCGGAGAAGCGAGAGAGGATCACCTGGGTGGAGGGTCCTTGGGGAGTGGGAGTGGGGCACCCGCAGGCGAGACATGGTATCCCCCTTTTCCTATTGAAGACGAACCTAGGCCTTCCCCGGCCTTATTAGGCTACTGTAAAATCACTCTCCTATTTTTCTCACCTCTTACCTCTGGTAGTACTGGGACGAAGAAGAGGCGACTAGGAGTGATGAACACTAGCCCTTCATTTCACCACTCCAGTCCTGGGATGAAGAAGATGCCTGTAGAGCACTTTGAAGGTCAGGCATGTCCCTTTACTTATGGTCAAGCACGAGCAATTGAAGATCCACACCTGCAACCTGTCAAGTGGTTGCAGGTGTGTAAATGGAAAGCCACAGAGCAGCAAATAGGAACAGGGAGGCCTGTGCTGCAGAGACCAGCAGGGGACCCGTGTCGTGTGGAGACAGCTGTGGTGGGACCTGAGAGGAAGCCAGGATGCGCGCTGGTGTCCCAGAGACATGTGGAACCCTGGGCAAGCTGGGCTGCTAGGCCGCCATAGGTGTGGGAGCCTCCACGTTGGAGAGAGAGAGAGCAGCTGGTGTTGAGATTGAAGAAAGAAGAAGAGGTGCTTTCCAGATCCGGGCCGAAGTAGCAGAGCCTCTGGCGTGTGGAGGATGGCATCCGGGCTGCGAGCTGGACTAGCAGAAGTTGGCACGCTGTCCTGAGAGGGAGAAGTGAGGTAGTGGAACCCTCTGGAAAGGAATGCTAAGGACCGGTGTGTGACAGGGGAACGTTAGACAACACTGGGGCGCTCCTAGAGGGCTACGCATAGGAAAGTAAGTGCCACAGGAGTTTATTGAATACCAAACTGAATGAAACATTGAGACTAATCTGTATTGAACTGAAACTTTGAAGCAAAGCTGAACCATGTTTATTAAATACCAAATTACATATATTGAATGAAACGATGAAATAGAGCCTAATCATATCCATTGAATATCAAATCGAGTCAAACCTGGAACTGAGCTAAAGTAAGATTATTTAATGCAGAACTAAATAAAACTTTATGGGCAAAGCTAATAGCCGATGAAAGGTAAAAGGGGAAAACGCTCATTTGAACATAACTTACAGGAAAGAGTGCAGGTGTGAAAGGATGCAATAGAAAGGTGGGGCATGGAAATTCCACCACAAAGTGAACTGTGTGAATGTACACAGGATTGCCAAAGACTGGCAAGACGTGTGTAACACGTCATGCCAGAGCCAAGAGGCCAATAACGAGAAACCAAGTGAAGGTGATTCTGTACACGGGGCAAATACAGAAGAACCTGTGTGGGCCGAAGAGCCTAGGGTTCCTGGTTGCGCGACCTGTGATGGGTGGACCGTGTGGTCTGACAACTGCGCCTAAACCAGTGAGCCTTAAACTACGAGACCCAAAAGACATTGTGAAATAAACCAAAACGCAGCCTCGTGAGTGAACTGGTGAGGTGAGCCAGATGGAAGTTCAATAGACATAGATTTGTGTTGAACTTTGAAAGATTGAAATCCGTACAAGTTGCTACGATTTCGATGAAATCTTGGGGAAGGGAAGTCTGAGATTTGATGAACTGCAAATTCTGTCTTGAGGATGGCCCTCAAGACCCCTCTTTTGTGTGAACTATTTTGCATTGAACTTGGGGAAGTGAACCCTGAGAATTGTGTGGAACTATGTGTCCCTGAAGTGGGAAAAGGTAAATTAACACCTTTGTGGAACTTTCTTGAACTTGGGGAAGGGGAGCTGAAGAGGAAGCTGAGAGCTGGAAGAAGCTCAGAACTTAGTGTTGATCAGCATTAATTTTATTATTGACATTCTTACACATTTTTTAGCTTTATTTGTGATGGCAAGGATACGTTTAGGACAAAGACAGACTTTTAAGTTGAACTCTGTGACTCAGACTTTCCTTAGTTTCGTTCAGGTAAGGAAATCCCACCTTAGCATAGGGCAAGTTAGGCCTTCTACCATCCTGATATTTGAATTAATAAACCATTTTCTTTTGAACATTGAATCTGTTGTCTGTGTCCTTGCTTCATGATGCCTTCACTCGCTTTGACATCCGTGCAGAGCCTGCTAACGTAGGTTCGAATCCCGGCGGGGCCAAACTCAGCCTTTCATCCTTCCGAGGTCGATAAATGAGCACCACACACTGTGGGTAATAATAAGCAGCGCTCAGATACCCGAGGGTTTGTAGCGCTATATAAATGCCAAATTATTATTATTTTTATTATTACTGTACACAAAAAGTACACAAATGCTCGATAGAAAATAAAGCCCCCTCCTCATGTTTTAAGCCCCTATTAGTCCACCCTGAGATCTGCCACATGTCCTTATTCGATACCATGTTTCTAAAGGAGCCATCTTTCATATAGTACAGGGGTCTGCAATCTTTGGCTCTCCAGATGTTTTGGACTGCAACTCCCATCCACCCTATCCAGCACAGCTAATGGTGAGAGATCATGGGAGCTGTAGTCCAAAACATCTGGACAGCCAGATAAACAGACCCCTGATCTAGTACATAGAGTACATTTGCTCTTCTCTTTCGTAGAAAATGGAAAATGTGGGCAACTCCTTTTAAGCTTCATGATAAACTGGAGGGACATTAATATTAAGAGACTACTAATCCATTGTTATGATATTATACCAACCTATGTTTTTTAAGCTGTATTTTTATTATCTTTTTTGGGTAGGCATAAGAAAAACTCTTAGCATGCACTGTTGTGGTGGTTTCGATTGCCCATTGATGGTAGCAGGTGCACAATTGTGCAAGTCCCTGGGCATTTCATAGCTGTGCCTGGCAAATGCCTGATACTTGTACCCAGGACAAAACTGTTGGCTTTGGCTATCCTCGTTTTTAACAGGACTTGTGAAGGACACGCACAGTGCTTTTAGAGTGAGTGGCTAAAGGCAGGGCTGGCTATGACATTTCTATTACTCCAGTGGCGCATTTACAGACCCAATGAAGTCATTAAATCTCAGATGACTGCTTTGGAAAAACACTGGCAGGCACAATGCTTGAATAAAGCTAGCACAAAGAGGAGGTGTTTTAAGCGGAGAGGGGCAGGAACTGCATGGTAATGGCCGTAGGGATTCGCTTGGCCATGGGCAGTCAATGGGTGAGCACATAACCAAAGAACACCTATAAGCTGTGTGTCCCTCCACACATGCATTTGTCCCTATCTGTACTCTAATGCAACAGTTTCAGCATATAGGTGGCACAAGCGGCACCTAACAGCATAAACCAATGAGACTAGTACATATGTCGTGGAAACACACTGCTTTGGATATGCTTTTTGTAGAGGCATGTTTGAAGTCTGGTGAGAATCACAGCAGTCACTCTTAAATCAACACTGACAACACTGATTTAAGACTATGACATCATTCTGAGCCTTCTTTTGGAATCATTGATGCTAACATTTAAACATTTCTCCTTACATGTACACCCACAGCTTTTGGCAATGCTTTGATTGTGGGGATTACATTTGTTATTTATATGACACCTATTATTATGCTTTTTTATTACAGTGCTTAGAAGCATGACACACATGTCATGGTACACACTTATAAATGTGATAATATTAATGTAATGTTTTGTATTGAAAATGGACTGGAAGGGACAGGGGTCAGGAGCGGGTTTGGGGGCAACACTGATAAATGTTTCTTTTTTTCTGCACTAAGTCTATAGCTAAGTGGGTTATGATGCTCAGCTGTGACATGTGCCTGCCTGCGCTTTCCAAGTTCAAATCTTGGCAGCACAAAATCAGCCCTTCATCCTTCTGAGGTTGATGAATTCAGTACCATTACATTTGGCAGCGCGAGGGTTCAAGCATGAAGCGCTATACATCAACATGCGATATAACATATTCTTGCAGCATTAGGGAAACTCTAGACCATAGTAGCATATAAGATGGAGTATCTTGGCATGTCCAGAATGATAGGTCATAGAAAGATGAAACAGTCCAGCTGACTCTCTATTAGAATCCCTTGGAGTGGAGCATCCAGTCTGTCTGCCCTGGATAGACAAGCCCAACGCTCTACCTGTAGCCTTGCGAAAAAAGCACAATAACTACAGAAAGAAAGCCAAACCAGACGTGAAAGGAGGAAGGTTCCTGGCATTGTGGTGCGAATGTCAAACTGCAGCCTGCATGAAATGCAATGTGCACACATTTCACCTGACTAGAATTTGTGGGCCAGGCCTCCTGTCACTCAGTACAGAGATGTGTAAAGGGGACGAGGACAGGCTTTATGGAAGGGGTCAGATATGTGCTCCTAGGATTTAAATAACAAACCGCTTGTGCCCCAAAAACCTGTTCATCATTTTTCGAATTTCCCTTTTGCATTTTAAATCCTGACTGCACCAGATCAATGCCTTTTCATTATGAACATATAGAGGTAGGTTTTCACAGCAGTGGTTAAGAGGGCTCAGGGCCCCCAGCCATCGTTTTTGTATTCCTCACTCCTCCCCCCACACAAGGTGTAAGAATGGCTCGAAGAATGGTGGCGTGGACAATGGAGGCAGAGCTTCCATGTCGAACGTCCATTCCATACAGCCAATGCTTGTGCAGCCCAGGTTGGTTTGGACTTCTTAACAGGACTTCAGCTTATAAATTGAGTGGCTGAAGGCAGGCCGGGCAAGTTGTTTTCATTACACCAGCAGCATGTTTACAACTCCAATTAAGTAATTAGCTCACAGGAGACTGCTCTGAAACAACCCTGGCAGGCTCTTAGAGTGCGAGGTCTGATGGTAAGGATTAATTAAAGCAAGCTCAAAGAATTCCCATGAGGAGATGTTTGGGCGGGCAGAGGCAGGAATGGGTGGGAATGGCCATAGAGATTAACATGGCCATGGGCAGTCAATGGGTGAGCTGATAACCAAACAACACCTAAAGACTGTGTCCCTCCTCAGATGCCATTCCTCCCTATCTGTACTCTATAGCAATAGTTTATACACCTAACAGTCCAAACTAAAAAGAGCTTTCTCTATTTAGACCTGCGCTGGTTAAGGAAAGGTGTGCATGGAAGGCAGGTCTGGAGTGGCTGGCTTATCTAAAGGAACATAAAGGTCCTCCTGGAATCAGAGAGCACAAATCAGTCCATATCTGTAGCCGAGTATTGAATTCTATGAACTAACAGAATATGTAACAATATCAACAAAGATTCCTTACTTGAAAGATCATTTTTCTGAGATACATTTTGAACATCACAACTAGAAATCAATATCAAACTGTTGAATTATTGATACTTACCAGATGCAATAACTTGTGCCAGAAGGCATGATGTACAGTGTTCATATTTTACTTACTCTATGAGATCACAATCCGGAGGAACATGCATACATACCTAGAGTCAGCGGCCGCCTTCTCTACCATTGAATGGTCTTCTCACCCCTTGTATAGGGAGTTTATAAATACCCTCAGAGCCCATGGGTGCTGCCACTAAAGCTCTCTGTTAGAGTCTGGCATTTACTCGGGGGATGCACTTGGCTGGAAGGTTTTATCTTGAGATTTCTCCTCATTCTCCTCTAGTGTGCCGCGTAATAATATAATTTTGTATATTTGTGCGGTACTGTGAACCTAGCTGCAGGAAGGAACAGAGTGCTTTACAAGTTGAAACACAAGAGGCGATGGCTGGAAGGTTTAGAATTATTCTTAACCTCTGGCATTGCTCTGGGCAACCCTCCAGACCATCATTCTTTGCCTGCCAAGCCATTACAGAAAGGGGAAAGACCATATGCAAATCAAGATTGGTCCCACCCCATTGTTATGATTTATTTATAACCTTCCAGTCATAAACTTTTGGTTCTTCTTTACAAGCCATACAGGGAAGTACAGGCAGTGGGGGCGGGCAATTTAGTAGTTGTTAGGAATACATCTCGATCCTTGTGCCTCAAGTGGAGAAACCACCATAATCATCTTTCCTAACATCTTCCAAGATGTCGCCTCTTCAATGCCATTCATGTGAACTCCCTACAGCAGTCTAGCCTTTCTCAAAATGGCGCCCTTCTCCTTCCGACAGTGTTCTATTTATGACAGAAAACAGCACAGTCGGGTGCGTTGCTACAATGCTCCATTGTTTACACTGCTTCAGTGAACTTCATTCATTCCTTGTAGCCCTTCTATCTACGTACTACACTTTTTCCTCGGTACCTTCGGTTCCTTGTTCATGTTTTGTTACGCTTCTTTCTTCCTCATCTGTTGCCTCCCTTCTGCCTTCTCTCTCAGAATCTTCTGCTCGTTCTTATACTCTGCTTCCATCTTTTTATCTTATTCTCTGTTCTGCACTTTTGCCTACCTACTTTCTTTTAATTCCTGTTCTGTCTTTTCTCAGCCTTTTCTCTCCTTCCTTCTGTCTAGACAATTCCATTCCAAATTGCTTCGTGCTGGAATATCGTCCTTGTCCATTATCTACTTACCGAGATATTCTTTGCCTTCGGGATTACAGCTGTGCTGAATGTCAAACTACTTTATCCGACCACATTCATCCTGCAGTTCATACTCTGGACTCCATCAGAAAACCTTGTTTATCTTGACATTCAAAAGCTGGGTTTCTTCCCCTTGAGGGTTTCCCAATGGGTGCTGGTTATTGTGATGCTGGAAATGCAATGGAGGGACAGGGCCTCATGTCCTTGTCCTGTACTCCCTTATCATGTGTGTTCTGTGTTGTTTTCTGCATGTGGGACTCCTGGCAGTGAAGCACTTCCTCTTTTTGGTTGTGGTGAACAGAGACCCTTGGGATACCCTTATCGCACCCTTGGATGGGGGTACAACCCTGTAACTCTAGTGTATGTTTTTGGGCACCTGAGTGTGGTCCACAGAGCAGGGTATGGATTGGTGGCAGTTCCATGCTGAATTTGACAAGTGCTAAGAGTATCCTCCATTTTGGGATACCCAGGCCCTGCCATAGGAGTCAGTGGATTCCTGATAGAAGACAAGATGGCCACTGTGGCCTCTTGGTTTCTATTACCTGTTGGCTTTTTTCAGAAGGTCCTGAGAAGCCATGACTCTGTCCCTTCCTCTGACTGGCTGTTGGGTGGAAGAACCATACATGGTAGTGTTGGTAAGTCCAGGCCAGACTGCCTGGAGCCTCCCCAGTGACTGTATGTTGTGGGTACACCCTTGGTGTGGGACCTGTGTGAGTGGAGTGTGTGACAAATATTCACTTCATGTTATGGGTGTCTGGTATCTGTGTGTGTGACGCAAAGAATGAAACAGCGCTGCCTGAAACTGACACAAATGCAGTGTGGTGTGCTGAAAGGCTGGGTGCTTGCCCCAATCCACATTCCTTGTTATGGGTGTCTTGGTGGAAGTAAATGGCCTGAATGCACTGTGAGCCTGATTGGCCGCCTGCCTGCACGAATGCCCTTCTGACTGATCGGCTGACTGAGCATGTCTCAGCATTGTAAATGAGGGACAGATCTATATATCTGGGGACCTCTCACTTACCAGAAATGTTCAGAAGCTGAAGCTGAAGTTGAAACTTGAAACTTGAAGCTGCTTATCCTTTGCCCAGCTGAAGAAGAAGGTTTGCTGCTGCTCACCGTCAACAGAATCCGAAAGCTGCTGTGACTGTCAAGGATTGATCCAAGAGAGAACCTGTTTAGGAGACCTCTCCCCAAGCTACGACGGAACATTGTGCAGAAGCTGATTTTTTTTTTTTTACTTTATTTAACTTTGCACAGAGAGTCAACATTGTGAATGCATACAATCAGACGGTACATGGAAAGGAATCAGCATGAGCAGATTACAGAGTGCATTGCTTTTCGGTGCATTGTCAATGACACATTCCATCCCTCTGGCTAACTGCTTTTTTCGATCAGGTATTGGCAGAAACCAATGGGTTGTAAGCTGGCATACACTTCCTCCTTATCATTCTCCCAGGTCATATCCCTCTCCCAATCTTCCAGGGTCGGAGACATAGCACTTTTCCACTTCAGTAATATAGCACGTTTAGCTAACAACAGACCAAATGTTAATAAGCTTATGCTTTTGTGGGTTCATTTTCAAGACATACCCCAGTATGCACACTGCTGGTTCCCAGTGTGCCGACTGACCCGCCATCACCTCAAGTGCATCACATATCTCATGTCAATATTCAGTGAGTGCCTCACAAGACCACAACACATGCAGTAAATTTGCATCTTCCATACGACACCTCGTGCACCTCCCGTCTGCCTCTGCATACATTCTCTTGAGACGGGCTGGGGTGAGGTGTACTCTATTATGCACCTTGAAATGGATTAGTCAATATCTAGAGTTGTACAACACCTGCTTTATTAGTCTACATATCTGGAGCCAATGTGTATCTGTACAGGAGGTGTTCAGATCTCTCTCGCAGTCACCCTTAATGTCTGGTGTGTGAATCTCTCTATCTGAAAGTGCCAATTTATATATTTCTGAGGCAGACCTTTTGGACATTCCAGGGGAGATTGCGTATTTCAGGCTCTGCTGCGATGGGGGCTACTGAGGGAACCCGGGCCATGTTGCTGCTACCGCCGGCCAAATGTAGTACTGCAGGTTCTGAAGTGGGGTGTCCCCTATTTGTGTCTTCATTTCCTCCCAGGACAGAAACTCTCCATCACACTACAGGTCCACGAAGTATACAACACACGCTTCGTACCAGTGCGCGGCCAGTACCGCATCCCTCAAGGGACACAGATAATGTGCATCCCAGACAGGAGCAACCAGGCTATATATTGTCATATTTGTGGGTGTTTGAGTCAGCTTCCACCACGCCTGTCTTGTAGATAATACGGGATGTAGGTGGTTCCCATTTCTCTGACCTCCCGCGACCATCCTGTGGAGAAGGAGGGCCTGTTCCTCCCTTGAGTTTCTAGTTCTCCGTACGATGTATGTGGGACACCCTCCATTAAATGCGTCGCATAATATGCCTGAGCCGCTAGATAGTACAGCTCATAATCCGGGGTGGACAGACCTCCTCGTTTGTACGGCAACGTAAGATGGCTCCAGCTTACCCTAGCCTGCCCCTGCCCCTGCCACACAATTGCAGAGCACGCTCCGGTTACCTTCGTGAAGACGGACCTACCCGGCTACAACGGTATAGTGCTGAAGAGGTAAAACAATTTAGGCAGGATAATAATCTTTACTAATGCACCCGCCCCATTAGTGAGATAGGGAGGTGCTACATCTGTCAAGTTTAGTACACTGCTTTTCGAACAGCGTGTCATAGTTTAGGGGCTCTATCACCAGAGAAAATAACAGCGGTGACAGTGGCCATTCCTGCCTGGTGCCCCCCTGCTAATGTCAACACCACAGATAAGACCCCATTGACACACACCCTGGCATGTGGTTGCGTATACAGGAGCCTCACCCATTTTACAAAGTTGGGACTGAATCCATAGTTATGTAGCACCCTAAAGAGAAAGGGCCAGTATACTGTATCGCAAGCTTTCTGCATGTCCAAGGACAGTGCTACCCCCTCTGTGTCTTTCGGGAATCCTTGCCATAACATTATACAGCCTCAGTATATTGATGCGTAGATCGCACCTGTATGAAACCAGCTTGGTCCTCGTGCACCATATAGGGCATCAGTGGATTAAGCCGAGATGCCAGTATCTTTGCAAAAACATTCACGTCTGTGTTTATGAGAGAGTGCGGACGATATGATCTGCAGGCTCCAATGATATCCCAGGTTTCAATAATAAAGTGATACCCGCTTCACGCATTGACTCTGGTAGAACACCAGATTCCAAGGCCTCATTCCAAACAGACAGCAATCCAGGAGCCAAGAAATCTTTACATTCTTTGTAAAATACCACCCCTACCCGTCAGAGCCCGCCGCTGTCCCACCTAGTAAGCTCTTTATCGCCTCCTTTATGTCTGCAATTGTTATAGGTATTTCAAGTGTATCACAGGCTTCGACAGACAGAAGGGTTGTGGGTATCTTGGCCAGGTACTCATCTATCTCATTCTCTGAGGCTACAATTTGTGGTGAGTAAAGATCCTCTTCCACTTTGTTCACCACCCTCCCATCTCACCTGGTTATACATGGAATGGACATATTGCCTCTCTCGCCATAGACCATCTGAGCTAAGAGTCTACCTGGCCTCTCTTGTTTCCCCATATTTATGTGCTGCTGCCAGTCCATCAAACTAATGTAACTCTCTGTCCGCCATTTCCCGAAAATCATCCAGTTTAGTTTTCATTTCCCCTCTAATATGTGACGTTGGGTTCCCTGCGTACTCTGTCTGCAGTTTCATTAGGGCCTCCTCCTGCCTCTTAAGTTCCCCCCTGATGTCTCGAAGAACTCCGAACTCTGTGGACATTGCAACCCCACGCATATAGACATTAAAGGCTTGCTACAGTGTAGTTTGTGTGTCTACCGATCCTTCATTGTCCTCAAAGAAATCGGTAATGTATTGTGCCATACTAGACCAGAACACAGGGTCCAATAGGGACGAGGCCTTAAATCGCCATTGAGGTTTCCAGGGGCAGCTTTAGGAATGTGGACATTCAGCATCACCGGGCAGTGCTTGGAAAGTGTTTTAGGGTTTCCGGGGGGCAGCTTCAGGAATGTGGAGATTCAGCATCACCGGGGAGTAGTTGTGAAGCATTCTAGGGTTTCCGGGGGGCAGCTTCAGGAATGTGGAGATTCAGCATCACCGGGGAGTAGTTGTGAAGCATTCTAAGGTTTCCGGGGGGCAGCTTCAGGAATGTGGAGATTCAGCATCACCGGGGAGTAGTTGTGAAGCATTCTAGGGTTTCCGGGGGGCAGCTTCAGGAATGTGGAGATTCATCATCACCGGGGAGTGGTTGGAAAGCGTTCTAGGGTTTCCGGGGGGCAGCTTCAGGAATGTGGAGATTTAGCATCACCGGGGAGTGGTTGGAAAGCATTCTAGGGTTTCCGGGGGGCAGCTTCAGGAATGTGGAGATTCAGCATCACCGGGGAGTGGTTGAAAAGCGTCCTAGGCAGTATGCGGGATTCGGCCACCCAGCCCAATACTCTCTGTGATGTCAGCCAGAAGTCCATAGGGTAGTGCATGTCATGCACTGTTGAGTAAAAAGTGTAGGCCTTTAGTGACCCGTGAAGTGTACGCCAAACATCAAGCCAAGGTCTACAATGTGTCTACGGATCATGAGGGCTGCCCCTGAAAGGGTCCTGGTCGTTTCTGTTGTGCGGTCCAAGACAGTGTCAGGGATAGCATTAAAATTCGCCCCCGCAGATCACCAATGCAGTGGGGTATTTGGCACATTTTCGGAACAAACCTTCATAAGACCCTGGATCGTCTATATTGGGGCCATAGACATTTATTAACAAAACTTCAGCACCTCCCAGATTTCCATGCACTAGCACGTATCTACCACATTCATCCCTTTCAGTTGCATAATGTCTGTGGATCAGTATCATCACCCTCGGGCTCTGGTTGAATATGATGTATAATAGCTCCGTTCTCCCCACCCGGGGGCCACTCTCCACGCCTGAGATTCTAACAGATGCGTTTCTTGCAGAAATAGTATTTGGGCCCCTTGCCTATTCACATATGCCATTATTTTACACTCTTTTATAGGCGAACCCAGCCCCCTCACATTCCAGCTTAGGAACTTCACCCCGGTCAGGCCCACTTTAGCCATCGTCCCTCACATATTCCCGCGCAATCTGTACAATCCCATACCATCCCGTAAATTGTTCATAACTTGTGATCAACCCGTTCATTTTCAAAACGTTTCCCCAACATCCCCTGACTCCCACCTCCCCCACCCTCATAGTCCCCCGAACTTTGACTATGTTACTCCCCATTATACCTACCTCCCTCACCTCTTGACTAGTTCAACCACAGTGTGCACCTGCATTGGGGGCAACTGCTTCTGTGGTGCCTAGAGCTCCAAGCATGTTTAGTTACAAAACCTTAAAGTGAGCTCGAACCTGTAGTAAGTACTTAGACTCTTGTTACCAACACTCATATTAAACTGGTAGAAACTTGCGATAAATCATCATAGTCAACACTACATGTCTGCATGTGGGTACCGCCCAACCCGCCTTGAACACATTGTACCACCCATCGTGAAATAGCACATTGCACAGCTGTCAAGTATCCCTTTATAAGAGAGCGAACCATATCACGCAGTCCCTGGTGCAATGATGCATTACCATTGTATTAAGCGTTTTCTTTTAGCCACCAGGGTCAGCAGGTGTGCAGCGATTGACTGCGTCTGGGTCTCACCGCGTCATCTGCTATGACGCTTGGTGACTAATAACTTGCAATTGGCTATCGTCACAATCACTTTGCATGGTACACATTCCATAGTCCAGCGCCACATTTCCAGCCCATTGGGCACCTGCACATGCAAATGATGGACCTCCCCACTGTCTTTGCCCCTCTCCCGCCAGCTGTGCCTCTGCAATGGGAATGGTGGCCTCTACAAATCATGTCGCCTCTTCCGGAAACGTAAAGAAATAGGTCTTGTTCTTAAATTGTATGCAGAGCCTGACTGGATATAGCATTGCGTAAGGTATCTGGCTTCCTCTCTTGTTGTACTGCTAACTTGAAATCAGGAACAATGCGGATAATGCTCGAGTCCATTTTCAATTCCTGCTTTTCTCGTGCTGCTCTCAACACTATAGCACGATAGCCGTAGTTCATCAACCTTGCGATGATCGGTCGTGGGAATGCCCCAGGCTTAGGTTTTGTCACCAGGGATCTGTGTGCTCGCTTCACCACTAACATTTGTGAACAGCCAGGGTCCCCAAGCAAGTCTCTCAGCAGGCCCTCAACAACGATTTCCATAGGACCTTCCAGTGCGTCCTCCGGTACCCCTACGATGCAAACATTGTTTTGTCCCGATCTCGCCTCCAGGTCCTCGCACTTCATCTTAATGCTACTCAAGACTTTGGCCATCATCATGACTGTGTTTTGCAGTGATTCTATGGCATCATCTGTGGTGCCTATTCAGGTCTCAGTCTCTGTAATGTGATGAGTAGCTTTAACCAACTGAGCTCTGAGCGTAGTGATATTAACGTTTATGCCATCTAGTTTATCATTCATTGACGCAAAGCCTTGCTGCATATTAGGCAGAATCCTGTGCAGTTCCCTTAGGGAGCACTACAGAAGATTAGGACTACAGGTATGAGCAATAAAATCCCCTTTGGTGTCAGTCTGTACCACAAAGATTTAGTTGTTAGCTGTGGCTGAGCAGTCAGACTTATCTCAAGAGGGAGATGAGCAGTATTCAGGGTTTAAACAATAGGCCTGCAGTACTATGGCACAAGGAAACACTGACCAAAGCTTTGTATTAAAAAGAATATATATATTTATTTTACACACATCTAGTTAAACACATTTATCACAGTTATTAAGCAAGTTAAATTCAGCCAAAGAAAGTATACACAACTCCCTAGTTAAATTGTAGACAAGTTTGAGCAAGAGTGAAAACTGAGCAAAACAGCACAGTGAAAACCAAACACAAATGGCACTCTAGCAATTTCTCACAAGGGAGGGAAAGCACAAGTTATACAGAAATATCTCCTTACACACCCTAGCAACACTTCCCATAAATGTGTGAATCAGTTTAGGCAAGGCAGTACTTTAGCATAAAGAATACTTAAATGAAAACCGAGCAAAATGGCACTTCACAGGTTATAAAAGTGGGAAGGAAAGGTGGTTATAAGAAGTAGGTGCACCAACACAGTTCTAGTTGAGAAGCAATCTAGAGAAGGCAGTTCTAACAAATATAGCCAGAGTCAATAGGCCTGTGCCAGAGTCAGTGGTACAGGGCAACGGCCCAGGAGCAAAATGCTCTGGTAGCTGCAGTCAAGCCTTTGGTTAACGATACGAAAACGTGGATGCAGAATGTGAAAGATAGTTTTAAAAGAGAGGGGCGCCCAACCCAACAGGTACATAAAGGATTTAAAACACCTTTAGCTCTACCACGCAGAAAGGGCGGCCTGGCGGAACAATGTACCTTTAAAATGAAGAAGTGGCTCCTGCGGTGGCGGTTGTTCCTGGTAGTTCCTGCAGTTCAGGGATCCAGCAGAGAAAGAGAGGCTCTCGTCGTGGAGGAAGGTTCGAGTTACTGCACTACCCAGGGATGAAACCAGCCGTGGTGCTGCCCGATGAATAAAAGGTACGCTGCTTTAAATCGCGGTCCAAGTGGACTGGTGCCTGGCTACCCGGCCAAGTACAGGGTACTGGCTATTCGACCAAGGCAGGTCCAGGACAGTGATTGGCAAACTGGTTGGCCCCATCAGCTCAAGGGAAGAAGGCTCTTGCAGGTGAAGATCTTCTCTCGTCGTGTGGAGACAAGTGGTGAGATGCTCCAGCAGGGCTTCACCAGATGTTCAGTCATTGCAGATGTCTTTGGCTTCTTAGTTCCAGTGGTGACGTCTTGCTCTTCCAGTCCTCAGGACCCTGCTTTTATGCAAAAAGATCCCCATTCACACAGCCTAGCTGTCACTCACACAGTGGAGTGGTCATCTTGGCGGGAGACCCTCCAGCCTATCAGGATAGAGTGCCACATGGGTTGCTGAGGCAACCCTGTCTAGGGGTCCTACTCCCCCTCCCACACAATGGACCCACCCCAGACTCAGTGGCGCCGAAAGGAGGGCTTCTTGGCAGAAGCCCGCCAAAAGGACGAACAAAGGATCCCCAACCTGGGTTAGGAGTTTATAGAAAGACACGAGAAAGAAGTTATATTAAAGTTCTGGCAAATAAAGCCTACCGGAGTAAAGTTAATATTAAAATAAACCAGCAGTATGTTAGAGGCTCTCAGAAAATATGGTAGCCTCGAACAATGGGAAAATCCTATAGGAAAATATTTGCGGTCGAATATTTCTGGCAGTAACCACTGCCACCAGCCAGAAACTTTTGAGAGAGGGACTGTACGGTACCCTCTCGAAAATGAACATAAGGGAAAAACTATTAACCCCTTCCAGTACCTCCATAGTAAGATGGGTTGTACTGGTTTAGTTCATAGGATTTGACTAGTAAAGTCAATAGGGACTTTACATGCCCTGGGAGACAGTAGTCAGTTCCAGGGTATGGAGTCTATGTTTGGGGGTCACTACGACACCCCTGTGTCACTGCACTGAGGGTGCTGTGTAACACATGTGAATAAAGATGGTTCCTATGGGGTTGAGAAGGATCCCATGGGCATTAAACACAAAAATAGCCTAGAACACACATAGCAAAAATGCCTAAGAGTGGGAAAAAGCGTCTCACTCTTAGCAGGTAAAAAGAAACAAACCCTTCAAATCCAGCAAAGCTGCTGGGGACTCTATAGTTAAGGGAAATTAGCCATAAGTGAGAATTCTCCCTAACACTGCATTATTGCCACCACTCCGTGCATGTTTTCTGGAGGTGGTATGGAAGACAGCGCTGGTGCATTGTGGCCGCTCAATGCCACATTGTTGGTGTCTATTTGTTTGGCAGCGGTTTTAGTGCACGTATCCAAGGTGCCACTCTTTTTGTGAGCAGGCCCCTTAGGCATTATATGGGATGTAGGGACTTTCCTCATATGCAGTTCAGTTCGCCATAGAATGTAGGTCTGCTTCGCCGAGTTGCTTCTGTGTTTGGGTATAAGGTTATGCCAGTGCGTCTGTTTATCTTGCACACCTGATCTATTTCCGTGTCATTGTCATCATCAGCACAAAGATTGAAGTCACAGGGCAGCCCAGGACCCACCACTTGGTATGAGGGGAGAGGGAGGGGACCCAGGCCCAGCACGTGGGTACCGAATACGCAGAATAGGCTGGTTGTCCCTGTCATCAGGAAGTTCAGTGGATCTTACATTGACAGTCGAGAAAGGATTGAATAGTTCCGTTGGGGGGGGGGGGGAGATTACCCATTTGAGAGGTATGTTCTCAGTTGCACTCTCAGTTGAACGAGCCGTGCATCATGAGGTCTGGAAGCAGACCTGCCCCAAGGATGTAACTAAAAGTGGCCCCTGGGCAGTCCACCCCAGTAAATGCGCCGCTCCTGGGCAAAGTCCGGGAGAACTAGGACTGTGCCCCCATTCCCTTTTGAGGACTGTGGCTTAATCAGGAGTCAGAGATGTGCCTGTTAGGGAGAACTCTCCTTCTAGGGCTAATTTCCCTCACCTAGTGAGTCCCACAGCCGCTTTGCTGGATTTCTGGAGTTTATTTTTTCCACCTGGTAAGAGTGTACATCCTTTTTGCACTCTTACATGTGTTTTGACCTATGTGTTTTTACTCATTGTGTGATTTGGGCACTGGAGCACACCACTCCAGGTGCCCCTGTTCTTGTATGGGTTACACAGCACCTTCAGTGTAGTAACCCAGGGTTGTCTTTAAGACTTCCCTCTGACTCCATTTCACTGGTGCTGACTACTGTCCCCCCGAGAAAGGTAAAGTTGCCATTTACTTTACATAGTCATTTTTGCCATTTTACATGGAGTACTGGAAAGGGCTAATCTGTACCCCTTTTCTGTCTGTAAATCCCTGAGCATTTTTTCGCTCTCTTAACATTTAGACTTGGCTGGTGGCAGTGGTATCTACCCTAACTTTTCTACCGCGATTAGATTAGATAAACGTGGTAATGCTTTTGGCTATTTTAGCAGCCTTAAGCATAAACCCGCTTGACCAAATCGTCTTTCTTTTGGCTCCGGTTGGGTTTATTCGCCATTTCTTTTTGTTAAAGTCCTTCTTGTGTTTTACTTTGCGCAGCAAACTAGGTTTGCCTTCTTTGTTCACCGTCTTTTGGCGGAAGCCCTCCTCTTGGCGCCTGGGTGTCTAGGTAGACTGAAAGTGGGGAAGGGGTGCAGTCACCACCTGCACAGGGTATCCTAGGAAACCCAAGTCACACTTTCCCATGATTGGCTGAGGTGGTTGTCCCGGCTGGACAACCCCCCTGCGGCGTGATTGACAGCCAGGCTGTGTGAATGGGGGTTTGCGCATAAAAGGCAGGTCTCTTGGGTTAGAAGTCAGAGCCGCCACTGGAACTACAAGGAACCGAAGAGAAGCAGAGAGAATGACAGCTGCTGCAACTACCCCGTCCCGGTGAAGCCCTGCTGCAGTCCTGAGCTATCTACCCTTCAACGACTAAGAGGAGATCCAGTCCGCAGTCTTCTTCCCTTGAGCCTGGTGGGGATAACCAGCTCATCTTCTTCAGCCAGAGGTCTCCTTCGTGGTCGAAATCGTTGCACACTGCTGTAGTGGTCCGTATAGCCACCTGACGAACCTCTCCTGTTTTAAGGAGCGCACCTTTTATTCGTTGTCGCTGCTGCCGGCTTCATCCCTGTGTGGTGCAGACCCCCTTCAGACATCCTCCTTCACAACGAAGCTCCAGGAATCGTGGGTCTGCCGGAAACCAACAGGAACAACGGCCAGGGCACCAGCTGCACCATTGGAATAAGGTACTGTGTCCTGCTTGAGGAATTAGGGTGAATCCCTTTTTCTTCATCTCGAAGGCTTGCCCTTGTCCTCCCTCCTTCTTATAACTTTTGCTTCCGAACATTGACAATATCAAAGTACTCTTGGCTACTCTGAATCGTAAACTTTCCGACTGTGTGATCCTCGACAACAGGTCTCCGGTGTCACTCGAACCTGGCTGCGGCCCTTTTGAACTTCTGTTTCTGAGTGTTTCTCGATTCTGTCTGCCTAACCAAAATATTACCTGTGATTTTTGCTTTCAACTCCCTCTGGGTATCTCAGGTGCTAGGTGTGTTTTTGCCCCGGTAGCATTTCAAATTCACGGATATGCGTTTATTTAGTAGACCGAACTGTCAAAAAATGATCGCAACCTATCCGCGGTATCGTGTTTTCTTCATAACACCAGTTCATTCAAACACAGGGTACTTACCTTGAGACATACTGTACAAAGTGAATTGTTTAGTTGTAGTATATTTAACGTGTGGTTTTGTTTAAAGTTTAATAGAAGTGTTGTGTTTTTAACTGATGGTTTAAAAATAAATGTACTTATATTTTTCTACCTGAAACCTTGGTCAGTGTTTGCTTGAGTCACAGTAATTGTGGTCCCTTTGTGTAATCTCTGCTACTGCTCATATAGTCTTGAGATAAGCCTGGCTGCTCCGCTACTGCTACCACTCTGACATAGTAGTACAGGCTTGTACCAAGGTAAACTTGTATTGCCACCTGTAGTCTTAATTGTGTGTAGTGGTCCCTAAGGGCAAAGCACAGGATTCTGCCTAACAGTGCCCCGCTGCAGGTTGCGTAGGGAGGGCTCGGTATGTGTTGTCCTCTGTCTGTTGGGTGGAACCGAACCGCCAGGTGCTAAACACTGCAGCGCACAATGGGATTTTCTGCTATGAGGCGGTGCAGTCCTGAGCCACCCCGAACAATGTCAGTGCGTGCCGAAATGCGTAGCCATCCGTGAGCGGCCCGAACAGCTGGCCTCTTTCAGTGCCTGGTCCCTCACCTGGTATCAAGTTTTCAAGGGCCCCCTGAGGGCCAAATCCAGGGGAAGTCTAGAACCGCTCCTCCGCTCCATGGATTCCAGGTTGTAGCAGTGGGTTGTGTAGTGTGAGCCCCGTTGTTGAGGACACACAGAGGGACCAGATTGTGTAGTCCTCTGTCCGCTTGAGGAGCCTCACCACCGGATACGCTGCTGCGTATTATTGAGCATATTCATTGCCGCCCACACGTCGCCTGCATGTATTGGGATAGCGAGCGGCTCACAGGGCCTGTCTAGCTGGCTTCCACTAGTGTCCCCGATTCCCTTCTGACATCAGGAGGACACAGTGAGTATGCTGATGCAATGGGGCTGTGCTGTAACCTTATCAACGTTGACGAAGTTCAATTGCAGAGTTAAAACCCCACGCAGACCTGGTCCCATGTTAGCCGCGTGGTGCTGGCTCGTTGCAGCTCCTCCGCGCCTCTTGCTAAGTTCCAATAATGGTAGAGACCCGGGCAGACCGGTATACTTCATCTATGGCATTGGGCGCCGTCGATGTCTGTCCGCCACAGTACCAGTTGGAAAATGCTGGTCCGCCGCAGCCGCTAGAACACCAACCTGCTACATATTCCAAATTTCAACACTGTCAAGGCCAGAAAAACGGCTTTTAGGCATGCTTCACCCAGAATCTGGAATGGACTATCCCCTGAGCTGAGGGAATTGAAATATATTGATGTTTCTAAAAGCAAACTCAAGACGTGGCTTTTTAAATAACACGTTTCATCCTTGCTTCTAACCTCACCTATAACTCTTGACATTTTTACTCTCCTCTCCCCTATTTGTTCCATGTATGTATGTTCTATTGGTGCCCTAAAGCCTCCAGGTCCATGGACAGCGCAGTATAAATTAGTAAAGTAGATTATGTCCGACGTCCTGGTTCACCAGCCCCAGCAAGCATACTCACTCGGGGGCACCTCACAGTTTGCTTGATGTGGTGGGTGGTCCATCATGGTCAGCCCTCCGGTCAGACCCCAATCCTTGCAGTGGCTTCCACCGTGGGTCTGGAGGCAGATTAGGGTGCAATTAACGATCTTCCTGTTGCAGGGTGTACCCGCTCCTCCCGTTGGGTGTTTGGGTCGCCGGGACACTGCCCATGACTGCGGGTCGCATCCAGGGACCAGCGGGTATGGGTGTACTTCTCATTAGGTGCTTTGGTACCTCAGCACGGTCCAGATGCTCCTCTTTCTCCCTCAAGTTGACTTCAGTGCAGCGGCTTCACAGCAGTCGAAGTACGCAGCTTCGTATGCACCCTGCCGGGGCCTACATTGCTGGGTCAAATATCTCTGGCATTGTCACCTCCATGCCCCTGAGACTCAGCCAGTGTCTGCAGTGTGTTCTCATATCGCACTCTGCTCCTTTTTGCGGTCAGGACTGCACTGCAACATTAATGATTTTGTTGGGAATTCTCTGCAACCACAGAGCTCACGCAGAAGCAGCCATCTTGCAGTTCGCGCAACAGCGCCCCCCTGCAGAAACTGATCTTCATCAAGGCACCCTGGAAGTCAGTGCCAAACAGCTGTCAATCAGAGATGCGGTCTACCGAGAAACATTGATGTAAACACAGGGCGTCGACGTCCATCATCGTCAACGGGGTTCAGAGGATCGCCATGACCTCATCAACCGGAGCCACAACGCTCCACCATTGCATAAGAACATTTAAACCAAGGACTCCCTTGCCATCACCGTCGACCGCTTTTTCCCACCAGAGAAAGCCGAGGTCGCTAAGGACTGAGGAGAATCCGCTGGTGGGTTTCTGCCACCTGAAGTCCACAAAGACGCTGACGAGTGAAGATGCAGCTGCGGTCGAGTCCCGACCGTCGAAACCAACGCGACACCCGGCGCCCACTGCCGGTCCAACGCTCGTCACTGAGTCCTCTTTGCGGCACCAAACTATTTCATTGAGGTGCGCTGCATGCCTTGTCTACGCAGGACATCCATGATCTATCCTCGACAAGCACCACAAACTTCAAAGCTGCTGTCCCGACGACGGTGTTCATCTTTTCCTCACGGTATCTCAACAACAGTGGCTCCTGCTTTAAAAGGAGTCCACTCACGAGGAACCCATCGACGAGCCGTCAATGAAACACTGCAAAACTCGGGTACATTGGGGTAGAGGAACATTTTGGACCAGGAAACAAGACTATTTTAACATATATGGACTTGGCTTCTTAATACACTTTATTACAGGTTGCCCAGGTGAGGTGATCCTCACCCAGAACTGTGTTGTAGTAGCAAGAGAACCATTCTGCCGTTGTTAACCTGACTTGTCTTCTTTCCTCAATAGTTAAGTGTGGTACCACACAGACATTGTATATGTGTTATTAATTGTGATATGATATGGCATTTATAATGCACCTATACACAAGTGTTTCAAGGCGCAAAAATATATATTGAAGCTTATTTTTATATAAAGAACTGTGTTAGCACATAACATAGTGTGTGGCCATTCATTTTTGGGGAGCTTGGGGACTACACTGTACTTAAGAACCAGCCTGCATCACCTACTGAGAGCTTATGCCTTGGTTGCTCGTCCATAGCTACCATAAAGAGAACCTTGGCAGGGGTGCTCTGTGCCTCTACCCTGCCATATAAAGGGCAGAAGTACAGAAAACCCCCTCCAGTCTTTACAGTTACCCAGTCCTCTGCATACCTTGTGGGACTCCCTCCATGAACAACAACCAAAACCATTGCTGCGTGCTGCTGAACCGTGAGTTTTTTCCTTGATTGCTACCAGTAGCATGGGCTCGCCAAGAAACGAGGGGCGGAAATAGTGGTGAGCCGATTACCTCTGAAAGCCATCTGTTTTTTGTTTTGTATCTAGTCTGTGTCTCACCTTGTTCACACCCTCATAAATTGGCTCACATTTGTTCTCATATGTATACTGTTTTCTTGCATTATTTTTTTTTTATCGCTTAACACCTAAGCCTTTTGCAGAGATCAATAAATAAATGTGAGCTCAGTTACAAGAGGATTAAGGAAAGGAAAGAAGATGGCCCTTGAGCTGAGCTTTAAAAAGGGGAAAATAGGAGAGACAGAGAATGGTGCGAGAGAGGTAGAGCGTGCCAGGATTTGGGAGCTAACAAACAGATGGAATGGAACCGGGAGGAGGCACAGCGAGGCTGTGGGACTGAAAGGAGAAAAAGGGATTAAGAGTGGAGAGAGCGAGAAGGAGTATAGAATGAGATAAGAGAAGGAGCAAGACCATGTACAGAACTTAAAAACAATACACAGAAAATTAAAGGCGACGAGTCTCAAAGGGAAGCCAGCGGAGATACTGCAAGGAAACACAAATGGAGTCATGGGGAGAAAGGACAAACAGCACACACATAGAAACATGGCGAATGGAGAGAAGAGGGGCTAGATGAGAAGCAGGGAGACCGGGAAGTAAACTGGAGTATTCAAAAAGTCTAGAAAAGACAAGAGAATATATGAGGAGCTTAGCCTCAAAGGTGAGGAAGCGAAAGGCCATGTTGCTGTTAAAAAGGTGAAAGCGACAAGATTGAGGGATATGAGTAATATGAGCAAAAAAGGAAAGGGGGTGTCAAAGATAACATCCAGTTTGAGGGCTGAGGCAGACATAGGAAGAGTGATGGTGGAAGGAAATAGACAAAGGATAAAGGGGTGGGGAATTGTTGGGGCTGGGAAGAAAAGAATGCCAGTTTTGGATGGGTTGAGGTGAAGATCGTGTGAGGACCTCCAAGATCGGATGGTAAGCAAACACTTAGAAAGAGTAGAGTGGATAGTATCGGGAAACGAGGAGAACAATGAAGCTGCGTATCATCCACACAAAGATGATTGGGAAGATCAAAGGGAGAGATAATGGAGGCAATACGAAGAGTGTACAAAAAAGAATAGGGGCCCCCTGTAAGGAAGGCCTGCTATCAAAGTATGACAGACACAAGTGACCACTGTGCAAGGGTGTTTATTGAACTTTATCAAGGGTGTGATAATTGCTTGTCTAAACCTAAATCTAAAGATGGGAGCAAGCTATTACCATCAAATAATAACAACGCAGTCCTAGTGGAGTCTCGTCAAAATAAAAGGGCCTGTACTAAAAAACTCATTGCCAATCCTTACCGCTAATTTACAGATAGTTTGGGGGAAATGTTCATGAAAAATAAATTAGTATTTACAAAATGATAAGTCAGGATGTTCAGGCTGTCTGCCTCCCTTCCCCACATTTTCAGCACAGGACTAGGCGGCTCACTCAAGCATAGCACACTCTTGGGCTTCTTCGGCACAAGGACACAGTTCCATTACCAACATCAGGGCCTTCTATGTTAAAGTCTCTTATGTTATTAAAGTCTCTTGATTCAGAGGGCCTGATGTACCAAAAAAACAAAAAGTTATTTTACAAAGATTTAATTCAGGCCAGTTACTTTTTACCCCCGATCCTCCTCAGATGGGCCCAGATCTCTTTTCCGCAATGAGTCTCTTTCAGCTGGGCTCGGACCAATGTCAGCAATATATTTTTTCGGTTGACTCACGGTTCACCCTGGATACCCCTCAGTCGGGCTCAGATCCCCTTTTCACAATTAGCCTCCCTAAGCCGGACTCAGACCAAGGTCATCAATATCTTATTACATTCATAGAAGATTTTCGAATTGGTACAGGGTTTAGCTTGACCCGCTGCAGGACCACTTTGACACAAACTTCCATTTCTAAATATAGTTGCCATTCAATTGGATACCTAACAGAGACCTAACAGAGACCTTCAAATTAGCAGCCTCGTGGTGCCGGACCACTCTGTACACAATATCTTACTTGGCCTTTCAAAGTTCATTCATTCCTTTATTATTCAATTATATTTGCATCGCTCATAACATATGCCGTATGCTCTGTTCTTTACAGATTTCTTCATACAATGTTGCCGCTTACAACCTTGGTTCTAACACAGACCAGTCTGCTATCAGTCTCCCCGACTCACCGGCTGTGCTGACTTTTCCGGAGTGGCTTGGTGTCTGAGCTAGGACAGTATCACGACAGCAATCACCTCCCCACCCCCTGGCCGTCGATGCAGGAAAGTCCCCAGTACCTTCGACACAATGCACCTTTCTTCAGCTTTAATTCCTGGTCTTATATATTTTATCCTCGTGGATTTGTGAAAGTAACAGTATTCTTCCTCTAAAAAGTTCAAGACAATTCCCTACTTGTAACCCTTTCTGCTCTCTTCGTCTTTCTCCTCATATTAAACTGCCATCTCAAAACAGCTGCTTCCTCTGATATTTTGCCTCAGTCAGGGTGTGCTTCTATGCTCCACCTTTTATCTGTGTGGGGAAGTGTAATGGAAGTCTGGTGTGTGTACTTATCAGTACAGCTCGGATGTTAGTCAGTTTTCTCTCACAGTGAGCTGTCTGTGAAATAGTGTTTGTGTCGGGAAACAGGGGGGGGATTTGAGTTCCTAGGTATCCTAGGGGATACCGCATCTCATCCTCCCACTTTCACTCCACAAGCAAAAGCCACCCAGGTGATCGTCCTGCATTGGTCCAACCCCAGGGACTGGATCCAAAAGCACCTTTAGGTATCTCACACCCCGAGCAGAGCCTTTGGGGACACTATGAGAAAGAGGGAGGGTAGGGGAGGAGCGCCCAGCCCAGGTGACCGAGTAGAAACACTTAGAAAGATAAGAAGGAAACCAGTCAAGCACAGACTAGTGGAATCTGAGACGACTGAGTTAATAAAGAAGAACGGAGTGGACGGCCGGATAAAAAGTGGCTGTTGTGCAGGCACCATACATGGAAATTCCTCTCCCATCTGTAAGTGGTTGACTGCGAGTCATTTCTGTTTGAAATTGAAATTCCTGTTACTCAAATAAATAGAAATGATGTGGATTAATTTGTTAGGTATGATATATATGATTGGTTATTTATAACGCGCTTAATACCCATAGGTTCGAAAGCACGGATCCCGGGGATCGAGCCTGTGTTGCTCGGTGTCGCTTTGCTTCCAAGGTGAGCTTGTTGCCCCTGAGCTCTCCTCCCGAGGTGGGAGTCTATGATAATGGCCTTGCCTGCAGATCATTTTATTGAACAATCGTGATTTGATTCTCGCCTTTGTGAAGCCTGAGGAGTGGTAAATGATGTGTCACAAAACCAAATCTGAATCATAAATCAATCATGTATGCATGCTTGTGTGCACTTAGAGCCATTTCAAGGGATTTCAATGCTTTTGACATATAGTGTGTAAAATGATTATTACGTCTCCGTCTCCCCATCCTCTCTTACTGCAAAAAAGCAAATGCAATGATGCCAGTGTTTCGTTACAGGCTGGAGCACTTCTGTTGCATCCCTGTGGAGTGAGCCAGCTTGTAGCACCCAATGAAAGCCGTGGATTCAACAGAGATCCGTGTTAAATGCCTCTCGTAGTGCATACTTTATAGCGCTTGCACCAACCCTACCAGTTTAGGTGGTAGGCTACTTCTTTCTATGCAGCCCAACATCCTACCCATTAATGGCTCCTCCAGGCCTGGCTGCCTGAGGCCTGGCCAGTCCAGTGTGAGCAACGAGAGAAGCATCTGAGATTAATGTGTATTGAAGATGGGGGTGTTAAATGGCTCATTGAGTTGATGAATGTATGATGCCTGGCCACAGATGACCTACGTGAAACAGACAAACTCGGTGCCCTGGGCATGTGAGGTCCAGGCAAGTGTCACAGCATCAGCGTGACACAACACACATCCCGTGCCTCTCAGAGCTGCCGACCTGCACTCATTGTAGGATCAGGTACTGTGTTTGTTCAGTTCTCCAGGCCAGTGCTCTGTCTCACTGCAGAATAGTGAACCTCCCAGTGTCTGTGCTGTAATCACATAGCTGCAAACGTCTATTCTCTGAGGCAAGTAAGTTGGATACTTAAACAAACATTTTCTATGCCAAGGTGTCAGTCTGCAAAATAAAGCCCTATCATCGTCTCGCCCCTCCCCCCCCACCCCCGCCTGGGCAAGCATGCTCCGGTCTCAGACAATCTTTGACAATCCCCTAGGGAAGGTGTATATGGCGCCTATACCCCCCACCAACCCCCATGTCTCAGGCCCCTTGTGCACTGTGTTACTCCTGAATACTTCTAAGAACATACCCATGTTGTACAGAACAAATAATACCAACACAATTACCAACATACTCCTATCTTACTCCTATGGACACAAATAAGAAGGCACAAAGAACAACACATGAATCAATTCATTTATAACAATGGAATACATTTATTTGGCACACCAAAGCATAATTCAGGCAATGCTAAAACTCTAGCCAGGATCGAATTTGCACCTTTGTATACTTCTGGTGCAAATCTACCATGCAATATCTATAAGCCTTTCAGGTTCCTAATGCATGTGTTTCTAATGCAGTCTAAAATACAAGCCTATCGTGCAAGCGTCAAACATCCAACAATCCTCTCCTTCATACAGAATCAAACCTCTCTTCAATCCACACCAATCCACATCATGCTTCGCACTCACTCTCTTTAGGACAATTCCTGTCTGATCTCCCCTTCAAAGCTCTTTGTGTGAGTGTCTGACCAACAACTAGATGGAGTCATATTCTATCCATGGGCATAATTCTTGGGGGGGGGAACAGGGATGCACGTCCCCCCAATCTCCATGGCACACCATTCTGTCCCCACTCATTTGGCACAGGCACCTCCCTTTCAGATGTCATGTCCTCTCCAACCCATCAGCACAGCACCCCACTAAATATCATTAAACAGTTTGTCTAGCAATGAACCATACTTTCCATCTGCTTGTGCACCTCTCTGTCTCCAGCTCTCTTCCCGCTACTCTCTGCAATCAGTCAGCCAGCAGTGGCAGGCCCCCAAGATCTGGTCACACGACTGCTTCTGCCAAGTTCTGCCAAGCTTTCTCTCATAGCCATCGGATTCTGGCTGCATCCGCCATCAGACTCTCAGCATCCTAACTCGAACTAGTCGTAACTCTCTAGACAATCCCCTTTCCCCTTCTGGTTATACTCTTCAAATGACACACACATCCCTATGGTTACATTCTAAGAATGTCTCTTTCTGTCTCAGCATTCTATATTCAGGCCGTGCCTGCCAGTCTTTGTTTTGCGTGTTCCTGTCTCGTGCATGTGCTGGCAGCATGACATTTGAACATCATATCTTTCTTTCATGGCCATTCTGTGTGCGGTGAAAAACACCAAAACTTTTTGAGTCTCCCACAACGACCATCGACCTACCTAACCGACTAGCAGACGGAAATTGGGTGGACCTCTCAGACAAAGAAGAAATAAAAAAAAGTCATCGTAAGGCTGAAACTATTGAGAGCCCCTGGACCGGACTGGCTCGCTAACTCTGACCTAAAGCAACATCCAGACGATTGGTCAGCGGTAATGAGTCTGATCTTTAAAGACTGCAAAGATCGGAAGATACTCCCTGATTCCTGGACTCAAGCAGTCATTGTCCCGATCTTCAAAAAGGGTATTAGAGAGGATCCTTCCAACTACCGGCCTATAGCCCTGCTTGACGTTATCGGCAAGGTCTTCGCAACAATTCTTTTGAGACATTTTCAGAAATGGGCACGGTCATCACCATGCGCTGACCCACTTCAAACAGGATTCCAGAAAAACGGCAGCACTGGAGCAAACATTATGATCCTGAACATCATCAAAGAAAAAGTCCTGTCAGGCGCACCGCGAGTCTTCCTAGCATTCGTTGACCTATCCCAGGCCTTCGACAGAGTAGACAGGCCAAAACTATGGAACAAACTAAAGTCGTGGAACTGTCCTGAAGAAATCCTCGATCCTATAATTGCCCTTCACTCCAACACCAGTGTCTCCGTTCGCTTGAACAATCAAGGTCTACTCTCTGACCATATACCTTCCCATCGTGGAGTGAAGCATGGCTGCCCGTTGGCCCCGGCACATTTCATATCCTTTCTTGGTGACTTTAAAGACTCCCAAGACACGATCAGGTCTTTTCCACCTAAAGTCGGTAATGTAAGGGTCACCAGACTTTTATACGCTGACGACCTGATAATATTGGACCACACACAGGTTGGCCTCCAGCGCCAACTGTCGTAAATCTCCCCCGTCTCACCTGTGATCGGGATCTCCCTTGTTCGGCCGCAGGACTCTTCCTGTGGATCGTTTGGGTCTTAAATAGGCTCGCCCGAGCCTCGTCAGGTTGCAGGACGCGTTCAGAGTTTGACCAGATATTGTAGTCGACCCCTCCTATACCTGGAATCACATATCCTGGACTCCTCATATTCCAACTGGTTATCCACAACAACAGGTGTGGGTTTGAAGGGTTTTCGAGTAGAACTAACGTAGTGTTTCAACAGGGAAGTATGGAAGACTGGATGTATCTTCTTCCAGGAATCCGGGAGCTTAAGTCGGAAGGAGACAGGATTGATGATCTCCTTTATAGAAAATTGACCATAATAGCGAGGAGCTAATTTGTTTGGTCGTAGATGTCGAGGTAACATTTTCGAGGCTAACCAGACTTGATCGCCAACTGAATAGGAAGGTGATGGTCTTCTCTTAGAGTCCGCATATCTTTTGGTTCGAGTCTGGGCCTGTTCTAACTGATCCTTTGCCTCTCTTTGTAAGTCGATTAGCGTCTGAATCCAAGAGTCAAGGGTAGGTACCGGAGTAGATTCTGGAAGGACTGATGGTAAAACAGATGGGTGATAACCTTGACTGCAATAGAAAGGGCTGATCTTGAGAGCTGAATGAGTTATTGTAGGAGAATTCGGCTAAAGGTATGAGGAGAGACCAATTGTCTTGAACCTTGGTGGCAAAACAACAAAGATATTGTTCCAGGGTTTGACTTACTCGTTCCGTTGCCCCATTGGTTTGTGGATGATAGCCTGAAGAAAGGGCACGTTGGATTCCTAGAACACGACAGATGTGTTTCCAGAATTGTGAAATATACTGAGGTCCCCGATCCGAAATAATCTTGGAAGGAAGGCCATGAAGACGAAAAATATGTTACAGGAAAATTCCAGCAAGTTCTGAGGAAGATGGTAGTTTATACAATGGTGTAAAATGGGCTAGATGAGTGAACAAGTCAATGGTTACCATGATGGTTGTATATCCTCGGGAAGGTGGTAATTCAACAATGAAGTCAGTGGCAATAACTTCCCAGGGTCTGGTTGGCAACGTAGGTTGTAGAAGCAGACCCGCCGGCCTCTGATTATCGTATTTGTTCTGACTACAAATAGCACAGGTCTTGATGTATTGAACTACACTGGACTTCATCCCTGGCCACCAGAATTGTCTTTGTATAAAACGTAAGGTGTTGGTTACTCCTCGATGGCCGGAGTGAAGAGTATCATGGCATAGATTCATTACCTTCTGTTGAAGTTCTTTTGTCGGAATGACCACTGAATTGTTCTTAAATAAATATCCTTCCTTGATTGTCAGACGCCAGGGATTCTTCTTCGATATGTCCTTCCAGAGTTCAGATAATTGAGTCTGTGCTCTGATTTCTTCCAGGAGATTGATCGCTTGAGCTACAAAGATTGTGGGTGGAAACATTTTAGGATAGATCTTATCCTCCAAGGGAACGTAGTCGGGACGTCGTGAAAGGGCATTGGCAATCAAGTTTTGCGATCCAGGAACATGTGAAATTTGAAATTGATATTGAGCAAAGAAGTAGGCCCATCGAGCTTGTCTACTGTTCCTGCACTCCATGGATTGTAGGACCTGAAGATTTCGATGATCAGTACGGACTTGAACTGGATATTTAGCACCCAGGAGTAAATGTCTCCATTCAGTGAAGGCATGACGAATAGCCAATAACTCCTTCTCCAGAACTGAGTAGTGAGTCTCGCTGGTGGTCAGGGTCCGTGAAAGATCAGCAATGGGATGTTCCAACTATCATCGCATTCTTGTTTTAAAACTGCTTCAATGGCGTAATTGGAGGCATCAGTTTCCACTAGAAAAGGACGATTTATGTCAGGTTGGGCCAGGATGGGGGCCTGAGTGAATTCTTCTTTCAAGCGTTGGAATGCTTTGTCTTGTGGTGTAGACCAGTTAAATGGAACGTCTTTCTTTAGGAGATTAACAATGGGTTGAACAATCTCGGAGAAGGTGGGAATGAATTTCCGGTAGAAGTTGTCAAGCCCCAGGAATGATTGTATTTGCTTAACAGATGTTGGGGCGGGCCAAGCCAGTATGGCCTTCACCTTTGAAGGGTCCATACTAATTCCTTCTGAACTAAGGACAAATCCCAGATAGTGAACTGATGTTACATGAAACAAAGACTTTTCTGGTTTGGCTAAGAGTTGATTTTCACGGAGACGTTGAATTACTGCTTTTACATGTTCTTCATGTTTCAAGGAGTCCTTGGAGAAGATCAATATGTCATCGAAGTAGACGATAACATTGAGAAATAACATGTCAGAGAACACCCTATCCATAAAACGCTGGAAGACTGCGGGAGCATTAGTCAGACCAAAGGGCATGACTAGGTATTCAAAGTGACCAAAAGGTGTTCTAAAGGCTGTTTTCCATTCGTCTCCTTCCCGGATACGGATCAAATGGTAAGCACCTCGGAGATCCAGTTTCGTAAATATCACTGCACCTCTCACAGCTTCAAGGATATCCGAGATCAGGGGTAGTGGGTATCTGTCTTTCAGGGTGTATTGATTTAGGCCCCGATAGTCCAGGCAAGGTCTGAGCTCTTTGGTATCCTTTTTTGGAACGAAGAACAATGAAGCACCAGCTGGTGATTTTGAAGGTCTTATGGTGCCGTTCTCAAGATTAGTGTCTAGGTTTTCCCGGAGGGCTCTCTTTTCGGGTTCTGAAAGGATAAACATCCTGCCAAAGGGAATCACTGCTGAGGGTTCAGTATCTATGGCACAGTCTTCGGGTCTATGTGGAGGTAAGGCTTGAACAATGGCAGTAGAGAATACATCAGCATACCCTTGATAGATCTCTGGAACTTGTACAATATTGGAAACCATGAGTGGTGTCTCTGGATATCTTGGTAGACTTATAGGAGCTGTGACTGAGGTATCCAGGTTTAAACAATGGTTCATACAGAACTCCGAGCCCAGGAATAAGGATCCGGCCGTCCAGTTAATATATGGATTGTGCCTTTGTAACCAGGGCATGCCCAGAACCAAGGGGTAATGGGCTGATTTTATAATGTCAAACACAATCCTTTCTTGATGATGATTTATGGAAAGATGGATCTCCTTTGTTTGCAGACTGTGAAAAACTTCTTGCTTCATATGGAATGTTATTACTTCTGACCCAATCTTGATCAATGAAGACCCCCATTGCTCCGCAATCCACCAAGGCCAGTATGGGGTAGACCGTGTCCTTGGATGGCGATAAAAAGGCCTGTAATATCACCAATTTGTTTTGTCCAGGAGAGTTCAAGGATGGAATTGATGTGGAGCAAACATCGCTCTCCCAAAATCGTGCTCCATTTAGGATCGGGAGCTGGCGTTTCCCGAGCGTCGGGGAGGAGCCAGAGGACACTCTTTAACTAGATGTTTATCTGAGGCACAATACATGCATAAGCCAGTGTGTATCCTTCTTAACCTTTCCTGTGGGGAAATTGGTTCACGAAAGGCTCCAAGTTGCATGGGTTCAGAATCAGTGCTCGGATTCTTGGCAGATTCTGTCCTTGTAGAATTCTCTGGGGAGTTTCTTTGAATTGAGACTTTATTCTTTCTCTTTTCGGCCTTTCCTTCTTGGATTCTGAAGTCTATTTGCATAGACAAGTCCAGGAGGCCCTGGAATGAACTAGGACGTGCCACCCTGGCTAATTCGTCCTTAATCTCTTCATTTAGACCTCTGCGAAACAAGGTAAAACTGGCTTCCAGGGGCCAGTCCGCCTCTTTGGCTAGCTGTTTGAATCTGGTAACATAGGTCAACATGTCTTGGGATCCTTGTTGGAAGTCAAGTAACTTCTCTTGAGCACCGTGGACCAGCTCTGGACGTTCGAACATGGTCTTGAGTTCCGCGATGAACCCTTCATAATCATCCAGGAGCGCATCCCCTGAATTGAGTAAAGGAGTGGCCCATGTAAGGGCATTACCGGAAAGATGCGATATTATGAAGCCCACCTTAGCCCTAGGAGTTGAGAAATAGTAGGGCTTGAAGGTAAAATGTACCAAACAAGAATCCAGGAATCCACGTAAGGTTTTTGTTGAACCGTCGTATTTATCAACCACTCCTCCCAATAATACGCTGTCCTTGTTCGCGGAGTCACGTGACAAGACAAGCTGTTTTAGCGCCGCATTCTCGGCTTTTAAATTCTGCATCTCTGTGGAAAATTCTTGCATTCCGCGCATCAGGTCCTGAATAGCATTCTCCATGGTAGAATCCGTTTTGATCGTTTGGCGTCTGAAACTGTCGTAAATCTCCCCCCGTCTCACCTGTGATCGGGATCTCCCTTGTTCAGCCGCAGGACTCCTCCTGTGGATCGTTCGGGTCTTAAATAGGCTCGCCCGAGCCTCGTCAGGTTGCAGGACGCGTTCAGAGTTCCGGGAAGTTCGTGGTTCCAGGGTATACAAGATAGCGATGAACGAGTCAGTAGGGGGGAAAATCCAGGAACAGGATAAAAGGCAAGGAAGGAGGTAAGAGGATCAAAGGAAACTAAAGTAGAGAGTAAACACACGTCGCGTCACCACCGAAGATAGCGTGGAGACGCGCGGACCCGCAGGGACGTGACCAATTTATAGTACGTGCCACGAGGTGAAAGCTAGTGCGTAGCACGTAGCTTGGTACGGCCATGTTGGGAGGAACAAGGAGTACAAGCCCTTCGTGACAATGACCATGAGGTCCAGAAGGGGCAATTTCACCGGGTCATGACACCAACTTGACAACCCTGCGCAATATACTAAGGATAACAACTTGGAGATCAACAAATCATAAACAAAAATCTTGATTCTTCAGAAACAAGGGAATAAAAAGAAAGAAAGCTTATAGTGGTTCCTGTATCAGTCAAAAATCAAAATTGTCTCAACGTTCAAGTATCTGGGAGTCGAAATCGACAGTTCTAAGAAAGCATCAAGCATGCAGTAAACTTTGTGGACAAAGACCAAGAACCTAACTGCCCAACTACGAGCACTTGACAGGAAATACAGCAAATCTAGCCTGCTACCGGCCATCCAGTTCTATAAAACAAAAGTAATTCCGTCATTAACCTATGGCATGGACGCAACACCTGCAATCCCGTCCACGTTGTGGACTAAATTGGAAGGTTTCATCTGGAGAGCAGTACTAGGACTTCCCAAATCTACATCTTCTGAAGCAATAAAACGTGAACTAGGTCTGCTTTCCCCAAGCGCAGTTGTGGCCCAAAGTGCAATCCAACTCTTCAGAAAAATCCGACACCCTGAGAGCCTCCAAATTTACCGTATGATTGCCGAGGAAAATCGCCAAAGGAAGCAACCAATTCCTTAACGACTGGGTCAAAACTAAAAAAAAAAACATTGCAGGAGAGTTCAGAAGAAGAACTACTCCAAAATCCACTAAGAATTAAATCGAAAATGGAATGGTTAGACTGGATAAACACCAACGAGTAAGCAGTATCAAATAAACTGCTAAGCCATCTGCCACCGGTTTTCAACAAACTTAAAGAGCCCATGGAGTACTGTACAACATACCAGAGTAAACTCTTAATGAAAACCCTATTGAAAGCACGTCTGTAAAGACCGGTGGGGGTGTCTGTACTTCCGCTCTCTATATGGTAGAGGAGAGGCACAGAAGACCCCAGCCAAGATTCTCTATTACGGTAGCAATGGACGAGCAATCAAGGCCTAGCTTCTCAGGAGGTGATGCAGGCTGGTTCTTAAGTACAGTGTAGTCCCCAAGCCCCCACAAAGGAATGTCCACACACTGTATTACTGAAAACACAGTCTTTATATAATTAATATTCAAAGGTATGTACACGATCACAATAACGCACTTTGTACTTGGAAGTCAATAATGATAAATATATACACGTCTAGAGTGGTACCACTAATGTTATCAATGTAAAGTGCATCAACTGTACAGTTAAAATGTCACACAGATCAATAACGAGGAAACCAGCAATAAAGATAGGCAGGAACGTAAGATGGTTGAAACAATAGGCAGAATGCTGACCCCTACCACTAGGCACAGTTCTGTGTGGAGATCCCCCCACCTGGGCAACCTGTAAATAAAGATATATAGCACAAGCCCAGTCCATATAATGTTCGATAGTCTTACTTCTTCCTATTAAGGTTTTACCCCCCCAATGTACCTGGTGGAGTAGAGTTCTCCGACGATGCACCGACCGATCCTTCTTGAGTGCCTCCCTTTCAGGCGGGAGCCACGGATCGTCGAGAGGTGTTGGGGAACTTGGATTTCGGTGTTGGGGAATCGACGGCCCTTCTTGAGGGCCCGCCCTTTAAAACAGGAGTCACGGGTCCTCGGCGCATCGACGGTCGGGCCTTCTCCAGCGGGAGACAAGCGGGTGACGATGCAGACGAAAGTGTCCGATGATCAATGAAGTTCTTAGCCAAACGGGAGCACAGCGGCTCCGGTCGGCGACGGCGGTCGTTGACAGTGGCGGACAACAGTCCGGGTGCTTCTCCTTGGAGTTCCGCAGCAGTCCCTGTGTATCGGGTCGGCAGCCTGTCGTAGGTCTGTCTACCAGGGAGCATTGGCAAAGATCAGCTGTGCACGATGGTCCCTCATAGCTCGGGAAGAGGGCGCCTTACCAGGTCCTCTCTGGGTCAGTCCTTGGAGGCACAGCAGCTTTCAGATTGTGAAGGAGAGCAACAGCACTTCTTCTCATCCAGCAGGGCTTCAAGGTCAAGCGTCAGTTAATCCAGTTACTCGTCGTAGTGGACTTCAGCCTCTGAACACGATTCCTAGCAGTGAGAGGTCCCCAGATATACTGTTGATCGACCATTAATTCCGCTGGATCACACTCAAGCATCCAATCACGACTACGGGCATTCATGTAGGCAGGCAGCCAATCAGGCACACGAGGTATTCAGGCCATTCACTTCTCTCCAGACACTCACAACAAGTTACGTGTATTGGGACAAGTACCGAGCCATTCAACACTCCAAGCTGCATTCATACCGGTTTCGGGCAGGGTTGTCTCAGTCATTGGGTCAACCACCAGATACTAGACACCCACAACACAGAATGCATATTCATCACACACTCTATTCACCCAGTTCCCACCCACAGGAGGTACCCACAACATACATCACCGGGAAGGCTCCAGCTAGTCTGGCTGGGCCTTCGCAACAACACCATATATGGCACTTCCATCCAACAGCCAGTCAGGGGGAAGGAACAGAGTCAGGGCTTCCCAGGACTTTGGGAAAACAAGGTAATGGGTAATAGAAAGCAAGAGGCCACAGGGGCCATCTTGTTTTCCATCAGGAATCAACTGATCCCAATGGCAGGGCCGGGGTATCCCAAAATGGCGGATAGTCCGCGCACCTGTCAAATTCAGCATGGAGCTGCCACTAGCCCATACCCTGCTCTGTGGGCCACCCACAGGTGCCCAAAAGCATACACTCGGGGCACAGGGTTGTACCCCCACCCATGGGAGCCATAAGGGTATCCCACGGGTCCGTTCACCAAACCAAAAGAAAGAGAGCTGCACCGCCAGGAGTCCCACATGAACTCCTGCACAGAAAACACGACAGAACACACGATGAAAAGCAGTAAAGGACAAGGATACGGAGGCCCTGTCCCTCCGATGCATTTCCAGCATCACAACGTCTCAACCTGCTACCTACCCAGGAAATCCTAGCAATCAGAGCGGCCACCAAAGAGAAAGCCTGCCGACTTTGCAAAGACCCGCAAACCATAGAATCTATTAGGCACCTTCTGATGGTCTGTCCGGCAATAGAACAAGAAAGGAATGCCTTTTTCGGTCCTCTGTTCAGAAACTCTTTTGTCGACGATGAAGACACATGGTGGAACCGTCTCATCACAGGAGCCCAAAGTAGATGGCTAATACCAACGGCAAAACTGCTAAGCATCACCATGGGAAAGGCCAACCAACTTCAACTTCAACAGGAAAACTCATCAAGTTAGAAGATGATCTTGAAAGTTTATCCCTTCATAGCACCTGTGTTAACATTGCCGGTCACGAACAGTAAAAGCGGTCAACACTTCTCAGCCTTCAAAACTTCACAAACCTTTCTTCTCTGTATCCACGAAAATGTCTTTGTAAAAATCTAAAAAGATTATATACAAATAAATAAATAAATAAAAATAATAATAGTCTGGTGTTAACTCTGTACACAAATAAATCATTTTCAAATTTGAACAGTTAATATCTTGACATCAAGTGTGCCATTGGTTGCATTTGAAAGCTTCAGTAGCACTGGCTCTGAGTGAAAAGTGATACAGAAGTTGTCAGATTACCTAAAGTTGGGGGTAAAGTCAACATTTGTTAGACCATGAGACCAGAGAAATCTGAATAAGGCTTCAAGAGGTTGTAAGGTCTATTGGTCCTCGAGGGGCCACACAGACCTGTCTTCCCACTAAGCCCTGCACTCATTTCACCAGAGGCTCTGGGATAGGCCACACCAGGCAGCCCTTTCCTGTGATCGCTTCAAGGCCATATGTCACTTGAGGTGTTACATGTGATGCCATAAGGTCAAAGTGCATGTGACATAATTTCCTGTGATATCATGCCCTGTCATTCCATTGGGCCAAATTGATGCAACATCATTTCCTGTCATGTCATCATTATGCACATTCATATTTTTCAAACATTAAGATTCCTACAAATGTTTGCCTAACAAAATGTTAGCACTAAAAATTAGTGACAATGCATGCAATCCGGGGACTGCAGGGATACACATGCATTGGTTGCACTTCATCATGCAACACTGAACATTGCATGAAGGCTACTCCAGAGCACACAAGTTCACAGGTTGTCTTCCTGCTTCTTGAAATGAGCATGGTTTTGAAATGCGGGCCTCTCCCTGTATTGCCAGCTCAATGCACCATCCCTTTTCATGAGGACACAAAGGAAGTCATATTCCCATGCCTTGCAATCCATGCCACTGCACGCGAGAAGGTCAATACACAGGTGCCTGCGCAGTATGTGAAGGAAGCACAGTACTAGCTGTAAAAGTGAGATGGAGAGGGGAAAGCCAGAGGAATACGAGGGCAAGACATAGGGACATGATGACATCTACGGAAAGAGGAAATGTGGGAGGAGGAGAGGGACACAATATGAGAGGTCCTTTTCACTTTAGTTTAGAGCGAATGCCCTCATTGCCATCAAATGTCCCGAAATCCATGAAACTGTCATTACATGCTGCCACGACTGTTGCAATGGGAAGCAACAGATTGTGAGACATCTAAATTACACAGAATGTGTGTCTAAATATGTCTAGTGAATTATATAGAATGATTTGGTTATAAGAACTAAACCTTCCACACATTTGAGCTAATAATTGGAATGTGTTCACCATTCATTAATGAAGACCAACATGAATTCATGTAAAGATCATTTTCTTTGCACACAAATCAGTTAAAACACTGATTACAGACCTCTCTTGGGGCATCACATTCAATATAAAGATGTTTACGTGTTTCAATTACATCTCATCATGAACAGAAATTACATTTACAGGCTGAGCTGTCAAATTTCTTTTGTATACCACAAAATTCATTTGCTAGAACCAACTTAAAATTAAAATTCATGAAACATCTTGCTACCAATGTGCAGGGATGTTTTAGTTTGGGCTATTAGGTGGCACTGAAACTTAACTTGTGTCATTAAAATAAGGGCTTTATGATAAGAGCTTCAAATATGGGCTTTGAATGAGGGTCTGTAATGCTATTCAATGGAGAAGACATTTGAGGTGGGATACATATTGTATTTGGTGTTGTTTGGTGATTGAATACCTCCCATTCTCTGCCCCTACCTAGATACTACCTATGGCTAACCCCACCCATTCCTGGCCATCTCGGAACTCGTTGAGCTCTGAGATCTTCCATGGAGGCAGCCATCTTGATTGTCTCTAATAAAGCTCTCTGGAAACAGCCCAAAACTAGCATTCATCTTTGAATGGGAAAGATATGAATTCATCTTCTAAATAGCTAAAGTAATTTGGATTTTTGGGAGCTTCTTTTATTTTAATATTGGGTTACTTTTTGGGGAAAAATATATATATAGGTACATTAAAAAAACTGCATTCATTGGACTGGAATATTGATTGCAAGGGCAGTTGTGAATTGAGAATTTGATTCTAAATTCATCTATTGTGAGAATGTGGCCACCTGTAAGTACCTCCACTGAACCATGTCTTCCTTAGAATGAGTCTATTATTCATGGTTATACTTGTGTTGTACCAAAGAAAAGGAGAACAAGATTTTGCAGGCTTATTAGTTTGGTGAAATGGAAAATCTTTTCAATATGAGCTAGTGAGACATATAGAGCCTCATTACACGGTAGGCGGTAAAAATTGCTGATTACCGGCATGGCGTAAATAGCGTGTCCGCCCTCGCAAGAGGCCGCAAATTGCATGCCATTACGAGATCGCGGGCACGAGCCTACCGCCATGCCGGTAATGAGCCTACCGACATGCCGCAAAAGTCCCCAAAAAGTCCCTTAACGGCATCCTCGAAAGCGCTGTTAGCACCTCCGACCTGCCGCCACATGCAAATAGCGGTTTCCGCAAATGGCGGTGACCGCCATTAGCGGTCACCGCTAATAGCGGTTACCGTAATATTGCGGAACCGGAAATAGCGTCATCGCACCGGAACGGTAAAGAGCACGGCGGCCATCTTTAAAAACACAATCCATTGCCATCCTCCTTATCCAGGACACCTTACCAGGAACCACGTTGGGAAATACACCAAGGACACCGTGAAGATGCCCAAGGCCGTTAAAAAATCGTCTGAGCGGCAACGGAAGGAGAAATTTTGCAAGGAGGAGCTCCTTATGCTAACGCAGACACTAGCAGACAATGCTCATGTCGTCTTCAACAACGACATGCGTCGGGAGACCATTGTGAAGAAGAAGGCCATCTGGGAAGAGGTAGCCCACAAGGTCAGCGCGGTAGGCACCACAACTCGCACAGTCAAAGACTGCCGAAAGAGGTGGGATGACCTCCGGCTCCGTGTGCGGAACATTCTATCCGTGAACCGCAACCTGGCTACGGGCACAGGAGGAGGCAGTGAATCGCCAATCAAGCTCACTGAGTGGGAGGAGACATGTGCATCAACCATCGGGGTGGAATGCATTGAGGGAGTTGGACAAATGGAGCATGGCGTGGCCGTTTCGTCCGATGGAGGTGAGTGTATGCATCAAACAATGCACAGTGAAGTGTGATGTTCCCCCTAATCATGTGTCCATATGAATGCCGTGGCTCCAGCCACAAACAGACATGCATGCATCACCACATGCCCGTACAACACAGACCCATTCATGCATGACCCACCCAACATCCCCATTACCTGCATCCACACTAAAGAGCCCGGAATGCATAGAACGGCATGACGTATTCATTTTGCTCAAGGCAGGTCGACCCATTACTGATGGTTGTCAACATTTCTCACCCTTGCAGGATCACACACTGACACTGAGGAGGCACGCACTTCCACACCTGCTCCCACATCCAGCAAAAAAGCAAGGAGGGATGCCACAGGGGACACCGCCACATCCACAAGGGTAGCCAGGACGAGTGTCCATGACCACAGGGACAAAAGCAGCCGGAACACCAGTTGCACGCATCCACAGGCCATGGCTGCTCCCGTCGTGGCACCCACGGAAGTGTGTCTCCCAGCAGGTGAGGGCAGCATCGAGGGAATGCACTCTGCTGCCACCAGCTCAACGGGTGAAGCAGCAGCCATGGCCCCACCTTCAGGTGAGGAGGACACACCTGCCATTGATGCTGATAGCCAGAGCCCCAGACCAACAAGCCCCTTACTGGCAAGCCTGAGGTACTCCTCAGGTCCGGGTAGTCATGGAGATTCACCCACCCCTGAAGGGATATGGAGCCCCCAGATATCCTCTCCTGATGCAAGTGCAATGGGACCAGGTGCATCAGCCATCCCACCAGCACCCACCATGCGACATGACCTCTCGACCATCTACCAGAGGCAGACCGAGATGAGTGGCCTAGTAGGTCAACATGTGGCAGAGACAGCCCGCCTGAGGGAGGACATTGCTACACTTGCACAGCAGACAAGGGAGGGCATGGAGGCATGCACCAGCCGAATCTGCAGTGAAATGGCCCAACTGCGGCAGGCCATGAACCGCATAGCAGACGCTATTGAGCGTCGGTGCCCACTCACGGCCCAGGAAGAACCCGGCCCCTCCTCGTCTGGGAGTTCACGCCAGACTAGTCCCCAGCGCCGGTCTATGCGGAACCTGCGGCTCACAGCTTCACAACCACCAGATGACGATGCAGGCACTGGCAAATAGGGCCACCAGGATTCGTGTGCCACATGTGGCAATGGACACATTCACGTCATGAGACTCACATGGGAGTGTTGAGGGGGGAGGGGGGTAAGGGTGTGTTTGGGTGTGTTGAGGGGGGAGGGGGGTAAGGGTGTGTTTGGGTGTGTTGAGGGGGGAGGGGGGTAAGGGTGTGTTTGGGTGTGTTGAGGGGGGAGGGGAGTAAGGGTGTGCTTGGGTGTGTTGAGGGGGAGGGGGGTAAGGGTGTATTTTTGGAGTTTGGGTTATGCACTTTAGTACCACAATATGTTCAATATACACTGTTCAGAGTTTGAAACCCAAGCGTGGTCTCCATTATTGTGTATGTGTCATTCATTGTGGACAGGGTCCTTTGTGGGCCTCGAAACATGCACCAGGGCAACAATTCCCATCTACGTCCATGCTATTTCACCTTGGTGCATGATGAGATTACAGAATCAGATGCTGATGCACATCGTGTGCCTCCTTGGCACTGCCTGTTTCATGTCCTGCCGGGGCATTCCACCCGCACTCATCCCCAGCCACATCATACTCTTCTGGTGGTTGCATGTCAATTTCAAGTGGCATAGGCACATTCCATCATATGCACATTTTGTGATGCTCTACACATGCCATGGTTGTCTTTGCCACTTTGACACGGCCGTACAGGAGTGCCACACCCAGGCCGCTTAGGCAGCGGAGCACTGTCATTGGAAGGATGTACTATATTGTTGTCCTCTTCCTGATGGTTCTGTGGTTTACGTACAGGGGTTAGGAGCCACCTCCTCAGTGGATGGCTGTCTTCGCCTGTATGGTGTGAGGAATGGGTGCCTGTTACGGCTCACCTCTGGTGCTGGCTGTTGTTGTAGGTGCTGCACTGCTATCATGTAGTCAAGGCTGTCATGTCATGCTGCTGCTATTGGGACCATCTTGGTGTGGGAAGGGGTGTGGGTAGGGGTGTGGTGTGCTCTTTTGTGCTGCCTGTCTCCATTGCATGCACCTGTGCTGATTGTGTCCACCTGTAGTTAATGGGTACACTGCTCAGGTCTCTTAATGGGTGCTTTTCGATGGCGTTATTAGCGCCATGCCGGTAAGGGGTTTTTGGGTGTTTTACATGCCGCTAATACCATGTCCGCATGGCTTGTGATGGCCTGGTATTAGCGCCATGGCGCTAATTCCGGCATGTGGGTGGCGCGCCCGCGTCCTTGCTGCTATTAGTGGCACCGTAATTAACGGGTGCACAGATAGCGGTGGGTCCGGGTCGTGATTTGCTTAGGGAATTAACGGTACCGGTAAATCATTACCGGTAACGGTATTCCATTACCGCACAACGTGTAATGAGGCCCATTGTTTAGGAAAAACCCAGTCTGCAACTGTTGAATTGGTATACAACATCTCTACTACTAAAGCGAGAAATAAGCAACTTTTCAACCACCAGCCATGCAGGAGGATTGAATATCTGATCCGGGAGAAACCAATCCTTGGCCAATTTAAGAACAAAAGCTTTGTGGTAATTCCTAAAGTTTGGCAATCCAACCGCTACCCCGTTACATGAGTGTTTAAGCTTATTGCAAGCAATTCTTTTCATTATGTTCAGACCCCACAGGAAATTAATGAGTATCCTGGTAATAGATTTTTAAAAAAAGGTTGGAAGCGGGATATGGAGCATTTGCAAGTAGTATAAAATGGCAGGTGAGAGCATCATCTTGATGAGCTCTAATCTGCCCCTAGATATAAAGGGGGCCAGGATGCTACTGATTCCTTAAATATTGATTGCAGCTTTTGTAAACTTATCTGGACAGTTTGGTTGAATGAGGGGGCAATTGAAATACCCAAAATTTAATTGAAATTGAATTCCAACTAAAGCCGAATTGGCTGAATTCTTCTTTCAAACAGTATATAAGTAGGAGCATTTCGGACTTATCTTTGTTCAATTTATATCCTGAGAAGTACTAGAATATTTAAATTGTTTGCAACAAATAGTGAAGGGATGTCTTCAGGTTTTCAAGGAAAATTGATATATTATCAGAATAAGCTGCCACCTTGAGGTTGGAACCACTACAATTAATCCCAGTAATATCTTCATTCCTACGAATTAATTCTAAAAGAGACTCAAGTACAAGGACAAAAAGCATAGGGGAGAAGGGACAGCCTTGTATTGTACTTCTCTGAAGGGAAAAATAGGGGGAGAATTGGCCATTTATAAAGATAGATATTTTAGGTTCCGAGTATAGCAGTTTGACAAGTTGAATATAGTTTTGTCCAAATCCATGCCATTTTAGAGCCCGAAAAAGGAAGTCCCATTCAACTCGGCCAAATGCTTTTTTGGGATCAAGTATGGCTGCCATAGAAGAATTTGTTGGATAAGGTTTTTTTTATCAATACAGTGGATGAGATTTATAAGAAGTCTAGTGTTGGCATAAATGTATCTTCCTTTAACAAAACACACCTGATCGGATTTGATTAATTTGGACATAAAGGATTATATATATATTATTATTTTTATTTTGATGTAGCCAAAATTAAATTTTGACTTTTTACACAAATTACATGTCAGGATGATAAAATGATAAAGGATTTCATTCTATTAGCTCAAATGTGTGCAAATGTTTTGCAATCAGAGTTTATCAATGAAATAGACCTGTAGTTTTGTGGCTGCGCATCCTCTTTGCTGTTTGGTAAAAAGAACCAGTAGAGCTTCAGCAAAGGTACCTGATGATTTACCCACCATAGATCGTTTGTGTTCTGGAATGTAGAGGATTTGCAGTTAATGGTAAATTTAAAGGTGCAGGGGTGAATCATGCCGTACCTTGCAGTCATTTGCTTGAGCGCTGGGCAATAGGAAAGTAAGTCTTTTCTCCTTTCGGCTGTAATTTTAGAGACATCCTGTGAGATGAAGATCCTTTGTCTGTTCCATACCAAATGATCCATTCCTTTAGCCCTTTGTAAGATCAACTGAAGTTGCATATATTCAAGTAGCAGAAAGATTATTGTTCTAGGTGCATTTTCTGTCAGGAACCAATGGAGGAGAGAGTATCGACACTCTCCCCCGAACCACAGAAGCTGAATAGATTGACCCTCCCACCGTGGTTGGCACAGACACCTGTATGTTTAGTGTAACAGGTAACCACGTTGCAGCCAATGGGGGGAAGGGATTAGAGAGAGGTTGTGGATGGGTAAGGGGAAATAAGGGAAACCGGAAAGAGGGTAAGGGTAGCGTAGCTGGGTACGTTTGGGGTAAGTTAGGAAAAGAAAGCATACTCATACACCAACACTCCTGACCTACTCTCACCACAAGACCTGCCAGTAATCAGCACCTATAGCTAACTTAAAGGACTCCTACCAGGACCTCCTACCCTGCTACTGAAAGGTAGAACTCTTATAACATGGAAGATAAATGTAGCAGGCAAACACATAGCATGGACGCACAACACATGGAGCCTTTTGCGGCATGAAAGCACATAACATGGATGTTAGAACCACGAGGAGCACATAACATAAGACTTAATGCTGCTTTACAAAACAAGACATAGAGCTTTTTGCAGCATGTGGAACACATATTAGCACAAGAGCAAGCATTATGGCACATACAGGGGTTTTCCCCTTCATGGAAAAAACAAACACATGGCCTTTTGGGCAAGCCACAAAGCAAACAAACAGTACATTACATTCAAGGGTTTTTAGTATACGAAATGTAGATGCATGAACCCTTCCTACTTACGTAATGATAGCAAACTCAAAACAGCCCTGTCCTATGTCGCTCACCTAATGGGACTCCCACGTTTCACCGTGGCTTGCAGTCTCTCTGTTATCATAAACAAATATCTGTCCCTGTGAACGTTCATACGGCACTGCGGCCCAAGCTTGATAAATAGTGCGAGCAGCGCACGTTCAGCAAATGCACATAACCAGCCAGAGAAAACAATATGCCAGTACTTATCTGCATGTCCGGGACCCGCGGCACATCCCGGACCTGAAGTTATGAGGGGAAGCACTCGTCAGGCCGTCCTGCATCACCGCCGCGGCCGGGAAGTAGATTGTGCACCATTCCTTCAGCGTCTTTATCAGCTCCAGATTCCCCTAAACTCGCCGCTGTGACAGCCCGTGCTTGAAACCTCTAATAATCTGCACCTAAGCATGGGTGGCCGGCGTATTAAATAGTCCCTGCCTCCCTTGCCTCAGCTGTGCAGCGCGCGAAGCTCAGTACTACTACTGATTTTCCCAAGGCTGCTGGGAAATGTAGTTCTCTGAGCCTAACATTTTTCTTCAGAGTCTGCTCTCTTGGGCCCAATTCTGGGTGCCCCTTGGATATTAAGGACTAAGGTTTTCTTCAGGAGAAGGGCAGTATCTTCTCCTTCAACTGCTTCCGGAAAACCAAATCTTCATTTTGTTTATGTAGGGTAATTGGCAACTCGACTGGCAATATCTTCAGTAGTGCTGATTCATATGATATGAAATGATATGGCATTTGTAACGCACCTATACACAAGTGTTTCAAGGTGTGATGAGGCAAGGAAGGGGGAACAGAGGGAGGACATAGACAGCAATCTTACTAGGCCAAGTGACATTGAGATCATGCAAGTGCAGCGGAGGGGGGAGGTGAAAAGTGCCAGGGGAGAGGGGATGGGGCAGTGCTGTACATGGGATCAATACAATAACAAGAAGTGCGGCCAGCAGATGGCAGGTGCAAGGGTAAGTGCAGACAGCAGGTGTCCAAAAGTGCAGGTAGGGGGACTGCAGGGTTACAGATACAGACCCAAGTGCCAGGGTTGCTGGGAGGCAGTGCGCGTGTGCAACTGGGCGGGCAGGGACCTGGGCCTGAAATCATAGGGTAGTCAGGTGACCAGTGCAGTATCAGACAGGAAATCTGGTGGGGAGAGGAAGAGAGAAGGCAGAAGCAAAGAGGGAGGTCCTGAGGTGCTTCATGAAGCGGAGATGGTGCTCCTCAAGTTACAGAGAGACAGGGAGACTGTCTCAGAGGGAAGCCTCAGCCGAAGAAAGAGATCTACAGCAACTTGTTGCTTGGGGAAGCGACTGACCCTGAGAGAGTTGGAGGTGGAGGAGCGGAGAGCTCCAGTAGGAAGGTATTTACGAACAGAGAGTTGGAGGTATTGAGGACCCAGGCCCCCGAAGGCCTTGTGCAGAGGGTCTTGAACTTAATCATTGAGGTATTGTACGTTTTGACCATACATAAACGGTCGCACATAAAAAAAGTCCTAAAAATGCTACCACCAAAGATTCGAACCACCAAAAGTTTGAACCTTTGGTCGTAGCATTATAGGTAAGTATTAAAAAAAAATAAAAGACTGTGGGGATGTCCCCCGCAACACCCCGCTCACTATACTGTGTGGTATAGTGAGCGGGGTGCGGCGTGGGACACCCTCGAAGCACACCCAAAAAAAAAAGAAACAGGGGCTGCGTGTCATGATCTCTGCTTCCAAAAGGTCAGGGTTTTCCCAACTCCCTTGGAAGCAGATCCATAACCCAGGTTCCGAGTGCCAACCAGTCCCAATTGGGACCTTTTGGACCCAGTCCTGGCACCAGTGGCACCAGGCTCATAAATATGCCCAGTCCCAGCGCTGGAAGCGCCGGGCTCATAATGCTTGGGTGGACTTACCTGCAGCAGACCATGCTGCTTACTTGCCTGCCAGTTGAGCCTCTGATCCTCTTCTGTTTGGAACTACTTTTCCTGTTGGGTGGGGCAGGAGCCACTCCCTAGGTTCAGAACACTGGAACTCTTCTGGAAAGCAGGAACTCTTTTCTTACCTAGGCGTGGCTGTGGAAGGAGACACCTAAGCACTACAGGAGGCTATTTAAACCACACCCGATGGATGAATCTTGCTTTGCGTTATTCTGCATCCTCTGCAGCAGAACGCTCATCGTGTCTTCTGCATCTGATCCTGGGCCTAAGGAAAAAGGCTTACCATCCTGAATCCAGTCTTCAGCAACACCTATAAAGACAAGAAAGAACAGGTTAGCATTACGGTCTTCAGTGACAGATCTTCACTTATCTGGGCCATCGGCTGTCACCAACGCCTCGCGCTGCATTCTGAAAGACAAAGGCTTACCTACTCTTCGTGCGCTCCGGAGGTCTTCACACTGCATCCCGCATCTGAAAGACAAAACAAGGTGCGTGTAAAGACATTGGGGAACTTCAATACTCACGTGCCATTACTCCTTTCCACATCTAACCCAGTGGGTATTCCGGCACCCTGCAGCCGCTCCGAACTTGTACCTGCAAAATAAAAAGACAGTTAGAGCACATCGTGAAGCAGGCAACAAGTGCTTACTTACGTGCTTCCAGGCGCTTCTATTCATCACACGGGCTCCATCTTCAACTCACTTTAGCCCGTCATCCACCATCGCCGGAACCCTGCAAAACAAGAGACATCATTACTAAAGACTTTAAAGACATTAGAATTACTCGAAACTTACCGTTCGTGCAGTAAACGACGGACAGCAGTCCTCTGAAGTCAAGAGGCCTGCTCCCCTTATCCAGTGAAGAAACTGATTACAGCACCCTGCCCCGAGGCAGATGGAGAGCACGGCGTTCACTTACCTAAGACATCTTACCCTTCGAGTCAAACATACAGTGCACAGAGGTCCAGCCCAAAGAGCCAGCCGTGTGTTACACATCACCTTTGAAGATACGGTATACGCCCAGTCAAGACCGGCGCCTCTACGGGAATCAGGTGAGCGTTACACTGCGGGGGTGTCCCCCGTAACACCCTGCTCACTACACTTCACAATATAGTGAGCAGGGATTGCGGGGGAAACTCCTGGAGCCCCCGTAAAAAAAAAAAAAGATGAAATGAAAAGGACCCATGTGGCGCCGGTTCCCGATCACGGAAGTGAAAGGGAACTGGCACCGCAGGGACCCAGCATGAGGAAGAAGGTAAGTGCAGTGCTTTAAGTGGGGTAAGAAATTGAGGGGGGGGCCCTCGTTTGGGGGCGTGGCTTCCATTGTGGGAGTGGCCTAAAAGTGCACAAATCATAGTAAGGTGCGCAAACAAATATATAAATGTATTTGAGCATTTATATATTTGTTTGCGTACTACTATGGTTTGTGACTTTTCAAGCCTTCTTTTATATACATAGCAATGTTACATATTTCTATGTTTATAAAAGGTGGCTTGTAAGTGCACAAAGCATAGTAAATTACGCACACTTGTGTGCTTACCTTACTATGGTCTGTGTACTTTTGAAGTTGCCTTTTATAAACATAGACATTTGTAACATATGTCTATGTTTATAAAAGACGGCTTGAAAAGTAGGCATCTTTTATAAAGCGTTGAGGACGGACAAAACCCAAGGTGGCTTTGTCCGTCGACAAAGCTTTATAAAAGATGCCTTGAATTGTGTACGATTCAAGCAGTCTGTTATAAACATAGAAATATTTCTACGTTTATAAAAGATGGCTTAAACGTACACAGTTGAAGGCATCTTTTATAAAGCCTTGCCAAAGGAGAAAGGCGCCTCGAGCTCAGTGATCTCTGCTCTGAGCAGAGATCACAGACCCTGAGGCGTCTTTCACCCTCTGCGAACCCGCGGGCTCCGTGATCTAATCTGCATATTTGATCATGGAGCCCGCGGGTTCGCTGAGGGTCAGTGACCTGGCGAGGGAAAACTAAAGGACTCTAGCTTCTTCTGATGGCCCCTCAGATGAGGGGTCATCAGAGAAAGTTACAGTGACTGACGGAAGTGCCAGCCAGGCACAGCAACGTTGTGCCTGGCTGGCACTTCTGTCAGCTTGCCTGACGTTAAAGTGGTGGGCGCATCTCCCGTCGCGGCTGCGGCCGCGGCGGGATAATGCGTCCTGCCATGGCGTGATGAGGTCGGGGGGCCCCGGCAGGGCCCCGGCTCAGCCCCACTTTTTGGAGACTGCCGGGGCCCGGCCCCGGCAGGCCCCGGCCCACTTAAAGCACTGGGTAAGTGGGGTTTGTTTATGTTGGGTGTGTGGGTGGGATTGTGTTGAGGGTGTTGGTGGGGGGTGTGTCATGGGTGTGTTGTGGGTGTGGGTGGGGGTGTGCGTATGTACGTGTGTTCGCATGAGAAATGTGCAAACTTTTGGTAGCTTGCACCTTTCTCATGCAAACTTTCCGGCCGCGGCAAAATCAGCCGCGGTCGGATCATGTAGATTCATCATTGCAGCCACTGGGAGCCATTGCAGCGATTTCAGTGCTGGAGAAATACAATCCCTGGGCTTGAGGCCAAGGACACGTCTCGCAGTCCTGTTCTGGATGGGTTGCAGGGGGGGTGGAGAGTAGAAGCAGGCAGATTTAGAAAGATGCTGTTGTAGTAGTGCAGCCTAGAGAGAGGTGCAGTCTGAGGTGGTGCAGTTGGTAGTTTGACTTCTTAGAGACATCGGAGATGTGAGGAGAAAAGGAGAGAGTGGAGTCGAAGATGATGCCGAGGTTCTTAGCCTCACAGGTGGTAGCAGGAAGAGTTCCAAGGAAGGCCAGCCATAGAGTGACAGGAAAGGAGGGTACAGGTGTGCCGATGAGGAGAATCTCTGTCTTAATGGTGATCGTCACACCACTCAACTTCCTCAATTCTTCTTTCAACTTCCTTGATTCTGCTTTCAAAGGTGGTCCAGTGTTCATCCATCTGTTGGAGCTTAGCATTGGTGGACTCCATAAAAGGTTTAAGTGCTCTGATTCCCAGCAGAATGGATTCCATATTAGCCTCCGGTAAAGTTTGAGCAGGGGGTGGTTTTTTTTTTATTTGGTTGTTACTCTTTGTTGGTGGATGCTTTGGGCAGAGCTTTTTGTGTGGCCATACTGAAAGTCTAGCCCGTTCAGTAAGTATACTGCAGGGCCCCCACACTTGTTTATTATGCTGCAGATTCACCTATATTAAATGCTTCTTTTCAGAAAGTCTTGAAGAAACCTACACATTGTTATTGTATAGTGATGCCTTGAAGCCGGTAACTTGAAGAATAGGGTGAAGAACAAAAGGCTAGAGATGAAATATAATGCTCATAAAATGTCAATTATTTCTCATAAAACTATTTTGGCTAGGCAGGTTGAGACCCATAGAAAGCAGCATGTGTGAGAACATTGTGTAAAATAAAGACTTTATAAAATGTTGCTAGTAGTGTGCTGAAAAGCCTTACGGCGAGGATATTGTATGCTGCGGAAAACACAATCTGACGTCTCTGACAGGAAATGCGGAGTGATGGTAACCTTGAGACTGCTGTGCCAGGCCTCCTGGATGTCCGCACAACCTTCACGCAAAGAAGTCGAAAAAAAGCTCTCAGAGCCTCGGTGCGTATGTGAGAAGGTTTGATGGAGCAGGAGTCTTCTGCCCGCTGGCACGCGTGTGTTGTTTGCGACCGCAGGGTCTGAGGAGGAGGAGGAGGTGGATGAGGAGGAGGAGGTGGATCAGGCACCCACCGGCGTACGTGTGACATGCGTGGCCGTGATGAAGGAGGAGGTGGGCGGCCCTGGGATCAGGGCCTGCCGGCACACGTGTGAGCAGTGTGGTGGCAATGAAAGGAGGAGGAGGAGGGCGGGCTTGGGATCAGGCGCGCACGGCAGCAGGCCAAGGTTGACTCGTAGCACGTAGGAGGAAGGCGTGCCTGGGGTCAGGCGTGCACAGCAGTAGCAAGCCTGGATCGACTTGCAGCGCGTGTCAGAGCGGGATTGCCCTTGAAAGAAGGAGGAGTAGGAGGAGGACTTGGCGGTCCTGGACGAAACCTCGTCACCAGTTGTTAGGCCTATTGGGCCGTGGAAAGAATGACAGACACGCCGAGATGGAACATACATCCGTTTATTACAATGTCCCAACATTAACTGCCTTAACCGTCTACCTCCCCCTGCCGTCATAGGTCACATGACGCTACCCACGTGACTTGGCGTCGGTTTCTTAAGGAGACACTAGCCCCGTAACAGAGCCCTTCTCCCCATCAATCCTGAGCAAAGTTGGTCTCAGCAGGTGAAAAAAGTATGTTTTGTTGGCCCTCTGGTGTTTAATAGTTATATTGGAGTGGGAGCTCCCTCTATGCTGCCATTCCGTAGCGCGCCTGGCCACGCTCCCCGACACACCCATCGTAAAGATACTTTTTTTCTTTAACAGCAAATGCTTTCTTGGCACTTTTTATAACGACTTGTGTCCTTTTCCTGAAACACCTGCTTGCGCTAATAATTGCTCTTTAGGTGCCTGGTACAGGTAACTTTTTTGTTGCTTCTATTTAATGCTGTGCCATGCACGTGAGATTTGTGACAATTTGCTTTGGCTAAAAATATAGGCATGTTTGTTGTTAGGCCATTTGAACGCTTGACTAAAGGCACACATTATGGTGCTCACACCAACTGCTTGTTTTAAGCAAAAGCAAATCGTGCACCAGAATCTGTTGAAGCACGTGATGTCTTTAGCGTCTGACAGCCGGGTATCGGGAGCTCGTAAAGCTGGAAGTGTCTTGAGATTCACTGGCTGTCACTAATGGGCTACCCCTCACAGTACTAATCGATAGCCTGCAACCAGTACCCTGCATAAAGCCCCATGCAATGTACCTGAAGAGACCCCCGACGGCATGCTGTGCTTAAAATGCAAGGACAAGCTAGAAGACTTCTTACACTTCAGCCTCTTTTAACAATGATTACATACCAGAATTGCCCCCAGACCTGTAAACTATTTCCAGGTCAAATGTTGTTCTGGGAGACCCACTACCCTATGGAGGCCAGCCACTCCTAGGAGGTTTGCGCCACTATTGGGTGCTGCCACTGTGAGAACCAGAAGGTGTCTCACCCACTAGTCCCCTGGGATCTGTCATCCAGGTGGCCAGGACATGGCCATCGATGTTGGATCCAGTTCCTGGGGGTGGATCACTGTGGGAGGATCACCTGGGTGAGGGGCCTTAGGGAAGTGGGACACCGGATGGAGAGATGCGTTATCCCCTTCCCTGTAACACCTTTGCCCCATCCTACCAGGTAGGATACGTAGGAACTCTACACATGGACAGCCCGCTCTGGTAGAAAACAAAGACCTGAGCAGTATACCTGTCTTGTCCCAATACAATGGTCAGGCGAGGTCAGGCAATTACGGACCAACACTCACACCTGACTCCCATTAAGCTTCCCCACACACATAAAAGGCGGAGAATGAAAGCACACTCTGAGCAAGGCAAAGCACAGGAGGAAACAGGAGTTTTGAGATGGCAGCTGAACGAGGGACAAAAGATGGCGAACTACAAGCGGTTTGCAAGGAGGGGATTTCCATTGACCTTTCTGGAAAGAAAACGTTATGTTCAAGAGACCTCGAGATAGGACCACTTAAGGCCTGGATACAGGTCTGAAGAATCCTGCATTGTGTGTCAGAGGTATCCGGGCTCCTCCTACATGACTAATCAAGTCGCAGAGGAGCAGCAGTCGCTGCGGTACTGTCCTTGGCTCCAAGAACAAAGTAATGACAGAGAAATCAACACAGCCGATGAGTTGGATAGACCGATACCAGACCGGTCTGTGTTGAAGCCAATGTTGCAAGCAGCAACATTGTATACCGAGCGCTGGAATCAATATTGTTAAAACGTGTGTGATGAAAGACGCAGGTAAAGTTGAACTGTTGATGAATGTATGAACTTTGAAAGGATATGATATCGTTGACAGAGTGGTCCAACACCGTGTGTGTGCTCAGTCGAAGATCTCTGTGAGGTATCCAGCTGAGAGTTGGTAGGAGTCAAAGTAAAGAATTGTAAGGAGAAAGATTTTTGTGAAACGAAGTGGTCATGCGGCAGGTCAAGCAAAATTCCACGCACAATAGAAAGATTTTTGATACAGAAAAAAGAAAGATTGGAAAATGAGATAAAGTGGTCTGAGCCCGATCGAGGAAAAACAATTAAGAACCTTGTGTTAAAGTGTGACTGAGCCCGGCAGAGGGGGACTCTGGGTGAACACTAAATCACCTGAGAAATTGTGCGTGTGAAAATCCTAAGAGGAGTGGGTCTGAACCCGGTGGAGGGGCACCCGGGGTGAACAGTAAATCACTCGAGAAATTGTCTGTATGAAATCCTGATAAGAAAGGAATTTTAATGTTTGTTTATCGTATCAGACCTTCTGAAATAAGAGACATTGGCACAGAAGGCCATGGTGTCTTAAATGTGTTAACCAGGTCTGCTTTCAGCCACTCGATTTATAAGCACTATGCGTATCCTTCACTGAAGTCCTGTTAAAAACAAACATTGACAAAGGCAACTGTTTTGGCATGTGTATGTATATATATTAGGCATTTGCCAGGCACTGTTATTAGATGCCAGGGTACTGGCACCATTTTGCTCCTGCTACCATCAATGGGCAGTGCCTGGCAATTGCCTTTCCCATGCCTAAATAGCCCAAACTGTTGCCATTGCCAATGCTTGTTTAACATACGACTGGATCTCCCAGTATTGGGGAAAAACACTAAGGGGGTAATTCATGGAATAAATGTGTGCCGAAATCAGTGGCACATGCAGGCGCAAGCGTGAAAAAGCCAGTGCGATTCATGGAAGGACCTGCGCGTATAATTTCCAGGATGTGTGCCAAAACCGCGCGTGGCGCACACCCGCACACGTGTCATTTCCACATCCCGAACGCCATGCGCGGCGCGCACAGCGAAAGTGCACAACGTCAGCGCACACATCAAAAAGGGGGCGGAGCAAGGGGCGGAACACACAGAATGGGGAACAGCGTGTGAAAATAAGGGCGTAACAGGGGAAGTACCGCTGGGAACTACACGGAACGCCCACACGCACGTGACCTACATGTACCTACATGTATTCATGGAATCAAATAGGGAAAACCCACGCATGTCAAAACACAAGTAAACGCACAATTACGTCCACCACACGAGAGCAGGCAGAAGCGCCCTTGCGCTGTATAAAATTGCGCGCAAACAACAAACAAGCATATACAGCTACGATGAATGTCCCGTTCCTCGCAGCAGTGATCGTGGGACACCGCAGGAGGAGGAGAATTGCCAGGCCCCGCATTTATTTGCCCCGGACCAGCCTTTTTGGGATGCCAGATGACCAGGTCTATGGTAGGTATAGGTTTCCACCTCATACCATCCTAGAGCTGGTCAGGGAGTGGGAGGATGAACTCACATCACCCACCCTGTGCTCCCAAGCTTTGAGCCCCTTGGAGAAGGTGCTCAATGTACTGCATTTTTTGGCCACTGGGCCATTTCAGCGGACAACTGCCATAGTGGGGGGGTATCACCGACCACGCAGTCACGCTGCCTACACTAGGTGTTGGCAATCATCACTATGCGCCCCTCAGTCCGCAGGCCCATATACATGCCCAGAACACCTGCAGAAAGGCAGGCCATGGTCCTGGACTTTTACAGGGTGGCACACTTCCCCAAAGTGCTTGGTGCCATAGATTGCACCCATGTGGCCCTACGTCCACGTAGGGCCTCTGAGCACATCTATCGAAACCGCAAGCACTAGCATTCCATCAACATGCAGGTGGTATGCGATGCTAAGGGGATCATCACCTCTGTATATGCAAACTTCCCTGGGTCCACCCATGACAGTTTCATATTCAGAATGTCTGCCCTGACCCGGGCTCTGGAAGCTGGGAAGCATGGCGACACATGGCTCCTAGGTGAGTACAAATGCCTGTCCACATGCATACTTGTCACACACAGACAAATACAAAAGCCCCACTAATGATACAACGCAGCCCATATTGCAACTAGGGCCATAGTGAAGCGCACATTCGGAGTGCTCAAGTCACGCTTTCGCTCCCTTGACCGCTCTGGTGGCCAGCTACTATATGCACAGTAGTGTGCAGGATCATTGTGGCAGCATGTGTCCTGCACAACGTTGCAACACGGCATGGTGTACAGGTGGACATGGTGGGGCCCCCACATACTCAACCACACGCACGGCCGCTGCGCATGGGAGGGGAAAGGGCATGTGGCGAGGCAGCCCATACCCAGCTTGTGGCCACATATTTCACCTAAACTCCAACCCCTGTGGAGTGCACACAGGCCCGGCACATAGCAGGTCACAATCGATGATGAGAAAGGGACAGTTAACTGTCACAACCTTACCGACCTGGGAATGTCGGTAAGGTTGTGACAGTTAACTGTGACGGAAGTGCCACATTGTGTGCATCCCTAGATACTTAAACACAACCAATCCAATGTGACCAAAGGGAACACATTCAAAGCATTCCCCCCCCCCCCTTGCTAACCAGGGCATGAAAAGACTGGCATGCCACCCAAACCCTCCCAACACTCCTCGACCCTGAATGCCACACCATAGCATGACATGCAACGTGAAAACATCCAACCATATGCACCACACATGACACAATCGTCATGAAGTGCCATGTGAGAAATGAAAGTAGTCACCAGATGATGATACCTCAACTGGAATCGGAAGAAAGGAGTGACCAAAATCTCACACTCAGAAAATGGTGCCCCAAATGCATTCCACCAGTCGTTTAAGCAACAAAAGTCTGAATACCTTTTGCAATGCACACTGGACAATAGCAAATGGCCATATCAAACACTGCACACTGCACAGCACAGTGAGTGTGCATTGCATTTGTGAAAACACCTCTGCATCAGTTCAAAAAAAGCACACAAACAAACAAATATCACCCTTCCATGCATGTCCACGAATAATGACTTGAAAGTGAACATGGATTGTCATGACACAGCATGCATGAGAAGGCGATCTGGGTGCAATGTCTCTGGGTGCAGTGTTGCCTACGTGTATTTGTCCATATGGACATGTCTAGAATACATGATTGTGAAATGAAGTGAATGCCAGTGTCCCGTACACAGCACATATGAACATAGCACCAAGGACCCCCATGTGTCTCAAACCTCACCAATCCCCTAACACCTCAAAACAAATCAACACATTGCATCAGCCATTGACCAGCAGAACATATCATGCACAGAGTACACCACATCGGCAATGGCAGACAGTGACCCATCACTGAATCATTGAAATCGATGAATAAACAACACACAAACTTCATCAAATTGCATCAATGATGGTGTGAATAAGGGAGAAGAACAGTACATTCCTACATGTCCTTCAAACAGTCAAAATTGTGAGAATGAACTAGAAAAGCAAAGTACTTATAATAAATGCCAGGACCAATAATGGAGAGCCTAGGGACAGATTGTAGGATGACATAACTAGCATCAACATTCCCATGCCTGATGGGAACAGTCGCAGTGCAGGAGTCACATAAGGAGGGGAGTGGCGGAAGAGGATGGAAGAGGTGAGGAGAGTAACAAAACAAGTGACAAACTATGTTAGGTCTACAAAGATTCAACTTAGTGCTGGGGAGGCGGAGAAGAAAGAAAGAAGGGAAAGGGGGAATAGATGACCTGTAATCAGTGGTGGAGGGACTAACGATCAAATAAGCTGTTCAAATAATACTGAAAATGGTGAAGGTGGGGCGTCGAAGGACTGAGGCAGAAGGTCACATGTCTGCAAAGAACAACGGTCTATGCATAACTATGGTCAATAGCAATTGGGCTAGTGGTTGAAAATGACAGCCAGAGTACAAGGAGGAGGCCAAACGGGGGTGGAGAAAGAGAGGGAGGAGAGAAGGGAGGAGGGGGCCAAGCTCAAAATGAGCAATAGGGGAGATGGTGAAAGAAAGCACTCATAGGGGGAAGAGTGAAACCTGCCATTAAGGGGAGTAGGGGATGTGATGATGAAGGGGGGGGAGACAGAGGGACAAGTGACTGAGAAGGCATGTGAACAGGTCTAGACAGGGGCACCTTAGTGACCTTTTGATAGTGGTGGCAGGCTCAACCATCCTGATTGGCCGGATTGTCGCAAGGGCCAAGTGCAAACAGTGGGAGGGGTGGATCAGGTCCAGGACACAAACTGACAATTAAAATGACAAACAACGTAATCATAACTCAGATGTCACATCCGAACACCAGCCAGTGCTGGGAAATGGCCAAAGTGGTGGTAGCAAGGAATGGGTGGTTGTGGAAATGCGTGGTGACAGGCGTAACTCAGCATGCAGCCTTCATGTGGCATATCAAAATCACTGTGGGAAAACTGTCCCAATTCAACATTCTCAGCACATGGCCCCTCCCACCATCAGTGTGTAGTATGCAGACAAAGGGGGCATGGTACCAGCTACAGCAGGAAGTGCATCAACATACACATTCAATACATAAAACATTTCTCAAGCAACATGATGAAATGTACAGTCAGCTTAATACTCACCAAAGTGAACTGCAGACATGAAATAGGAGAACCCATCTGGAATACTCACTGGGGGTGTACACAGAAGTAGAACTGCAGGCTGGCCACAGATAGGACGGAAGCCCAATGCCCATGTGTGATATGCTCTTACACCGAGCCATCCTTGCAAGCCCATGGAAAAGGGAAGCAGGAGTAGCATATGTGTCAGGACCCCAAGCAAAACACATACACAAAACAAGCCTGAATGGGCCCAGCAGGAACATACAGTAGATGCCTTTCGATGCCACAAAGCACCACACTGTCACATGTACACACAATAGACAAAATAAAAAAGAAAAAAATAGAATTTGAAAGAAAACACAAATTAATTCAAATAATGTATTCAAAGAAATAAAATAAAAAGAGTAATGAAATAAAGAAAAGCAAAATCAACAAAAAAAAGAAAACATGAAAAAAACATAACATAAATTAAAGTAAGTCAAATAATCCAAAAATAAAAATAAATAACCGAAATTGTAAATCAAATGAATAATCAAAAGGAAAAGAGAACATACTTACCAGAAACAATACAAATCTGATTAAAAATAAAAAATATATTCAGATTCAAAACTGCTGGAAAAAAGAAAAAGAAATGTGCAGGAGAAACAAATAAAAACGGCCATATATGACCCGGGGGGTGGGGAGGTACAGGGTGCACCTCTACACCCACATGCGTAGATGTCGAGGTAAAAAAAAACTCACTGGTCTCAGCGCCTGCACGGCCTGACCTATGTGAGAGATAGGTTGTCATCGTCACCCTCAGGATCTGATTCAGAAGGTGGGGGTGGTGCAGTTGATTCACCACGCCTACCCACGCCTTGCCCCTCAACGGCAGCAAGTATGCGGGTCTGGTAAGCCAGGTCCTGGCGGGCAATGAGACTGAGGCCAGCTTGCATCACCTCACGTGTCACACGTGCTTCCTCCTGCAGGGACTGACGTGTGAGACGGAGTTCAGCTTGCATGGCCTCACATGACAAACAGAGTGTCTCCCGGCTTACACGGAGTTCAGCAAAGATGGTTCTTTCAAGCTGTTCAAACCTGTCTTCTGTCCGCCTACTCTGATCCATCATGAGGTCAGCTAGTGTAGATTGGAGGTCTTGTTGTTCCACCCTCAGGGCCTCACGGTGTGCCTCTGCTTGAGCATTAAGGTCTTCACGCTGCGCTGCCATTTCAGCCTGGTGCGCCCTCTTATACGCCGTCATGCTCAGCCTGAGTGAGCGGCATGTGAATTACATAGCCCTCTGATGGAGCACCATTTGCCTAACAGAAGGGAGGATGGAATGGGCCACACTTTCCATACCTTGAGCAATCATCTCAACTGCTTCCCCCTGTTGCTGTGCTATGGCTATCATGGAACGCTCCCACTCAGTTGACCCCGGTGCCACACGGCCACCGCATTGCCAGACACCACACCTGGTGGGCCCAAGGGGCCACCTGCGGCTGCAAGTCTGCATCCCTCCGTCGACCTGATGCCCCAGGAACATGGCCAACTGGTGTTGAGTGTGACCGTGCACCCGTAACCACCACAGGTGGACATTTCAACCCTTCCTGGCCCCCAACTGCAGGTGTCACAGACAGAAGACAATCCGACACAGGATCACCTACCGGCAATGACACGTCATGATGCAGATCCGGCTCAACATAGTGGTCAGAGGATTCATCAGAGCCTGACTCAGAGTCAGCTCTGGACACAATGGCCTGGAGCACCTGTGGGTTCTCGTGGGCTGCCACCCCAGTTGGTCTTGTGAACTGACCACCGTATCTGGTATGACATCTTCATCCTCCACCGCCAGTGCGTCATCACCTGCAACATAAATAGAAAAACAAGAATACGCACATCAGTACCACATACCACACACATAAAGTTCACAACATTGACAGAGAAATAATAAAACAGCCATGTCACAGGCAAAACAAACCACAACATGCATCCAGTAGCATCGCAAAGCAGGGCCATTCTGAAAGCAGTAAAGGATGTGTGCAAAATGTGAATGCAACACATGTATTGGATGTTGCACATCACCTGCATCACACACAACTTCTAGAGGGCATACATGCAATCCAAATATAAGAGATGGGAACAAAGATTTGGCACCGAGCATAAGCATGTGTTGCCGCTCAGAGAGACACAGCTAGAAATTTAAACGAACACACCATGACACATGTAACATGCATGTTCATGTGTAGCACTCCACTACAATCAACGATGCACAGTACATGTGTCATACGAGGCATCTGCCCTAGGGCATTTCAAAACTGTGATGGGAGGGACATGGTGACATACATGTCAGGTCAACATCACACAGCACCATCATGATTGCACATGTACACAAGTGGATCAGAGTGCAAATAAGCAAAGGGAGGGGAACAAGGGAGAAAACGAAATCAAAACAACTATCAAACTGGGCACAGTGACATATAGAGTACGCTAGTGCATGGAGAAGGGATAAAGGGTTGAAGACCCAGGAAGGTGGAACATGCAAAACAGAACTGCCAAAGAAGGCAAATGAAGTGCAATGATAAAATGTCCATTCAAATAGTGTTAGTGCAGCCAGCAAGTGGCAGGTGTAAGATGATTTGGACAGGGCAAATCTGATGAGTGCAGACAAACAGCGCTAGACTGCATGGGGACAAGCACTGGACCCAATGATATGGGAGGCCTGTGGGCAGTGCAGCAGGGAGGCAGGGTGAGCAGGTACCTGATCCGATGGACAGAGTGTGTGCAGGAGCACAATGCCAACAGAGGAAACTTTTAAACTGGGTAGAAGAGGGGCTAACGCAGGAGCAAGAAGGAAGGTGTTAAGGTGCTACCAGAGGCAGTTATATCTCCCAGCAAGATTCAACGAGGCCAGTTGGCACTTCAAAAGTGAGCTCCCAGCTGTACACACATATCTGCTCCTACCTCATTCATTATATTTCACGACTGAGCTTGAGGGAGTGCAGGGTAGAGGATGAAAGGACTTGAGGGGGGATGAATTGGTAGATGGATTGTGTAAGGTATCTCCTACCCTGACCCAAAGAAACCTTGAGCACAATGCAGAGGGTCTGAAATTACATCCTTGCATCCACTAGTAGCCATTGAAGGGGTCACATAGCTGGAATGATGGGATCCCAAGGCTTGTGGCCAAGGATAAGTCTTGCAGTCTTGTACCGGATTAGTGGTGGAGGGTGGAGGCCCGTTGATTATTCAATGAGACTGTCACAGTACCCCAACCTTGAATGACCCAGAGCTTGACAGACTGTGAGCATGTAGGAGAATGTTAGGGAGGGGACAGTACCCCTGAGGTGGTGGAGCAATAAGTGAATCCATTCCAAGATACATCACAAATGTATGTGTAAAAGGGATGTGTTGAGTGGTTTATAGTCATATAATCGAATGTCAAAATGTCGAAAGTCATAATCTCGAGAAAAGAAATGTCGAGAACAAAAAAAGTCTAATTTTTTAAAATTACGTTTTTTATTTGAAATGGGGGGGTTCCCCTCAACCCCCCTTTTTACATTTTTTTTGTTTTACCCTTTTTTTTTATTCTCAGACCCCCAAAATTATATAAATAAAAAAATAAAAAATGCGACTTTTTTTTTCGACATTATTGTTTTCTATATTATGACTTTCAACATTATTCATTCGATATTTTGACTGCACACCGTGTTGAGTCAAGGTGACCCAGAGGTGCATGGCCTTGCAGGTAGAGGCAGGAGTGGGGCCAAGTGGGGCTGGCCAGAGATTGATTGTAAAGGATGGAAAAGGTGCATCAATGAGGAGGATGTAAGTCTTGCTGGCAATCAGACAGAGACCGTTGGTAGTACACCAATTGCAAATGGCAATGAGGCTATCTGAAATAAGGGAAGGACAAGAGGTGACCAAGGGCAGCCAGGAAATGAGTTTGTTGTTATCAGCATAGCACCAGAACTGGTATAAAAAAATGACAATGCAGTAGTCAAGAGCTGCAAGATTCTCTTTGTGATTTGAGGCCAAAAGTTCAGACCCCTGGTGAACAACACAGGTGGAGAGTGAGATTGAGGATAGGTAAGAGGCAACTTGTAGCTGGTCGGGTCACACATGCCAAACACATTTGTCGTTGAGTTGCACGCATCAATACTCACCAAATGATGCATCATAGTCCATCCTCTCTCCCACTCCACGGATTTGTTCCTCCGGGATGAACTCTGAAGCGATCTCCTCATGCTGAGTGAGTTCATCCTCCTCTGATGGTGGCCCACCACCAGTCACCAGAGACATGGAGGAATTGGAGGCACGCTTTTGCTTAGCACTGAGTTTGAGGTCATTCCAGCACTTGTAGCAGTCCTGAGCTGTGCGCACCTGGAATCCCATGGATGTCACACCATCCGTAACATGGTGCCAGTGGACCCAGCGCTGGTGATGTGTTGTATTGCACTGTGGGCCCACAAGCATATAGTGTTGGTCTTCCGACACGTAACCCACAAGGAAGTCCAGTTCCTGATTGCAGAAAGGTTTCTTCCTTGACGTGCCGGAGGCCGGGGCCGTGTCTGGGGTCCCAGCCTCTTGTGCAAGAGCACGCTTCCTCCTTTTGGATGGTGGTAATGACCCTGAGGAGGCAATGTGACCCTGTTCAGTGGGGGCAGTGGCGCTGGTAGACTGGACCAATACAGTTGGTGTTGGTTTGAGGACAGAGGTCTTGCTCGGGTCTGAGTCACTGCCGGGGTAGTGTTGGCTGCAATAGCACATGCAGTTACCACCACCAGGCTGCTTGGGGCAGCAGATGTCAGTACTGCCCCAGATATGTGTGCCACAGTCACAGCCACAGTGGACGCACATGAGCCCACCATCCGGACAAGATGGAAATCGTCCTTGGAGTCCTCCTCACACAACGAAACATGCGTTGCCTGACCCAGAGTCCTGGTGGAGGTGTCCACAGCTGCACCTGCAGCTACCACCACCGGTGGGCCTGTGACAGCAGACGTAGATTGCTGTTGGGTGATATGGGTGCCAGGTTGTGATGCAACAGCTGCATCACCAGGAAACACAGGGGGTGGTAGCATGTATGCACCAGCACGTGGCTAGGCATCCTGTCCCAGTGGGGCACCCCTGCCTCTTCCCCCTCTGTGCCAACCTTGGCTCCCTGGACTCCCGTCCTCCCTGGTCTCCATGCCCACGTGCCCGACCACGTCCAGCCCTTGGAGGACGGCCAACTTTGCCATCCTTAGCCTTTGGTGGCCTCCCAACCATTGCACCGATGGAAAATGGGCTATGGGAGGTTCAACCAACAATTGTCCTGGGCAATTGGCTAGAAGGTGGCAGGGTACTTGATGGTATGGGTACCCAAGTGCCCCTACAAGGCTGTCTGTGACACCTGGGGAGAAATGACAGGTCACACAATGCTTAGGCACCCCCTGAAAAAAAAGAAAAAAAGAAAAAAAAAAATCAAAAGTCAAGATGAGATTATGCTCACCAAATTAGAAAAAAAACATTTTAGAAATACTGTGCACGCGACCCCGGTAGCCACGTGCTTGAATATTACCTCCAGCAGTACGGTGTGGCACCCAGGAACACAAAAAACACGTACGCGTGGAACACGCGGGCTACAATGGCCTCTAAACGGTACGCATGCACGGGGGTACCACAGTGGGAAAAAAAGTGTATGCAACTCACTGTCTGCCTTGCGTGGAAAAAAAAAGAAAAAACACACTTGCTTTAGCGCATAGGCAACACCCCGCCAAAAGAAGAGGTATGGGCTTCAGACTCTGTGAAGTAATCGTGTGTGATTCCAGAGAAACACACGCGTCGCTCTCCACGGATAGCACGTACAGTGTTTTGCTGGCCCGTGCTCACCTTTAACCCGTGCATAGAGCAACATCTGCGCGCGTAACGTCACAGACGCGCTTAAGCACCAAGGGCCTTTCCTCGAATTACACGCATTAACACGCGGACATGCTGTTTTTTCAACTGCTGAATCACTATGCACCCATCACAGGGAAACGCCTGCGCACGTAAAGTCACAGAAGCGCCTACACGCTTAGGCCTTTCCTCGAATTACACGCTGATGTGCAGTTTTTTCACGTGCCAAATCACTCCGTATCAAGATGGCCACACAACAACACACGGAAGACCACGCTCCTGCCCAGAAGGCCATTTTCCTGCCCCCCAGAGCCCTGAGCACGCTCCCACCTGCCATCTGCTGCTGCCTGCCTGCCTGCCTGCTGCCCACGTGCCCTGCTGTTTGGTGCCTGCATGTCAGCCATCTGCAGGGGTGCAGTTGCTGGGACCACCCCTGCTGGAACAGAAGACTCCCGACTGGGATACCATCGCTCCACAGCCCAGCCCCAGGACCCAGTTGCCCACCCACACCTGCCTCGGGGGTTGCCATGTCAGTCACTCCATCTGGCACCAGCAGAGAGGCAGAGGGCTACCAGCTTCAGTGCCAATGAAGTTGGCATCCCGGTGGAGCAAGTCGTGGGGCAGTATGGTGCCCTCTTTGGAAGTTTGCGCACCGACAATGAAGGACGGAAGAGGATCTGGAAGGACATCGTGGCTGCCATCAACGAGGAGGGGGTGGCAGTCCGCGACATTCAACACATCCGGAAGCGCTGGGAGGACTTCAGGTCCAGAACTCTCAACAAGGCCCGCCGCCTCTTGAAGGCAGCGAATGCTGAGGGGTGCCGGGTCCGCCTAACCAACAACCAGATGAGGGTCGTGGAACGTATACGCCCAGCGCTCCACCTCCAGGTCCTTGAGAGGCAGACCCGTCTGGAGTCGAGCGGTAAGTGTACATGCGTACTGATTGGACGCAGTGCATGTTGAGGTGTGGCAGGAGTGTGAAGATTGCACATATGTCTTTGTAGGGCCATGTATGGATGTGTATGTATAGGAGTCCTCTCATGTGTGAGACACATAGATGGTGTATGTGTTGGTAAGCATGCTGGCCAAATGCAGGTATGGGTGCACACATTTTTAAATTTCTGTGTATGTACTGTGGCGTCGCACATGGATGCTGCTTCCACCTGCATGTACCTGCACTATGTACATTTGCATGTGTGTGTATTTGACAAGTGTGCAACTGTGATACACCATGGATGCATGTGACACTGACATGTAGGAGGCTGATTGCCAGATGTGACATGGATGGGGATGTTATCAGTGCAACAGGTGGTGGGGATGCACAGATGCATGTCTGTCTGGTGGCGTGAGTGTATGTGTTCTGCACTCCCCGTGTTGCATGTGATGTCAGGCTCACTTTCGGCTGCTCATGCCGTTGTTTGTGTATGGATGGTGCTGCCTGGTGCAACATTCCTGTTTATTTGCTCATGTGTGTGAGTTGAAATGACATGTGTGTTGAGGAGTGTGATGCCATGTGTAAAGTTTGACACTGCTACTCATGTACAACTGTCATGTGTGTATCAGACCATTGTACAGTGCCCTGATGCCTGTGTTCTATCTCTCCCTGTCTGCAGCGTCAACTGGTGAAGAGGGCGGAGACGGTGCTGTGGAGCAAAGCGGCAGAGATCGCACCACCAGCGTGAGACGCAAGGCCAGGCCCTGCTGGCGGGGAGTGAGGAGTCTGGTGCCGCGTCTGTGGCCGCAGCTGCCGAGGGTAGGTCCAAGAGGCGGAGGTTGGAGGTGGACTCCTCGGCAGCAGAAGAGGCAGCTGAGACCCCACAGAGTCTGATGGAGGAAGATGGCACGGAGTCATCCAGGTTGGTGGGGGGTTTGGTTGAGGAGGAGGCCATGGAAGGGACACACACAGGGTCTGGGGGGGATTCCACTGGTGCTGGTGGTGCAGTCTAGGGACAGGAGGAAGCACAGGTCGCCGCGGTGGTGCTTGTGCGTAATCCTGTCCCCGATCCTGTGACTGCATCATCCCGCACCAGCAGGGATGCCTACGTCCAGACCCGTTCTCAGGGAGAGGATGAGCGCACAACAACTGGCCTTCCTCTCCCTGCGGACGTGGCAATCCAGGACCAGGTTCAGCCTGTCCTGACTGGGGTGGCGTTGCGTCAACGGGGCATGCAAGGTGACCTGCAGTGTTTTCGTAAAGACACTGCACGTTATCTCAGATGCCTTTTGACCACGTCGAACTACTAGGACTGGTCACCAGTGCTGGATTCCTCTGTCTGCTGGACCTTGTACTGACCCCCTCCTCACCTGAACCCCCTATGCGCCAGTCGTCCTCCGTGCCATCTTCCGGCCTATGTATCACATGGGCACCCTGTGGAGCTGACTCTGACCCAGCGGCCAGGCTGGTGGAGGACACATCCCTGCCACAGTCGGGAGTCGGAGGTCCAGCAGGGGTGGCCACACCAACAACTGCACCCCAGCAGGAGGAGGACATGCAGGCATCAAGAGGCTGGGCATAGGCACAGCAGCAGCAGCAACAAGGTGGGAGAAATGATGGCTCGGGGCCATCAACATTAGAGGGGCAGGCATCGGCCGGAGGGCAGGAGGACCCTGTATTGGGAGTGTCTTCCGTGTGGCAGCGATTGGGCTTGCAGATATATGCAGAGTGGCAGCGGGCGGAAGAGGCACGGCTCACTATGGTCAGGGCGGAGAACTCCATGCGCAGTGCGCTGAGGCGGGCCGAGTGCCTCGAGGCAATTCGCAGGGAGTTGGAGTTGGACATGGCGTTATCCCTGCGAAACCTCAGGGCCATGGAACAGGCCTGCCTCCAGGCCATAGAACAGAAGTTCGATGATGCCCTGGCCCGGGAAATCGGCAGGTGAGCCGTAGGACTTGCCCACAGCCATTGTATATAGTTAGTTAGTGTTAGGTTTAATTTATGGTTTTCTTTCATTTGGGGCACTTAGACTATGCCCCACCTTTTTGTAGATAGTTCTTTATTAGGTAGTCTTTTTTGTAGGTTTCATTTTAATGGTTGGGCTCATGGACCCTGGATTTGTTATTTGTATATAGTTGAACAGTGGATTTATCGTCATTTCTTTTTTTTTTCACCATGGAGCAATGGAATTGACTTATTTATTTCCCTTTGGATTTGCTTTGTTGGATGGAGACTTTGGACACATTTTCATTTGGATTTATTTGTATTCTGATTTCATATATTTTTTTCATTTTGGGACATGCAGCATTTTATTTCTGATTTCCATTATTGTGTGTTTTCATTTAATTCCCTTCATTTTGTGCTCAATACATTTTTGTTTCATACTTCAATGTGTGGTATTCTCTCATTGGTTTCATGCATGTCACGATGTGGGTTTTCACATTCACTTGCACCCATTGTGTGTGTGTGACGGACATTTGTTGATGTACATACTTGCCATTTGGGTTGTATCATGTAATGGGCATTTCAATGTGGGGTGGATGGAATACTTGTTTGGGTCTTTGGACAGGGGTGGCGTGCGGTGGGAATTGGGTGGCAATAAGGCCCATGATTGTGGATCATGATGACGTGTTGGGGGGGACATGAGTTGGGGCCTGCTGGCAGGTGCCCCTCGCAGCTGGGTGGGTGGGGGTGCAGGGGGACATGAGTCAAGGCCTGCTGGCAGGTGCCCGTCACTGCTGGGTGGGTGGGAGTGCAGGGGGACATGAGTGGGGGGCCTGCTGGCAGGTGCCCGTCACTGCTGGGTGGGTGGGGGTGCAGGAGGACATGAGTCGGGGCCTGCTGGCAGGTTCCTGTCACTGCTGGGTGGGTGAGGGTGCAGGGGGACATGAGTGGGGGCCTGCTGGCAGGTGCCCGTCACTGCTGGGTGGTTGGGGGTGCAAGGGGACATGAGTCGGGGCCTGCTGGCAGGTGCCCGTCACTGCTGCATGGGTGGGGGTACAGGGGCACATGAGTCTGGGACTGCTGGCAGGTGCCCCTCGCAGCTGGGTGGGTGGGGGTTCAGGGGGACATGAGTCGGGACTCCCAAGTGTGCTCACAAGTGCATGGTGCCATTTGGGCTGCCTGCAGGGCATGGTGAGGGTTGCAGGGTAGTCCCTTGTGGTGTGGGCTGCCTGCAGGGCATGGGGAGGGGGAACCGCACACCCGGGAGGGCCCACGGTGCCAAATCACGTGTAAAACTCCCCACGCACCCCCAAATACATGTCCCCCACTCCCACAAGGCCTATCGCGTGTGTAAGTTCCCGCGCACCCCCCAAATACACATCCCCCGCTCCCACAAGGCCTATTGCATGTGTAAGTTCCCATGCACCCCCAAATACACGTACCCCACTCGTACAGGGCCTATCGCATGTGTAAGTTCCTGCGCACCCCCCAAATACACTTACCCCTCTCCCACAAGGGCTATCGCATGTGTAAGTTCCTGCGCACCCCCCCAAATACACATACCCCGCTCCCACAAGGACTATCGTGTGTGTAAATTCCAGCGCACCCCCAATTCACGTACCCCACTTGTATAGGGCCTATCACGTGTGTAAGTGCCCCTGCACCACCCGAATACACGTACCCCGCTCGCACAAGGGCTATCACGTGTGAAACTTCCCGCGCACCCCCCAAATACACGTAGGGACCCCTTCAACCCTGGGCATGCCCCACAGGCAGCCCACGCCACAGAGGGGTGATTTTTGTACGCGATTTACATAGCACGAGCGGGTACGTGTATTCTGGGTCATGCGCAGGGATTTTTCCATGCGTTTTTGTGGTTGGGGGGCTGTATGCTGGTCCACTGGCCTTTGCTCCATTTACTGGATTTGTGCGCAGTTCATGGCGCACGGGGCGGGGTTGGGGCTGTAACTGGCGCTGCTGCAGGGTCGCTCCGCCACTCTGTGCCAGGCTGGTTATGGATGTTGTAATCCATGAATACGCTGTGCGCTGATATGGGTTTTGGCGCAAGCGGCTGGTGCAGACTGCCGCACGTGCACACTGCGCCAGCCGCGTGCGCCACTTGTGCGCTGATTTCTATGAATTACGCCCTAAATATTTTATTGACCTTCCTAAATTTGAAAATGCTCATAATTAACACTCCAATCCCATTGTATTGTATTGTATTTATTGTTTTTATATAGCGCTTTAATCCAAAGCGCTTTACAGTTTAACAACAAGAATACATTCAACATGAAACAGTAGAAGAAAATAACACTATATATGAATCAAACCAGTAAAACAGTATGTAGAGCAATTTTTATATGAGAATGAAGAAGAGAGGAGGGGGTGGGACAGGAAAGGAAGAGGACGAGAGAGTAAGGAGTAGAGTGAGTCAGTAGGAAGAGGGGAGGACTAGGAGAGAACGGGGAAGGTAAGAGATCTATGACGGGGGTATTAGAGGGAGAGAGAGAAAGGTCAGAGGGGAAAAAGGTATCAGGGTTGGGAATGAAGAAGGTGTGATTTCAAGGAGGCACGGAAGGAGGAATAGGTGGGGATGGAGCGCATAGATGGAGGTAGGGAGTTCCAGTGTAGGGGGGCAGGGAATGTTGCCATTGCAGTCCATTGCAGTGGACTATTCTTAATTCGTTGGGTCAGGTTCAATATGGCACATCAAAGTTTTACAATCTGACATCAAATTATGCACTTTTCCTGTTGCATCTTTGCATGCAGAATTTAATGACGTTAAAAACAGAATATATGGAGTCACCCTTGCCCATTCTTATCTTAAGACATGTTCTAAGCATGCCGAAGAGGCAAAATCCATGCAGTGAAGTAAGGCTCATCTCTGTGCAAATCTTTGGAATAGATGTACAGGGCGGTATGTTTAAGTTTCTTCTAAACACGAGCCTCCATCCTGTCTAGCAATACACAAGCAGACTGACCGAGTTCTAGAATTTCTCGGCTGCACTTGCTGAGGACAATCAGTTTGCAATGCTAACATTGAGAAACTCCCATATGTATTATCAAACTTCTTTGTTTGCTCCCTACTGGCCTATTTTGTTTCAGTGCTTTGAAAGGTATCTGGTATGTCATGTAGCTTTCTCTAATAGCTTATTGTGTAGTTACCAGTTATTACTAAATAATGTCTTCTTTAATGAAAAACACATCATGAAGATTTCAGTTTCTTTAATTTCCAAATCTTCAGCTCTCATGTATCGGTCGCAGACCATCGTTGATCGTTGCTAGCGCCCACGCTGCGGTGTGGTCCAAAATAATTAGGCCATCTGCATAACATAGCCAAGGCAATTATTTTTCTGAAGTTTGGGAGGGAAATTCCTGACGTTGTCCAATTCACCCCAAAAGTATATAAGCTATAAATAGAACAACTCTGGAGCAAGGACGCAGCCTTATCTTAACCCAGAATCCCCATGGCGGCTCCACTGAAGGCCCGTTCTCACGAGCAACTAGGCGCGGACAAGTAACAGAGCAAACACTGTATCATTTCCCTTCCGCAGTACATCATTGCCCTGACAGTGACCGGAGCTTAAGTTGAGGTCTGGGAAAAAACAAAGCTGCCCCTATCAAACATGCCTCGGCACCCTAGAGCCCCCCAGATTCATAATATATGTTGTGCCTAACTCCCTTCCCTGTTCTGTGTGTGAAGTGTCAGACATGAATGTTGAACTCATGAGCCACCCAGTCTTACCCATGCTGCTAAGCCATTTGAGAGGAGTCTCAAAAACGTATAAAGTTGATTGTTCATATCGAAATGGATGTTCATATTAAAATAGAGCGACCCTCTCTTACCCCAGAACACTTACATGTACAGTTGTCCAACATAAATATGTTCAAACCTATTGTCACCAACCAAAGGTCATTTCTACTGCGCAATATTTAAAAGGCAACGTACAAAATCCCTATGCATGATACGATTTTAAGTGTTGTAAAATATACCAGCCATTTAAAGCAAACACTTGCACGCGTTGTCCGGTGAAATATCGCTTGAAGTAATTGTTTCTTTACCCTTGAGCCTGTACATCAGTCCAATCATAAGTATAACGTTGTAACTTGTCACTGATGTTGATGTACACACCAACCTCGTTCTACCTCACGTTCTATGCTAGCCTTTCCCACGTGCCCCCGCAACAGAATGAAGAGCTGCGAATGATATGATGTTAACAAATGCTTTTTTATTTGATTCTGTGAACGCATTACTCATTAACCATGAAGAAGTGTAAAACAATGTGTGCCCATAAGCACCCACTATATATCTATAGAAGAATGCATATATGTAAACACGCAATTGTGCCGACCTACCTCAGTGTTCTGTCTCTATAATTATGCACATGCTACTTCATAAATGTGCACCTGTGAAAAGTTACAAGGCCGCCTCCCCCTCCTCCTAGAGAGCTGTGTACCCAACCCCCGCCCTCCTCCCTCCAAGGCCCGGCTGGGACTTGAAGGTCCTTGGTTTACTAATGTTAGAATAATACAGTTACACCCCCCTGTATTCCTGTCGGGCCCGCACCAAGTATCCACCTTCCCCATGCCCCCTGACACCTGACGCCACCATAAAATCACCATGTCCCGCCATGCCCTGGTTAAGAAGAATTATGAGCAACACAGCCCCACAGCCCACCGCCTTTTGAGGTGCCAGCTACGTGCCACTCTGACCCAATAGTATTTCAGTTCACCCTAACCTCGACTGACCACGGAGGCAGTTATTCATTCTTGTACTAACATACCTAAAATCGTCTCTTACTACATCTAACAGAGTAGAATGATAAAGGTACCCTAACCCGTGCCCCCTGATAAGACACCTGGACTCATGATACTGGGCCCTCTGTTAACAGCGATTTTATGATGATGTATTAAGAAAGCTCAGAGTTGTAGACTGTTTCTCTCTGTCTCTTCCATGGTATTAGATTAATGAGTTGTAGGATTTATATGTTAAATTGACATAGAGTTTATTGATGAATGTGTATGTGTGACCACAAGGGCAAAATGTTAGTGCAGCAGCAATGTATCCACACGGACAGCTCGTGACCTGATACTCCACCCCGATGAGCCCAGCTGACCCAAGCACTCCACGATGCCACCACGTGGATCTGCGCCAATCATGGACCGCCACACCTACATTGTACGTAGTAGCTAGTCTTCACCACCCATTTCCCGACAGAGCGCTCTCGGAGCTTGCAGAGTCCTTTGCATGCCCTATATCGATTTAGATAAAACCTTTTAAATCTCACCCGCACTTGGTCTCGGTCTCATTCCCTGCTGGGGTGCGTCCATTATTGCCTCTCATTGTAGAGTTTAACTGCCTCTTGAGGGACTCTCACTTTCACAACCATATCGTTTTAATATTGGATCTCTTTGTGCTGAGTGAGCATCCGTAAAAAGGGTCGCAAGGGAGACAGCAGGGGTTGCAGCTGGGACGGCAGGTTTGTGGCTGTGACACCTGGCGACACCAGAATGATATCCCTGATCCTAACCACTGTATCTTTATGCAGTAAGATTATTAATTTTATAAATCGCCCTGGAATACCCAAATTATATAGTTTCAGCCAGAGAACGGCTGGTTAACCCTAACAAATGAGGCCATCAGATCTAAATATGCCACATGTAAACCAGCAGGTTAGGTGTCATTGTCACCTGTGTACTACATGGCATAATTATAAATAATGAAAAATAATTGTCAATTATATTGCCCAAAACACTTATATATCACTAGATCAAGTCCCTGATGACAGACATCCATTGTTCATGAAAGCCCACATATGTATCATGAACATAACAAAGGTCTCCATGGAAGGCGCAAGCTTGAGATTGCCTGGAAAATGACATCGTAGAAAAGAACTAGAAAAGTAACAACTTTAGGCCAATTCATGCAATGTTGGCAGTCATAAAGAACGAGGCATCGTCCCACATGCTCTAAACGCAGCTCTTGTCAATCTGCTTCCCAAAGAAGAGACCCCGTTGCCCTCAACAATTCTACTGACCAATCTCCAACACACCCCTCTGTGCAAACAAGCCTCTGTGAAGTTTCTTGATCTTAAGGGATATGTGGAAAGAAACAGAACTCCTTCTTCATGGGGGACAGCCTGGAGCCAGAAAGGAGAGGGCAACAGAACCTACTCTATGGTCTCTGAAAAGCAATGCAGACGCGCACTCACCCTACCGGACATCTCTACTGTGTTGGACACTATCAACCATACAACTCTCTGAAGTACTGCAACATGCTGCCCTTTGCCCCTTCTCTTCAATATCTACATTACCCCACATCAGCCTGGCCTCACATGTTTCAACTAAGCAGACAATATCCAGATCATCTACAAACATACAAGTGACTCTTGTTAGATACAAAGGCTACTCTGGCAGCTCATGTTGTTGCCAAATGTAAGACTGTGTGGCCCGGGTCCACACCACGGGTGGCGAGAGAAGAATCACATCACAGCACATCTAGTAATGCCTGCTGCTGCCCACCAATATGTACTACAGATATCCTTAGATTTGAAAATCTCAAGTCTGCTTACCCAGAATCAGACTAGGAGCCTTGTTGTCCCAGCAGGTTGCGCAGTGCCTTGGTTTGGAGCCAGCATGAACAAATGTTTAACAGGGCCATGTTGGCATATCAAACATGAACATTATAAGGCCCAGTGACAACTATTGAGTGTACCAGCGTCCAGGATGAGTAAGTGCTTCAAAGGGCACGGTGGAGAGAGGCTATGAAGGCCTATGTTAGGGCACAGCCGCTACAAGCAAATATCTCACACGGTCATGTGGGCAGGGCTGTGCGAATAGTCAGTACGCGCACACATATTTCATGGACACGGTGAGACAGAGGGAAACGGGAAACATCACGAAGCCCAAATAAATCGGGAAAAATGAACAAGTGCCTGTTGAGACCCCTTACACCAGTCAGGACTACTCTGTGGTGTCTCTTTCTGTTACAAATAAACCTCTTTCATCTCAGGACCGCAAAGGAGTGGAGTCAAACAGTCAACGGAACAGGTGCAATTGGGTAACAAGGCAGTGTTTAGAGCAGTGGTCTTTAAACTATGGGACGTGAGCCCATTGTCGGGCCGGGCCATGCCACAGGGGGGGTCGCAAAGCCAAAAGCTTGTGCCCCATTTACAGTCGCTGGGCCTAATTGCAGCATCAGTGTCCATGTGTGAATGGGGCTTCATGCGTTAGAGAGAGTGGCACTTTCTGAGAGAATAAACACAGCCAGGAAGACAGCTTAGTTTATTGCATTCACTGGTGTAATCAGTGCACTTCTGGTAGGGAGGAGGCAAGCAGAGAGGCACTGTGGCTCATGCCTTCATCCTGCAGCGAAGAAATAGAAAATAGGAGGGAGCAACGAGGGGAGACAACTGAAAGAAGGGGGGCATAGGACAGGGGCAAAATACTTGAAGAGGCTGGACAGACCGGATGGAAGGAGTTAACAGTGAAAACGGGAAGGGATGGGGGTAAAGAACTCAAGGGAAAGATAAAAGAGAAGGAGGGAGAGTGGGGTGAGGCAGAAATAGTGGAGACAATAGGAAAGGGAAAGAGAAAATGAGCAGAACAGCATGCAAGAGAAGAGAAACAGAGAAAAAAGGGACAAAGAACGTAAAGGTAATTATTAACAGGAGGGAGATGGAGAGTCCAAATGGGAGACAGAGACAACGACAAGGAACCGAACAAGAGGAGGGAGCATGAGGAGTGCGAATGAGAGTGAGATGCAGGAGGCAGAATGAAGGAGAAGATGGGAGTGATTAAGGAGAAAGACTCAGAGGAAGACGGAAGGAGGAAAAAAACGGAATAGTCATTTGTAAATAAGACATGCGCGGGCAATACAGTGACAGAACTGGAGCAGAGCACGACAGAAGAGTGAGAGTGAAGAAACAAAGAGACTAAGAAAGGAGTGCAGGGAACTGAAGCTGATGGCAAAGATGGGGAGATAGAGAAGCAGAAGGAAAGTGAGACAAGAGGCCAAGTGAGAGCATAAGGTCTAAGGTCAGAAAGAAATGTAGATGGATAGGAATGACAGGTAAGGAAATAGACAGAGAGAAGAGGCTGAAATAGCAGAAGAACGGTAAATGAATGTGAGGATTAGAGAAGAAAGTCAAAACAAGAGGGAGGGACCAAAGGGAAACAAAAAAAGTATTGGAGGCAAGGAAAGAAGAGATAGTAGAGGGAGTGAACGGGAGAAGATAGGGCAAGAAGACTCAAGGTGGAGAGGGAAGATGGCAGCCACAGGAGATTCAGGATAGCTGAGGGAGAAAATATAGACAGGAGGCAGAACAAGGATGTGAGTGTTGAGAAGAAAAAGAGCAGGGGATGTAGAGTGAAGAATGGAGGGGTACAGGAAAGGGAGAGAGGGCTGTGGGGAAAGGTAGTGAAGATGGAAGGAATAGGCAAGTAGGCACTGACGGTAATGAATCCAAAACCCCCGAAATACAATATAACTTTGTATGGATGCATTTGGTTAGGCCACATTGTTTAAGTTCCTCCCTTGATGAGCAGCCATTTAAGGTGGTCAGGATGGAACCTATGCTAGCTCCATTCCTGCCACAATGAATCCATATGGGGCAGGAGGATCCCACAGCAGCCTGCTACCAGAGGAGCATCCACCTTCCCTCATTGGGATGATGTCACACTCCCTGGGACTCCGTCCAACCCTCCCATCAGAGCAAAGTCTTCATATTAACTTAATTGGGATCAGTCCATCTGGCTTTACCTACCCAGGTCTGGTCACACTTTGTACCCACTAACCACGACCCACCAATTCTTCCATAACCCACCCCAATAACAAGGGCAAGTGTGAGGGGGGATATTTCAAGTAATACTTGTCTAGGGTGTGCCAGAATTAAAGATGTTTGAAGACCACTGGCTTAGAGTGACTGTAAAGCAAATTAGGGACAGGAAAATGGGCAATCAACAGTGAAAGCAGAGAGAGGAAACTCAAAGGAATCACCCGCCCACTATATGTTCACCCAGTTCATTAGTACTACATGCAATATTTGGTTGTGGTACTTTCAGGCCCTCAGCATAAGGATGGGTCCACATTAGCTATCATCTATGTCGCTGCCAAGGGCTCCCCAGTTCTTAGCTGGAAACACCAAGCATCCATTCAGATCACCCTACACCTGGGAGAGGAACAGCAGATACTCATGTTTGGCGGAGACATGCAACCCCAAACAATCAGTCAAGGAATGAACCAAGCTGATGAAATCACTATATCTAATAATTTACTCAATGTGTTAGCGGAAACAATTCTCAATGTTTTACTGCATCTATGGGGAAGATGAAACATTTAAAACAACCAAAATAATAATAATATTAATAGCAATTACACTCATGAAAGACGCACACCCAATGAAACATCAGGTGCTGAAGGCTCCCTTCAGATTGCAAGAACAACCGCAAACACAAATTGGAGAAATGCTACAAGATGGAATAAGACAGCAAGTTGAGGGGACTGAGTGTCTTGCTCCAATCGTCCTGGCACTGAAGGCAGATTAGGATATAAGAATGTGTGTAGATCTCTGCAGTGTGAACACAAATATTAAAATAGACTCACATACCCTACCAAACATCTCTGAGATGATGAGAACATTTCACTGTACAAAGTTCTTCTCCATGCTGGATCTACATTCGGCATATCATCAGGTAGCACTGACGGAGTATTCCAAGGAGCTAACAACATTTATCAAACCACCCAGATCGTAAAAGTTGTTGTAGATGCCCTTCTGCTTAGCACCTGCTGCAGCTAATGGATCAGTTGTTCAAGAACACGCAGGGCTTTCTAGCATTCCAAGACAATCTTTTGATCTTCACACCATCACTACAGTAGCATGTTGAGTTCCTCTATCATGTTCTAGGAACCATGCAATGTCACGGGACTACCCTTAAAATAGGGAAATGGCAATTCCTTCTGCCAGAGGTAGATTACTTAGCACACTCAATCTCAGTACAAGGTATAAAGCTGAAACTTAAATTGGTCGAAGAGATCACAAATGTACCTCCACCATTGAACAAACATGAACGTGTCTTCTTCACAGGGCTCTGTGAGTTCTATGCCAAGTCTGCACAGAATTTTGGATAAACGATAGATCCCCTGCGTCAATTAGTCAAGAAGGGAGTTCAATTTCGATAGCTTTCAAGGAAATGAAAAAACTGAAAATGAAAGCACCAATGTTGCAACCAATCAACACGCTCAACAAATAGATATTGACAGTGGGTGTGAGCAATAAAGGCTTGATACTGTCCTTTCACAAATCAAAAAAAGGTAGAGAGCATACAATTGCATTTGCATCGAGAACACTCAAGCCTGCGGAAATCAATTATTCAGTCACTGAAAGAGACAATCTAGCATGTGTCTGGGCAATACAACACTTTTGCCAATATCTGTGTGGAGCATTGTTTCTTATTAGAACTGACCATAAACCTCTATTACAAATATCATTGTTGGGTTGTACTTCTAAAGCAGCTATCAGAATAGTGAGAATTTCGGCACGTCTTCAAGAAAACTACTATGTTATTGAATGCAAGCCAGGTAGGACAAATGTGGCAACGGGCTGCTTATCAAGATTACTGCAGAGGATTTTTCTCAGGGAAAATGTACTGCTACAGGACAATTTCCCACCACTGTGGTACTTTACGGCTCCATTAGAAAATCGTATTTTATAAGTGATTTTTGAATTATAAAATGGTCAGGCATTCATTGCTTGTTGGTGGAACCTGCAAGCTCTATTCTATGACCTCAAAAAATAACAACCATTATCAGTACTGGCCTTGGATCGCAGACTCTGCCCTAAGTCACCAGCCACAGCGGCTTTTTCTGCACACAAAAGGCTACAACATTTTCTGCACGAGCAAGCTTTTAAGGCCTTTTTACTGTATTTCGTCCTACCACTAAGTTTAATTATACTTACCTGTGCCCCTGTATTTATGAATTTATTTTATTATGGATTTTATTTGATAAGCATGCAAATGAGCCCCCTCCCCTTTTCCAGTGCTACTCTCACAGCAGAAAAGTGCATTCTGTATTACTGCATTGAACTTGCATCTTTATTACATATTCCCCCTTTTATTAATGTATTAATTACTAAATCTTTTTGGGCCTTCCGTTCCTTTTTAGCAACTTCATATTTATGTATCCAAATGTTTTCCAATCTTGTCATGTCACCCAAAATCTCCTCCCAACCATTAAAATCTTCTCTCACCCATACATACCATGTCCCATCCTTTAGACATTGAATCCAAAACTCTTTATAGTTTTCTATGTCAGCACGCTGTGTAAAAACCCATCCATCAGGCTCCTCCTCGTCATTCTCCCCCATCATTTTGTTCCTACTTTTCATTTCAAAACTTTTTTTGTCAGTACTCAAGGGTAACATCAACTGTCCTTTTTGCTTGTTATAATATACTTTAAGAATGTTTCAATAACACATAATGTCATAAGAATGAGAAACAACACAGGGACAGTCACTCAAAACAATCCAGAAAGCCAGGAAGGGTACCCATGTGAAGATGCTGTCCAGCCAATCTTTTGCTTGCACTCCACTAACTTTGTTTGTCTTTTTTCCTGGAGGGTTCATATGTCTTTTATGGCTGATTTTGATGTTCCATTTGAGGCATCACCATCAGGTATGGCTGTGCAGCAACTGGTCCCAAGTTTGGTGCAAACACCTCCTTCGATGGCTGTTAGGCGGTCCGACACAACATTATTTTGAAGGGCCGCCAAGTTCAAAGCCCTCATCTCCTCTTTAATTGCATTTAAACCTTTTGCTGTTGAATTTGCAAGCAGTAATAAATCATACTGAGTCAGCTGCAGCCATTTTGAATTTGCTGCAGCCTGTACTCCTGGAAGCAACAATGAGGTAAAGAAGGTAGCAGCCATGGAGAACAAACAAAACTCATCCAGGATAGCAGCCAGGTTCTCTGCACTCTTTTTGATAAGTAGTTACTCACTTGTTTCCTTCTCATTATCTGGTGCTGCTCATTTTGCTGTGCCATTTTTCCCTGCAGTGCATTCTTCATGGCAGTGCTATTTCCAGGCACCACTAGTGCAGGGGTGTGCAAAGTGACAAGAGTACAAACTCCACTCCAGTCAGGCGGAAGTTGGGTACATGCTTTGTATCCACAGGCCTGCCAGATATCCATCACTGCTGCTGTTCCCCGTGTCAGAGCTGCAATCTTCACCACCTTGGAGCAGCCTGAATTAGTCCTCAGGTAAATGGACCAACCTGGCCTGAAACACAAAGGGAATTATGTGAAGCTCATTGTGCCAACTGGTTGATGTTTTTCATGTAGGCAGGCGGCTATCTTTCACCTTGGATGCCATGTTTTATTCAAAACCCATGAATCCTTCAGCATGACACTGCATTAATCCCCTCTCCCACTGATCCCCATACCATACTGCTCCCTCTATTCTCATCAGTGGCATTGTATGACACCAGGGGAAGCTTTGCCCCTCTTTAGTTGTGCACTGCAATATTTGATGGTCTCTTATTTGCAATTCCCCTTTTACAGGACCTTGTGTCACCTATTCTATTACCTGGTGCTGTGTTGCCTCTTCTTCCATCAGTTTTGTAGATTTCACAAATTTATCTTCATATACCTGCTCCCCCTTTTTCTCTTGGAATAATCTTCTAGTGTTTCGGAGTGACAATTGCATTAGGCATCCCGTTTCCTCATAAAACACTCCTAGGGGCAAGAAAATGTGAGCGCTCCTACTACATGTGGAATGAGAGAGCAGACATAACAAGTGCCATTTACAATCTCACTTCCCACACGCATCATCTCGTCATACCAGTCATTTCCAGTTAATTAACCATGCTCCTTTTCAGTGCCATGGTGGAAGCCCTCCCCATTCACCATACTCCTTTTTCCCTGTTTCTTTTTTAATTAATTTGTTTCACTTTTTTCTGTAAAAATCAAACAAAGCAAAAGTATTAATATTATACTAAAACATTAACATCATCACGCTTCCAAAAACTTGCTACACTTTTTCCATTACAAACTTCTTCATCACTCTCTTTTTGTTTTTTTATAAAATCTAATGGCTGTGAAAAAATTGAAAGAAAGTTCACTTATACTCCCCATTATGATGTGCATTTGGGAGATGGTGCTCTTGTCTTTGCGAATATCGGTGATATGAACCCATCATCACCAACCTTCAAGCTTAACTGCGGTTGGTGTTGAATAGAAGACAGTATGTGGGCTAGTGAAGCGCTGCTCTTTCCACGTTCGCATGTGGTTCCTTATGTGGACTCAGTCACCTGTATAAAGAAGTGCTGCCTGTGGAAAGTGTCCGCTTGGGTCACCTGACTGTCCAGATTGGTTTTTAGGCCTCTTCTGCAAGGATATATATTGAAGGAATTTGGAAAGTTCTTTGAGATAGCTTTCAAATTCCCTCCTACCCACAGAATAGAAGAAGCGTTCACATCAGAGACTGTACGCAATGACAGAATATGTGCAATGCATTCTCCGCCCTGTAACAATCTCATGAGGAGTCAGGTGGTGATCTCCTCCAGTCTTATTTCCCAGTGCAAACAAGGCAGGAAGCAAGCAGTGCACCCACGATTTGTCAAGCATTTGCGTAAGCTTGCCAATGGCATCTTGAACGGTCCAGTCATCTTTTCTACTAAACCATTGGCTTGTGGATGGTAAACTGTGCATAGTTTATGCTTTATCCCCAGGAGCGTTGTTATCTCCTTTAATAAATCACTAGAAAAGTGCTGACCATTGTCAGAAGGAATTTCATCTAGACTCCCCCACCTCGGGAACACCTTCCTCACAAGAAATATAGCCACAGAGCAGGCATCATTGTGGGCACAGGGACTTGCCTCAAGCCAACATGAAAATGGACACACAACTACAAGCAGGTACTTGTAAGAAGTCATCTCTCTTGCATATCAAATAATTGATATGCAGGTGCCGGAAGGGGCTTTCCGGTAGCAGCAGTGCTCCCTGTACAACTCTCAATGTATGACCTGGCAGGAATTTCTGGAAGGTCATGCAGTTATTTACAAACTCTGCGAGATACTCATCCAAATTTGGCACAAACCAGTCTTCACTTATCCCTACAGCCACATGCTCTTTTGATACGTGGGCAGGGTAGTGAAGCTGTCCCAATGCCAATTGTAACATTTCTTCGGCCTGAAAACCTTTCCTGTGCTATCATGTCACCAGACCAAGTAAGTTGGGGACATAGAACACCCTCGTCTCTTCCACAATTCTTTTCAGCATCTGATGCTGCTCCCTGAAATTCAATTATTTGCAATATTGGGGTTGCATTAAAGTTTTCTGGCAATGCATTTTTTATTTTGCTCAATTTTAGTACTGCTATTAGAGGTTTCTTTTCTTCTTCGCCAGGGAACAGCACACGTGAACTCTCTGCCAGATATGCTGCTGCTTCTTTTGCTGCTTTGTCTGCTCTTTCATTTCCTAGGGCCTCATTACAACTCAGGCGGTAAGGGTTTTACGGCGGCGTAAACAGCGCCGACCCTTACCGCCTGAGTACGAGGTCCCTTAGCGCCATGGCGGACTTAACACCTGCTTTTAGCAGGTGTTAAAATCCATGGCGCTAAGGGACCATGGAGTTAATTACGCCACCGTAATTTACGGTGGCGTAATTAACGCCTTCCCCACTCCCATTATGCCCTATGGGGCAAAATGGGAATGGGGAAGGGTAAATGGGAAAATGGGGATTTACCGCCCCGCCAAGGTTGGAATGGGGCGGTAAATCCGCCAACCACCATGGCGTAAACATAGTTTACGCCATGGTGGTAAAGTCACGGCCCAGGCGGTAACTTACCGCCTGGGTCGTAATGAGGCCCTTAGTGTGATAAAGTCTTGCCCTCCTGTATGGGCTTTGCACTATATTAATGCTAACTCTACTGGGAGCGGTAACATTTCTAGTAGTTTACTCAGTAATCCTGCATGCTGAACGGGAGAGCCATTGCTTCTTTTAAACCCTTTCGTTTCCCATCTTGCTAACCCAGAGTGCACTGTGGAAATAACATAGGCCGAATCAGAACAAAAGTGTACTGCCTGGCCCTCTGACATGTTTAGTGCTTCAATCAAGGCTACCAGCTCTGCTGCTTGTGCAGAGTAATGGTTTGGTAGCTGTGTCTGTGAGTAGACTTCCAACTCCCCCCCTTTGTGTACTCCTTGTCTATGCCCCACCACTGCGCAACCTGATTGCCTTTGCCCTGTGGTCTGGTCAATGCTGAAACTTCTGTCAATTAAAATTATGTTCCACCCTTGTATCACTTCTTCCTTAACCAGGGGGTTACCTTCACTCCTGTCTATGCATGGTATGCAGTCATGTAGATAATCCCCTTCCTCTATTTTCTCTGCAATGAACTCTGCTGGGTGTATGATCCTGCATCTCACCACTTCTATTGCTGGGTTTGTTAGTATTGGCTCATACCCTGAAGATCTCTGAGTTTTCAGTGTTGATTTTGTTTTCTCCAGTATTGAAATAATGCATGTTCCACATACAAAACTACTGGGCACCCCATAGTTATTGTGGACACCTACTGAATGCAAATGCAGCAGCAGCAAGTGCCTGCTCACATGGGAAAAGTCCCTGCATCACTGCATCCAATGAACGACTGTAATATGCAAGTGGTTTGTGTCCCTGTCCCTTTTTATCTGTCAGTACTGCTGTCATTACTGTCCATCTGAATGTGAGAACAGGTGCAATTTGTCTTTGTAATTGGGGGTTGCTAAAACTGGTACATGTGCTAACTCGTGTTTTAGCTCATGAAAGCTTTCACCCATTTCATCTGTCCATTGTGTATGCGTTTTGTTTTTCTGTGCCTCTTTTAGTGCTTGCAACACTGGCCTGGTGTATGTGGAATAATCGAAAGCCCATGCTCTGCAGTAATTGCACATGCCCAAAAACTGCTACATCGCTCTCACTGTTTTTGGTTGTGGTGTTTTGTGTATGGCCTTTACGCTTTCTGTTATTTTTCTCCCGTCTGCCAATACAATCTGACCCAAGTACACCAACTCTTTTTGACAGTATTGTAATTTCTCTTTGTCCACTTTGTACCCTTTGTCAGTCAGTAGTGTTACTGAGTCCCTTCTACACCTGTCACGACCTTATCCCCACTGAGTGTTCACAGGGCCCTAAAGACTCTATTCGGTCCCCCTCGCATCCCTTGGAGCCAGTCCTGGCGCTGTTGGCATCAGAGGCACATGCTAGGCCGGGGTTTCAAAGGGCAATGGACAAGCATGGCCACCCCCATGAGGAATGTTGTGGAACTGCATTCGGCGGTCCAGCATCCAGGGTGGTTCTCACCCCGAAGGCACCTGGGATACCTGCTGACTATTTAAACCACGCCCAATTAGAAGCACGTGCTTCGCATTATTCTGCTCTAGCAGCGTGACATTACTGGGTCCTACTCAGCATCCTGTCCTGCAAAGGCGAGAAAAAGCAAGAAGCATTGCCATCCTTACCTGTTCAGCGGCATCCTCCGGCAACCAGAATCGTCCAACGCTCACCATCTTCCTCTGGCACCGTCTCTGACATCGTGTGAGCTTCTTACCAATCCGTCAGGAAGGCCATCTTCTCCAAGACATTTTCCGCCTCCTTGGGTTTCTGAGAACCATTCATCTTCTATTCTTCTCGACCTGCAAGACAAACAATAGCACAGGTTAGCCATTTGCAAGGACGCTCGCAGCGCCGCTTGGTGTTTCATCTTCCCTTCTCAAACCCAGCTTCAGCATCCACCTCAGCTTCCAACATCTGCAAGAAAAGGGGAGAAGGTTATTTGTGTTTATAACACTAAAGACATTGCTCTCATCTTCATCTTCAAAGACTTACCTGAAAAAACAGAGTCGCAGCCGGTCTGGACTCCGGCCCTCGCCAGTGAAGAAACTCGGCGGAACGTTGCCATTGACGACGCGCCCATGCCCAGCGTGGCAGGATGGAGAGCGCATCCTTAAGGAAATCAAGGTGAGAGACGTCCCAGGGGAACCGCAAGGGGAACGGGAACCCGGGAGGTGGGTCGCCAGGGAAGGAACAGCAGTTAAACTTCACCTCCTGTCTTCTAGAGCCGATCCTCGACAGCACGAACTCCAGGGAAAGGGAAGGGACCCGAAGAGCATCCCGGCCAGTCGAGAGGCGTCCCTGTGGATACAAGGTGAGCGTTACAGAACGCAAAGAGAAAAACTTAATTATCCACCTGGGCGCCTAATACGGAAACTTCGGAAAACAGACCAGTTAGCCCAGTTGTTGGGGCAGTTGCGCGGAATTGGTCAGTCCACATCAGCCTCAGCAAGCAATACGGTCCAGATCAACCTCCCTGAGGCAGTACCCCTGGCTCCTCCGGAACATTTTTTGGGAGACCCCCGACGATACGCTACCTTCATGAACCAGTGTCACCTCCATTTTCTGTGCAGGCCTGGGGTGTTCCCCATGGACCAATCACGTGTGGCCTTTGTTTTATCTTACCTTAGTGGGAGTGCAGCAGATTAGTCAGTACCTTTCATTAGTTGGAACGACCCTGTTTCAAGACTTCAACGGGTTTCAGCAGGAACTGGAAAAACTCTTCGCCCAACGCCACCATGGACAGGCTCTAGATCATGAACTCTTGTCCCTTCGTCAAGGGAGCCAGAATCTGCTGAATTATATCGCAACTTTCAATTGACTGGTGGTCGAGGCAGACTGGCCAGAGGACAAACGGACCACACTGTTTCACCGGGGTCTTCGAGGGGAGCTAAAAGACGTTTTGGCCCAAGTAGTGGACCCACCCCGGGATTGTGATGAGTTCATTAGTTTGGTGGTACTTTTGGATCGCCGACTGCAAGACAGAAAGAACGACCGTGGGAAGCTGGATTCGCACCCCCTATTACTGCAATCCAAAGATCAAACCCTGCGAGGACCCGACGGGACCAACAAACCTATGCAGATAGGAGGAGTCAGGCCATCTCTAACCAAAGCTGAACAAGATAAAAGGAGGGAGTTGCAGTTGTGCCTGTATTGTGGAAAAGCAGGTCACTTCCTAAAGGAATGCCTGGTCAAGCTGCCCAGAAGAATTGTGGGAGCCACGGATAAAGAAACCACTGATGAGGAATTAGGAAACGAGCAAGCCCGGCAATTGTAGGGGTCCAATTGTCGAGTGAAGAAGTCCAGCTACAGACCTCCCATTTTGCGCTACCCGTGATCTTAATTCCCCATCAGCAGCCATCCGACATTCACTCATTGGAGGCCTACATCGACAGCGGAGCAGTGGAAAATGACATAGATCAAGATCTTGCAGCAAAGATGGGGCTAGTCCTTAGCCCTAAACCAACTGCAGAGACTGTAACCACCGTTGATGGTACTGAGATTGCCTCGGGCCCTGTGTTGGAATGTACCACTGAACTCACCCTCCTGTGCAAAGATGGGCAATGCGAAAGCATTGCCTTTGATCTGATTAAAGCCCCCAATTTCGGCTGATCCTGGGGATGCCATGGCTGGTTGCTCATAACCCACGAATCAACTGGCGAGCTCGCAAATTGGTTTTTGCCCATAGCTGCACGGACACCTATTACCCGAAGGGTCGTAAGGCAAAACACGCAAGTTCTCCAGTTCGGGAGGGAATGGCCCATGCCCTCGTAGGGATTGTTACCCTGCCGATTCATTAGCAAGACTTCCAAAATGTTTTCCAAAAGGAGCAAGCAAATACGTTGCCCCCCCACAGACCCTACGACTGCCAAATCAATTTGATACCTGGAGCCCAGATTCCATGTGGGCGCATTTACGCACTCACTGAGCCTGAAAACCAACACCAGAAAAACATACCTGAAGCAGTACCTGGCCAATGGTTTCATCCGCCTGTCCAAGTCATCGGCCGTGGCGCCGTTATTCTTCGTACCGAAAAAGGAAGGCGATTTGAGAACGTGTATTGACTATTGTGCATTGAACCAAGTAACCATCAATATCGCTACCCTCTGCCTTTAATCCCAGAGTTACTGGACCAGGTTAAGGAAGCCCAGATCTATACGAAGCTGGATCTGAGAGGGGCCTATCATCTGGTGCGCATAAAAGAAGGGGACGAGTGGAAGACGGCATTTCGTACCAAGTATGGCCTGTTCGAATACCAAGTAATGCCATTCGGCCTATGCAACGCCCCCACGGCGTTCCAGTATTTCATGAACGATGTCCTTCGAGAACTCATTGATGTCTGCGCTCTAGTATACATTGACGACATCCTGGTATATTCAACATCTGAACAAGAGCACATTGAGCATGTACGGGCAGTCCTGACCAAACTCCGAGAACACCATCGTTATGCCAAGTTGGAAAAGGGCTTGTTCCATATTACGGAGGTGGAATTCCTGGGCTTTATCCTCTCCCCCAAGGGCATACGAATGGACGCTCACAAGGTGGACTCTGTCCTCATTTGGCCAGCACCCAATTCAATCAAGGGAGTCCAGAGTATGTTGGGGTTTGCGAATTTCTACCGTCGATTTATCCCCGGATTCTCCGAAGTCGTACACCCGATTACTTCTTTGCTAAGAAAATGCAACAAGATGTTTAACTGGACTGAGGAAGCTGAGAAGGCCTTCCAGGAACTCAAGACGAGGTTCACCACTGCTCCCATCTTGCGACACCCACGTCCAGACCTTCCTTATGTTGTGGAAACAGATGCGTCCAGTCTGGCAATGGGGGCGGTTCTGTCCCAAAAAGACCCACTAACAGGCCAACTACATCCGGTGGCCTTTTGGTCACGAACATTTGCGCCAGCAGAACTCAATTACGCCATACGGACAAAGAGCTATTGGCCATTAAAGCTGCCTTCAAGGCCTGGCGACACTACCTGCTGGGGCCAGGCACACTGTCACCGTGATTACGGACCACTGAAAACCCCAGTATCTGAAGTGAGCGAAGGCTCAATCGTCACGGCAGCTGCGCTGGACACTTTTCTTCGCAGAGTATGGAGGTCATTACAACCTTGGTGCTAAGTGCACCAACTTTACCACCATGGTGTAAACTACGTTTACACCATGGTGGATGGCGGATTTACCGCCCCATTCCAAGGTGAGTGGGGCGGTAAATCCCCATTTCCCATTTTCCCTTCCCCATTCCCATAATGGGAGTGGGGAAGGCGCTAATTACGCAGCCGTAAATTACGGCGGCGTAAATTAGCACCATGGCGGGTTAGCGCCATGGACTTTAACGCCTGCCAAAAGCAGGCGTTAAAGTGGGAATCTGGGGTTAAGGGTTAACGCCGTCGTTAACCCTTAACGCCGGGGTTGTAATGACCTCCTATGACTTTGTGATTACGTACCGACCTGGGGTTAAAAACGGCAAAGCTGATGCACTCTCCCGCATGGGCACTGACGAAATGGCGCACACGCCTCCGGATCCAGTGGCCATCATTCCAGAGAATAGAATCGTAGGCATCACAACCACCATGACCCAGGACGAGCTCTTATACAAAATTCAGCAGGTTTTAACCCAGGAGCAACTACAAGAGTGGGGTTCAGAGGGGAGCACTACTGTATTAAGAATTAATTGCCGTAATACCGAAACTGGCTATTCGTACCGGTTAAGGAATTGCAAGAACAGGTAATCTCTGAATACCATGACTCCCTCATTGAAGGCCACCCGGGAATCACCAAAACCTTGGCCAAGGTAAAAAGGAATTACTGGTGGCCAACTTGGCGTAAGGATGTAATCGAGTTTGTGTCATCTTGCGGTATATGTGCCCAAAATAAATCTGTCAAACAAAGACCCGCCGGGCTCCTACAGCCGTTGGACATCCCGCCGGCCCCATGGCACACATTATCGTTAGATTTCATCACCGATCTTCCTCCGTGTCAAGGATACAATACCATCCTGGTAATCGTGGACCTATTTTCTAAAATGGCACATTTCTTCCCATTCAAGGGTCTGCCAACTGCATCCGGCCTCGCCAAAATCTTCCTTGAACACGTAGTGTGCCTGCATGGATCCCTTCAGTCTTAATATCAGACCATGGAACACAATTTGTATCCAGCTTCTGGAAGAAATGCTGCTCATTGGCCCAGATAGACATCCGTCTGTCCACTAGTCCCCACCCTCAGACCGACGTCCAAACAGAGAGAACGAATCAGACTCTCGAGCAGTACTTACGCTGCATGCTTCACCAGGGAGAAGGGGATTGGAAAGAACTTCTATAGGTCGCGAGTACGCCTATAATAATTCTCTATATAGTAGTACGGGACAAACGCCATTCTTTACGGTGTATGGGAGACACCCACGCACTTCTGAATTAGACGTCCCCGCAACCCTGGAAATGCCGGCTGTCGAGACCCTGCACACAACCATTACTCAGACCTTCACAAAAGCCCAAGAACACCTGCAACAAGCTAAGGCACGCCAGAAAAGGTGTGTGGACCAGCTTCGCTCCGAGGCCCCTGTCTACCAGATGGGAGATATGGCGTGGCTAGCCTCCAAGCATATACCAATAAAAGGAACGCAAATGCTTCGCCCGTGGTTCTTGGGACCATATCCAGTGGAAGCCATTATTAACCCAGCAGCTGTGAAGTTGACACTACCAGCCCACATGCGAATACATCCAGTATTCCATGTATCTCTCTTGAAACCAGTCAAGCCGGGTACCAGAGTAACTACCCCACCTGAGCCTGACATCGTTCAGGGGGAACCTGAATACGAGGTAAAGGACATTTTGGACTCTAAGTATGTGAGGACTAAACTCTACTACCTAGTGGATTGGAAAGGGTATGGACCACAGGAGAGAACATGGAAATCCAGTGAGTACATCCATGCTCCACGTTTACTTCAGCGTTTCCATCGAGCATTTCCTTCCAAACCAAGACCGGGCCGGAGAACAACTTTGAGAGGGGCCTTAGGGGGATTGCTGTCATGACCTTATCCCCACCGAGTGTTCACGGGGCCCTCAAGACTCTATTCGGTCCCCCTCGGATCCCTTGGAGCCAGTTCTGGCACTGTTGGCATCGAAGGCACATGCTAGGACGGGGTTTCAATGGGCAATGGTAAAGCATGGCCACCCCCATGATGAACGTTGGGGAACTGTATTCGGCGGTTTATCATCCAGGGCGGGGATCGCCCTGATGGCACCTGGGATACCTGCTGGCTATTTAAACCACGCCCGATTGGAGGCACGCGCTTTGCTTTATTCTGCTCTAGCAGCGTGACGTTCACCGGGTCCTGCTCAGCATCCTGGCCTGCAAAGGCAAGAAAAGGCAAGAACCATTGCCATCCTTACCTGTTCAGCGGCATCCTCCAGCAACCGGAATCGTCCAACGCTCACCATCTTCCTCCGGCACCATCTCCGACATCGTGTGAGCTTCTTACAAGTCCGTCAGGAAGGCCATCTTCTCCAAGACATTTTCCGCCTCCTTGGGTTCCAGAGAACCATTCATCTTCTATTCTTCTCGAAATGCAAGACAAAAAATAGCACAGGTTAGCCATTTGCACGGATGCTAGCAGCGCCACTTGGCATTTCATCTTACCTTCTCGAACCCAGCTTCAGCATCCACCTCAGCTTCCAACATCTGCATGAAAAGGGGAGAATGTTATTTGTGCTTAGACCACTAAAGACATTGCTCTCATCTTCATCTTAAAGAACTTACCTGAAAAAGCGAAGTCGCAGCCGGTCTGGACTCCGGCCCTCGCCAGTGAAGAAACTCGGCGGAACGGTGCCATTGACGACGCGCCCCTGACCAGCGCGGCAGGATGGAGAGCGTATCCTTATAGAAATCAAGGTGAGAGACGTCCCAGGGGAACCGCAAGGGGAACGGGAACCCGGGAGGTGGGTCGCCAGGGAAGGAACAGCAGTTAAACTTCACCTCCTGTCTTCTAGAGCCGATCCTCGACAGCACAAACTCCAGGGAAAGGGAAGGGACCCGAAGAGCATCCCGGCCACTCGAGAGCTGTCCCCGTGGATACAAGGTGAGCATTACAACACCCCTCTTCTGTTGGGCTGCACACCAATAAGTCATCAGAGTACTGTTTTACCATGCTTGCAACCTGCAAATATCTCAAGTCTGTTTGCTTTACTCTGTTAAAGATGCTAGGGCCTTCCCAGTACCCCTGAGGCATTCTAGTTTGTCTGAATCTGGTTCCGTGATACGTTAAAGCGGTGAGATATCTGGAGTCTGGATGTAGTGCAATGGGGGTAAAGCATTTTTTAAATCACCCACTCTGAAATAGTGTGTCCCCTGTGGGAATGCTGCAAGACATTGTCGCAGAGTTTGGAACCAATCAGTACTCTGCTTCAATAATATTTTTCAGAGGGCGAAAATCCTGTATAAAACACTGAACCCCCCTTTACTTTTTTGATCAGATGGATAGCTGTTTTGCAAGGTGATGAACTCACTTGTATTATGACTTGCTGCCCTAGGGCATGCAGTGTCTCGTATATGCAATCATCTGCTTCTCGAGAAAGTGGGTCTGTTTTACTCGTGGTAATAGTGCTCCTTCTTTTAACTTGATGAGTACTGCCCAAGCCCCTTTAAGTATTCCCACATCATGGGGTCCTGCTGTCCAAATATTCCTGCAAATATAGTGCCTTCCTTTTTTGTTATCTAAGTCACTAGAGACACTGCCCTTTCTTTTGTATTTACTGGACAAGGTATCCTCAGCTCGAACACTAACTCTACCTTCTTTTTGGCTTTTGTGTTACACAATTTGTTTTCACTTACTCCTGTCAATGTCAGTGTAGGATCAATACATAATATTGATCGCCATGCCATGTTGTTCTCATCAGTAGCGACGAGTATAATCATGTCTTTCCGTACCACTACTTCCTCCAAGTACAATAGAGTGTGTATGCCTGAACGAACAGAGGAGGAACACTGGGCCTTGAACAACAATGTGATGGACAGCACGGAACACCTTCCGTTCAAAACCTGGCAACCCTCCCATCAATAGGTGTACCCCGTACACAAACACCTCCATGTGTGTGGGCATCCCTCTCATTGTGTTGTGTGCATAGTATGTCTGAATCAGTACTGCCACCCGGGCTGGATACATTCCGGGTGTGGTGCACACTATCTCTTTGAATTCCACAAAACTAGACGCATTTTAACTTTCTGTATTTACACTGGTTGCCATCTTCAGACATGAGACACAAGGACCATAAACACATTCACACAATTTACAATTTACAAGTTTAAAAATGTCCTTCCTAAATAAAAAGATTCAAACTTTGGATCTTTGTTTGCACCTTCCTTTCCACTGGAATGAACGGTGAGGCATTAGGGCATAGTTAATGTCTGTGGGCAGTGCGTTCCAGGATTTGGCAGCAATGTAGGGGAAGACTAGACCGCCAGCTTTGGCCCTATTGATTCGTTGAATGTGAAGTTGGTTGGTGTATTGTGTCCTAGTGGGTCGTGTAGAGGAGGATTTGGTGATTGCCTCTGATAGGTATGATGGTGCAGAGAGAGTGAGACATTTATGTGTGAGGGTGAGAATTTTGAAAGTGATTTGCTCTTTGACCGGGAGCCATTGTATGGCTTGGGAGATAGGCTCCCTTTTTGGGATGCTTAAAGCTGCATGAAGTGCATTGTTCTGCGTGACTTGTAATCTGTTTAGGTTTTTTTTTGTATGTACCTGCTAGTAAGGCGTTGCACAAGTCTAATTTAGCACCAATAGTTGCTCCAGCTATTGATAGACAATTGGGTTTGGATAGGTATGGTTTTATGGCGTTTATGTGCTTGGTGGTGTGTGCAGATGAGGATGTGATAGCGCTGACCTGTCTAGTCATGGATTGTGTGGAGCCTATTTAGACCCCCAGGGTCTTGACAGATGTCGACACAGGGATGATAGTATTGTCAATGGTGAAGTTGGCGTACAGTTTATCAAGTTTGACTAGAGTATTTTTTTGACCTAGTATAATTATTTCGGTCTTATCCCCATTGAGGCAAAGGCCATTGACCGCCATCCGGGTCTGGATGGTGTAGTAAATTGTGTGTAGTGCCTCGGCATCTTTGTAGTATGAGCCAGAGAGAGATAAGAGTAGCTGAGTATCGTCAGCGTAATTCGTGTACGCGATACCAAGTGAGTCGAGCTTGTCGAAGAGAGGCTTGGTGAACAAGTTGTATAAAGTGGGTGCTGTGCAAGAGCCCTGTGGGACTCCGCAGTGGATGGTGGTAGGGGTAGTGTTTGCTATGTTTGAGAATACCTTCATTACTCTGCCTTCAAGGAAGGAGGTGATCCAGAGAGCTGTTCTTTAGAGAAGTTAGCTGAGTGTGTAAGGTGCGATGTGAGGGTCTTGTGGTACACCAGATCAAAAGCAGCTGAGAGGTCTAGGAGTAACAAAAAGGCTGGCTTACCTTTGTCCATGATTTGGGTGATCTGATTCTTTAAGTCCACCAGGGCTGTTTCAGTGCTGTGTCCTTTTCAGAAACCAGATTGCCTAGTCCCGAGGATAGTGTGGTTTTCCAGGAAGTATTGGATCTGGCTATGTGCGGCTTTGTCCAATATCTTAATGAAGAAGGGCACTGTGGTTATGGGTCGGTAGTTATTAGGTTGTAGAGGGTCGAGAATAGGCTTTTTTAGAAGGGGGCGGACCCAGGCCTCTTTGAGGCTGTCAGGGATAATGCCTGTTCTGAAGGAAGCATTAATGAAGGCTGTCAGGAGTGGTGCGAAACGGTCTGCGCAGTCCTTGATGAGCTTAGGAGGACATATATCCCCTTTACACATAGAGGGTTTCAGGTTTTTGAAGAGGTTTATTATGTCTAATTCAGTGATGTCACTGAAGAGGAAGACAGGTTTAGTGGAGTTGGTGGAGGCGGGAGTTGAATTAGGTTTGCTTAGGCCTAAGGTGAAGAGGTAGGGCTTTACATTGATCTTGGATTTTTTTTTGAAGGAGATCGGTTTTGTTTAGCTTGGTTGATTGAATACTGGCACACCAAGCTTCATCTCTGACGATTTTGTCTAGGGTGTTGGGTGGCGAGATGAGCTCGTTGAAGATAATGAAGATTTCCTTTGAGTGTGATTTGCATTGGAAATGCGTGCATTAAATGCGTTGGCTTTGGCGATGGCTGCTTTGTATTGGTGGGAGATTAAGTTAAAGCTGTTTTTAGCACTGTCACTTGGGTTAGTTTGCCAGTTTTTTAGTGCCTCTCTTTTGCAGGAGTGCAGGGACTGTAGTTCTTCAGTGAACCAGGAATTGGAGTGCAATGATTTATTTTATTTTCTGCATTCAAGTGGTGCTATTGCATTAATGACATTAGTGAGAGTATCTTTGTAGATCTCTGCTAGGATACTAGGATCATTGGAGAAAGTGGGGGCTAGCTCAGGGATGTTAAGGTAAGGGCGAAGGTTATCCTCATTGAGCTTCTTGGAGCTTCTCACTTGAGCTGCGGGGACAGGGGTGAGAGTTTTGTGGCTTTCGGTGATGGGTAGAGTGAATTCAATACAGTTGTCATCAGTCCATGGAATGGCTGTAGTGGAGGTGATAGTGGTGAGTCTGGGGGGCAGCCTTTGGAGTGCGTAGGATTCAATACTTTTTGTGTGAATCCCTTAGTTCCTCAGCAGCTTTACCTTTGGAATCATTGAATCCTAAGTTTAGGTCTCCAAGTAGAAGGGTCTTGGTGGAGCTTTTTATGTTGTGGATGAGGTGCCCCTGAAAGTCTAAGGGGAGACCTGGGGGGTGGTATAGAACATGACATGGAGGACAGTGCACGCTTAGCAGACAGAATGTAACACACAAACACACTTCAATACTATTCACGCTTACTTTCTAAATCAGTAAAGACTCTTTTGGGATGGCCCACAGACAACCAAGACCTGCAGGTGACTTCAATAGCTATGGTGCTGGGGACATTAATATCTTATTGTTTGCATTTAGAATACTGTTAGAAGTTGGTAAAAGGAAAAGATGATTAGAACAACAAGAGACCACAAATATTCTTAAGCAGGCAAATAATGTTGGCTCCCCTAAGCAGAGTCATTCACTATAATAGGCTAAGCCAAAGTCAATGGGCAAAAGTCTTATATAGGATGAAGCACTTCTGGTAGGTAAGTAGAAAAGTCTCTGCAAATGTTTTAGAAGTCTTTGAAGAAAAGAAGAATCAAATGTAGGGCCACAAGCCGTTAGACTTGTGAGTGGTAGAAGATGCAAGCAACTCTACAGCAAGAGGTAATTTCTCTCAGACTTTTTACAGTACCTTTGTTTTGAAGAAAAAGTGCAGCAGATGACTTCTGTTCCTAAGCAGCTCTGCAGATCTCACTGTTCCTGGGCGTCAGTCATGGGGACAAGAGGGAGGACTTCTGAGGACTCCTGCACTGCAATGGGATGGTCACCGCTCGCAAACGGAAATCTTCAAATCGGTGGCTGCTCAGTGTTTCAGCTACTTGTGTCTACCGCAAATAGCAACACTGCGGTTCCTGGCTGTCGATATGGGCTTTCCTTGCTTCTGGGGTTCTGCACTCAGTTGAGGGGGCTCTGGCTCAGTCCTTCCTGCTTCCTGGGAGTCCGGAGGATCTTCCTGGAGCTCTAGGCCAGCTCAAAAGCCACTCACACGATCTGGTGTTCCTCTCCCTGGCTATACAGTTTCCAGCAGCAACTCTGTGGAAATTCAACCAACTCCGAGAAGGATGTCCACGTGGCTTACTTTGGGGTTCATTGGTCCCACCAACTCAAGGAGAGAAGTCGTCCTTGCAGGGGCTTCTCTGTCGATACGAAATTGGAGTTTCAGCACAGCAGCAGGGCTTCACCGGGCAAACCAACGGTCCAGGAGTTGCAGCAGGCGTCCTCTTCAAGTTCTTCTTTGGTTCCTTCATCCAATGGTCAACTCTGCCTTCCAAGCCAAAAGCCTCACCTTTTATTCAGTTCTCTCCCATTAATTCCAGCCCAGCTGTCAGTCACCCAGCAGGGTGGCTGTTCTTGCCGGACAGTCAGCTGGCCAATCACTACTTAGTGCATTTGGGTCTCCTAGAAGACTAAGCACAGGGCACCTCTCACTTCCTGCCCACCCCAGACACCCTGGAGCCAGAGGCAGGCTTCAGTTGTGAATACCGCCAAAGGCAAAGCGAACAATGAGATCAAACATGGTTTGGCGCACAGAGTAAATCTCAAGAAGGACCTTTCCACAATGAAAATGGTGAAAAAAGAAACCACGCCATTTTGACAAAAATGGCACCCATGTGTGCTTTACTGCAGCTGCGAACGCAGCCTGTTGTAAATGCACACTACAGTTGTTAAAACTAAACCAATGTCACCAGCCATTCAGTGAGAATAGGGTAACATAAAAATGTTACATGAGAAGCTAGATAAATGGGGATACTAGGTAACCCCTCCAGCACCCTATTGTAAAATAGTGTGTGCTGGGTCTAGAAAGTTACAAATGTAAGTAAAGTCATTTCACTTTATTGCTCTGGAAAACAGTAGTTTATCTCATAGAAGGTATTTAAACCTTTGTGAAATCTGAAAGACTTCCCGGTGCCACTACACTGAAGGTGCTGTGTGACATAATGTAAAAGATGATGCCTATGGAGTTTGTCAGGCTCCATAACCAAAATAAACACAAAGCTCAGAAATCACACTAAAATACATGAGAGAGTGGGAAAAAGAGTCTCACTCTCTCCCGGTTAAAAAGAAATCAAGTTCTCAAAATCCAGCAAAGTTGCTGGGGTTCTGTCATGATGCCTACCTCCAAGGTGCCAGACAAGACCCAGCTACCCCAGAGGCAGACATCATGTCTTCAAGGGAAGTCACAACAGCCTCAAGTAGGGGCTCTTTGGACTCAGTCCTGGCGCCTTTGGCGCCAGGTTCATACAAGGGGACTTTGGGCCTCATTACGACCCAGGCGGTAAGTTACCGCCTGGGCCGTGACTTTACCACCATGGCGTAAACTACGTTTACGCCATGGTGGTTGGCGGACTTACCGCCCCATTCCGAGGTCGGCGGGGCGGTAAGTCCCCAATCCCCATTTACCCTTCCCCATTCCCATTTTTGCCCCATAGGGCATAATGGGAGTGGGGAAGGCGTTAATTACGCCACCGTAAATTACGGTGGCGTAATTAACTCCATGGTCCCTTAGCGCCATGGATTTTAACACCTGCTAAAAGCAGGTGTTAAAAGCGCCATGGCGCTAAGGGACCTCGTAGTTGGCGGTAAGGGGTCGGCGCAGCTAACGCTGGCGTTAACCCCTTACCGCCAGGGTCGTAATGAGGCCCTTTGTGTTAAAGGTGCTTAGTGTTAACCTACCTGATGCAGACCATGCTGCAACATCCAGGCCTTCTGAGGCCTGAATGGGACTACTTTATCTTTGGAACTACTTAACCACACGGGTGTGGTCAGGGGAGGAATACATACCTGAGAGGAAGGATACATACCTGGAACTACTTTGAAGGCTATTTAAGCCATGCCCAAGCAGCAATTCACGCTTCGCGTTGTTCTGCATCTAGCAGCTGGACGCTCACCGTGTTTGCTCCTGCATTCTGTCTTCTGCCACTCCTGCCAGCATCCTGGAACACCTGCAAAGAGAGAAGAGAAGAGAAAAGGGTAAAGAAGAGTCCTTACCTGCTAAATCCGCATTCCGGAGACATCTCGCCGACGGTCCTGAAAAGGAAGACATCCATTTAAAAGCACATCGCATCGATCGCTGCAGCGCCGCTTCTCACTCACCTGTACAAGGTACCACCACGTTCTACGGCGACATCTGGACTCACAGCCACATCACCGCGCCTAGGGAGAAAAAGACAAGAATAAAGGTGAGAGGGGAAAGAAAACAAGGAAACCTTAATTTCCATTACAAAGCTTACCTGTTGGGTTATTCCAACTTCATTTCGGGTCGGTGCCGCATCCTGGCATTTCCGGACCCCGGCCCCTAAGGGGAAAAAGAGACATCAGCGTTAGTGGGCGCATGAAAAGACGTTACCCAACGCCCATTAAAGACTTACCTGATTTCTTCTGGATTGATCTTAGTTTTGGGTCGGTGCCGCATCCAGGCATTTCCGGACCCCGGCCCCTATGGGAAAAAAGACATCAGCGTTAGTGGGCGCATGAAAAGACATTACCCAAACGCCCATTAAAGACTTACCTGATTTCTTCTGGATTGATCTTTGTTTCGGGTCGGTGCCGCATCCAGGCATTTCCGGACCCCGGCCCCTATGGGGAAAAAAGACATCAGCGTTAGTGGGCGCATGAAAAGACATTACCCAAACGCCCATTAAAGACTTACCTGATTTCTTCTGGATTGATCTTTGTTTCGGGTCGGTGCCGCATCCAGGCATTTCCGGACCCCGGCCCCTATGGAGAAAAAAGACATCAGCGTTAGTGAGCGCATTGGTACAAGGACACTGAGAGAACTCTTATCAAGCTCACCAGAATCTCATTCTTCGGTTCCACAGCTCTTCTCGGAATAGTTTCCGCACCTGAAAAAGAGACAACGAACAATTATTATTGCGGAATCATACTCATTAACAGAATCCTTACGGTACTATACCGGGAAAACAAAACTTGAACCCTCTACAATCAAAATCCCAGTGAAGTAACTGGATGCTACGCGCCCCTGCATGAGAAGCAGGATGGAGAGCTCAACCTTTCAAACCCTAAGGTGAGACTTCACGTAGGGGTCGCAGGAGGGTTTCGTAGAGGGGTGAGAAGGGAGCGGGAGGCTTATACTTTCTCCCACAGATTGTTAATACTCCCTTTTCACATACAGAAAGATATTCCTGCGAGCCAGACAAGCCAGATTCGAAGGTCCGGTCCAATCCATCTTCCGGGTCCTGCGCTTCACCATAGAAGAAGCAACAACACTCCAAACCAGACCTGCCCCTCCGTGGGAGTCAGGTGAGCGTAACAGAACGCGAAGCCTACCTACAATTTCCCACCCGGGCGCTATGGAAACTTCCGAGACAGACCAGCTGGCTCAGCTTTTGGGGGAATTAAGGGCAGAAGTACACTCCGCCCGCCAGGAAACTAATGCTCTCAAAAGAGAATTAATCTTATCCAAGGAAAGAACTGATGACCTGGCCAAACGATTGTTGCAGGGTCAAGCAGGACAAACTCCTTTACCTAGTTCTGGGGGTAATGCCTCGTCAATGGTTTCGAATAACCCAGTACAAATCAATCTACCTGGAAACATGCCTTTGGCCCCGCCTGAACGTTTTGCGGGGGACCCCAAGAATTATGCCGTTTTTATGAACCAATGTCGCCTACACTTTCTATGCAGACCTGGGGCCTTCCCTAATGATCAAACCAAGGTAGCCTTTGTCTCTTTGTCTGCGGTCTTATCTCAGTGGCTGTGCTGCTGATCGGTCTGTTCCGTTGGTAAGTCAGGATGACCCAATTCTCGAGGATTTTCAAAGCTTCCAGGCGAGCATGGAAAGATTATTCACTCGACACTCTCAGGGACAGGCCCTTGACAACGAACTACTATCCTTACGACAAGGTAACCAAGATCTCTTATCTTATATTGCCACCTTTAATAGGCTGGTTGTCGAAACGGGGTGGCCCGAAAATAAAAGGATCACACTATTTCATCGAGGCCTGCGCGGAGAACTTAAGGATGTTCTAGCTCAAATAGTAAATCCACCTCAAGCCTGCGCAGAATACATAGACTTAGTGGTCCAACTTGACCACAGACTGCAAACTAGAAAAGCTGATCGGTCCAAATTCGAAACTCGAGTGCTGATCAAAACTCACGCTAACCCTAAGAGTACCGACGTTTCAGAACCTATGCAGATTGGCGGTGTTAAAGGACCATTGACGCAGAAGGAACGAGAGAGAAGACGGCAAAAGCAACTATGTCTCTATTGCGGGGTTTCTGGTCACTTTCTACGAGACTGCCCGGTAAAGCCACCTAAGAAGGTAGTTGGAGCCACGGACAACAATTTAATAAAACCTGATTCGGGAAACGGTCAAGCCCGACAAGCGGACCTCTTGCCGAGCTTGAAAACAGACTCTTTGACCTCGCATTTTGTCATGCGAATGGTGCTCGTGGATCCGAAACAACCTCAGCAGTTGCATGCTATAAAAGCATACATCGACAGTGGAGCTATTGGAAACTACGTAGATCGTGAATTGGCCTCCAGGATTAATCTTCCTCTCCGTCCGAAAGTTAACAAGGATGTCATTACTACAGTAGATGGAACCGAAATAGCCTCAGGGCCGGTAACACATTCCACTACAGAAATGACACTAGTGGGACAGGATGGACATCGGTAAGCAATTGTGTTCGATGTAATCAAGGCCCCACAATTTCAAGTAATTCTAGGAATCCCTTGGTTAGAAACACATAATCCTCAAATTGACTGGCGAGCAAAGAGAATAACCTTTGCTGATTGTGAACTGACTTGTTATCCAAGAAATCCAGATATGGGTCTGGCCACAGTAACTTCCACCACGATACAACTACCGGTTGAATACCAAGAGTTCCAAGACGTTTTTCAAAAAGAACAGGCAAACACGTTACCTCCCCACCGGTCGTACGATACGATTGTCAAATCGACCTGGTACCTAATGCTCAACCGCCCTGTAGTATGATTTATGCTCTTACTGAACCTGAGAACGTTCATTTGCGTCAGTATTTAGATCAGTATCTTGCCAACGGTTTTATTCGCCCGTCAAAGTCTCCTGTTTCCTCAGCTCTGTTCTTCGTGCCGAAAAAAGAAGGCGACCTTAGAACATGTATTGACTACCGCGCCCTAAATCAAATAACGAATAAGAATCGTTATCCTCTGCCTCTGTTCCCTGAACTTCTTGACCAGGTAAAAGATGCTTGTATATACACCAAGTTAGATCTCTGAGGAGCTTATCACCTGGTACGTATAAAAGAAGGCGACAAATGGAAGACTGCATTCTGCACCAAATATGGGCTCTTTGAATATCAGGTGATGCCCTTCGGATTATACAACGCACCAGCCGCCTTTCAATACTTTATGAATGATGTTCTTCGGGAACTTATCAATGTTTGTGTCATCGTATATATCGATGACATCCTGGTATACTCCTCCTCGGAATCTGAACACAGAAAACATGTCAGGGCAGTTCTTGAGAAATTGCGCCAGCACAACCTGTTTGCAAAACTCGAAAAATGCGCTTTTCATACCACAGAGGTCGAGTTTCTCGGATTCATCCTGACACCTAAAGGAGTCCGAATGGACTCGCGAAAGGTGGACGCCATCCTCAAATGGCCATCTCCTAACTCTGTTAAGGGGGATCAGAGTATGCTTGGCTTTGCCAATTTCTATCGAAGATTCATCCCAGAATTTTCTCAAGTGGTTCAACCCATAACAGCCCTCTTACGGAAGAATAAACGTTTCGAATGGACTCCTGAGGCAGAACAGGCCTTTCAAGACCTAAAGACCAAATTCACCTCCGCCCCTGTATTGAAGCATCCGCGCCCAGATCTCCCTTACATTGTTGAAACCGACGCTTCCAGTTTGGCCATGGGTGCTGTCTTGTCTCAAAGGGATCCAGAAACTAACCAGATGCATCCTGTAGCCTTTTGGTCCAGGAAATTCACGGCTCCTGAAATCAATTACGCAATCACCGACAAAGAATTACTAGCTATTAAGTCCGCCTTCAAGGCTTGGCGTCATTACCTCCTCGGCGCAAGACACACCATTACGGTGATTACAGATCACAGGAATTTGCAATATCTAAAAACGGCCAAAGCCCAATCATCCCGCTAACTCTGATGGGCTTTATTCTTTGCAGAATTTGATTTCATAATCACCTACCGCCCTGGTTGCAAGAATGGCAAAGCGGACGCTTTATCCCGGATTGGAATGGATGAAACAAATTCAAACTTAGAACCAGTACCAATTATACCCGAACAAAGAATTTTAGGCTTGACCTCTTTACAAACTATAGAGGACGTTCAAACTCGAGTTAAACAACTTTTAAATTCCATAGTCTTGCAAGAATGGACTCAAAAGGGGTCCCACTTTTCCGTTAATAACGATTTACCATACTTCCAGGGGCGGTTATTTCTGCCCAACAAAGAACTGCAAGAATTGGTCATTGCTCACTATCATGATACATTAATGGAAGGACATCCTGGAATCGCAAAAACTGAGGAAAAGATCAAACGACAATTCTGGTGGCCATCCTGGAGAAAAGACATAAAATCTTTTGTGATGTCTTGCGGAGTTGGCGCCCAAAATAAAGGTCAAAAGAAGAGACCAGCCGGTCTCCTACAACCCTTGGATATTCTACCGGCCCCTTGGCACACTTCGTCAATGGACTTTATTACCGACCTGCCTCCTTGCTATGGATATAACACTATCTTGGTAATCGTGGATCTGTTCTCCAAGATGGCCCACTTTATCCCTTTAAAAGGGGTACCTTCAGCCTCCATCTTGGCCAAAGAATTTCTGGAAAACATAGTTTGTATGCATGGTTTTCCATCCATATTAATCTCAGACCGAGGAAGCCAATTTATTTCCCATTTTTGGAGGAAATGTTGCCAACTGGCACAAATTGATGTACGCTCATCCACTAGTTACCACCCCCAGACCGATGGTCAAACCGAGAGGACTAACCAAACCCTTGAACAATATCTTCGGTGCATGTTGCATCAATCTGAAAACAGCTGGAAAGATATTCTATGGATCGCAGAGTATGCATATAACAATTCTGTACATTCTGGAACAGGACTAACCCCTTTTTACACCTTGTATGGTCATCATCCTAGAACCTCAGACCTAGACCCTCCTCAAAACCTGGAAATGCCTGCAGTTGATCATTTGCATTCTACTATAACCCGAGCTTTCAAGGAAGCTACAACTCATTTGCAACAAGCCAAGAAAAAATACAAAGAAAATGCTGATATACATCGTAGTGAAGCACCTTCGTACCAGATTGGAGACCAGGTGTGGCTGGCAACCAAGCATTTGCCTCTCAAAGGACCGTGGACTTTTAATCCCAGATACATTGTACCCTATCCCATCAAAGCTATAATTAACCCGGTGACCTTTAATCTCGATCTACCAGCCAACATGCAAATTCATCCCGTTTTTCATGCATCACTGTTAAAACCGGTGCAGCCTGGAACCAGACTAAGCAAACCACCTGAACCAATTCAAATTGATGGGGAATTAGAATTTGAAGTTAAGGACATATTGGATTCCAAAATGTTAAAATCAAAACTCTTCTATCTAGTTGATTGGAAGGGGTACGGACATCAGGAAAGATCTTGGGAACCAAGTGACCATGTACACGCCCTGCGATTAGTGCAAAGATTCCACCGAAAATTCCCAAGCAAGCCGAAACCCCCGGAAAGGACGACCTTGGGAGGGGCCTTGGGAGGGGGTACTGTCATGGTGCCTACCTCCAAGGTGCCAGACAAGACCCAGCTACCCGAGAGGCAGACATCATGCCTTCAAGGGAAGTCACAACAGCCTCAAGTAGGGGCTCTTTGGACTCAGTCCTGGCGCCTTTGGCGCCAGACTCATATCGGGCCACAGTCCTGGCGCCACAGGTGCCAGGCTCATAAAAGGGGACTTTGTGTTAAAGGTGCTTAGTGTTAACTTACCTGATGCAGACCATGCTGCAACATCCAGGCCTTCTGAGGCCTGAATGGGACTACTTTATCTTTGGAACTACCTAACCACACGGGTGTGGTCAGGGGATGAATACATACCTGAGAGGAAGGATACATACCTGGAACTACTTTGAAGGCTGTTTAAGCCACGCCCAAGCAGCAACTCACGCTTCGCGTTGTTCTGCATCTAGCAGCTGGACGCTCACTGTGTTTGCTCCTGCATTCTGTCTTCTGCCACTCCTGCCAGCATCCTGGAACACCTGCAAAGAGAGAAGAGAAGAGAAAAGGGTAAAGAAGAGTCCTTACCTGCTAAACGCCGGATTTCGGAGACATCTCGCCGACGGTCCTGAAAAGGAAGACATCCATTTAAAAGCACATCGCATCGATCGCTGCAGCGCCGTATCTCACTCACCTGTACAAGGTACCACCACGTTCTACGGCGACATCTGGACTCGCAGCCACATCACCGTGCCTAGGGAGAAAAAGACAAGAATAAAGGTGAGAGGGGAAAGAAAACAAGGAAACCTTAATTTCCATTACAAAGCTTACCTGTTGGGTTATTCCAACTCCATTTCAGGTCGGTGCCGCATCCTGGCAATTCCGGACCCCAACCCCTAAGGGGAAAAAGAGACATCAGCGTTAGTGGGTGCATGAAAAGACGTTACCCAATGCCCATTAAAGACTTACCTGATTTCTTCTGGATTGATCTTTGTTTCGGGTCGGTGCCGCATCCAGGCATTTCCGGACCCCGGCCCCTACGGGGAAAAAAGACATCAGCGTTAGTGGGCGCATGAAAAGACATTACCCAAACGCCCATTAAAGACTTACCTGATTTCTTCTGGATTGAGCTTCGTTTCGGGTCGGTACCGTATCCAGGCATTTCCGGACCCCGGCCCCTATGGGGGAAAAAAGACATCAGCGTTAGTGAGCACATTGATACAAGGACACTGAGAGAACTGTCATCAAGCTCACCAGAGTCTCATTCTTCGGTTCCACAGCTCTTCTCGGAATAGTTTCCGCACCTGAAAAAGAGACAACTAACAATTATTATTGCGGAATCATACTCATTAACAGAATCCTTACGGTACTATACCGGGAAAACAAAACTTGAACCCTCTACAATCAAAATCCCAGTGAAGTAACTGGATACAACGCGCCCCTGCATGAGAAGCAGGATGGAGAGCTCAACCTTTCAAACCCTAAGGTGAGACTTCACGTGGGGGTCGCAGGAGGGTTTCGTAGAGGGGTGAGAAGGGAGCGGGAGGCTTATACTTTCTCCCGCAGATTGTTAATACTCCCTTTTCACATACAGAAAGATATTCCTGCGAGCCAGACAAGCCAGATTCGAAGGTCCGGTCCAGTCCATCTTCCGGGTCCTGCGCTTCACCATAGAAGAAGCAACAACACTCCAAACCAGACCTGCGCCTCCGTGGGAGTCAGGTGAGCATAACAGGTTCCATAAGGTGGAGGGAATTAGCACATTTCTGAGAATTCTCCCTAACACCATGCATGCAGGTGAGAGAGATGTATGCAGCCTACACCCCATTACGATTTGTGAGGGCTTAAGTGATGGTATTTTCCTTGCTGGTTTTTCAAATAAAACAAAGCAAGTGGAAGTCAGTGTTGCCAGGATTTTTTGAATTCATTACACCATTTGGCTAAACCTCGCTGAGGGTGATAAACTGAGCACAACTGTGCTTGATTTCTAAAAGTGAAGTATTTTCTGTGAACAATCCATTAAAGAAGTGGGTTCCATTGTCAGATTTTAGGACCTCACAAATTCCGCACTGCAAAAACACATCTCTTACCAGAAATATTGCTGCTGATTTAGCATCATTATGTACGCAGGGACCAACGTGAAGCCACCAGGAGAATGGACAAGCAACCACAATCAAATATCTAAAATTACTGCACCTCATAATCATGTCCACAAAGTCAATGTGGACCCCTTTAAATGGTCCACAGGGCCTAGGCAGGATCCCCCTTACTGACCTCATTATATTTCTTGGATTTAATTCCGTTCACAGTACACACTTTTCTATGAATATACTTACCTGTTCTTGTGGATTAGGGATAAACCATTCCTGGAGCTCTGCTGCGATTTGTCACTGAGACATGTGCAACGGGTAGTGCAGTTGCTCTAGAGCCAAAAGAAGCAGCTCTCCAGGCATTACTGACTTCCGTGCCCCCTCCTGGGGTGAGAGAACACATTCGTGGGCGAGAGAACAATCCTCTCTTCTTCCAGAGCTCTTGTTCTTCTCCAGAGGATTTTCCTTGCATTTCTATGATCTGATGCACTGGAACTGCAGTGTATGGTGCTAATAACTGTACCTGCTGGGACATGGTTTCCTTTTCTGGGAATCTGTAAATGGAACAAAGGGCAGATACATTTTGAGTACCTACCTAAATACAGAGATCTTCAGTATAAGGAACCAACAGGATAGTCCCATAGAATCCCTGTGTGTCCATCGTTTTGCCTGACAAGGTGATCTCACCTTCCTTAATCCAAGATTTTGTAGCCCCCGTGTCATCCATGAATGAGAACATTTGATCATTTACTTGCACACCTATCCGGGGTTCCTCTTCCAGATCAGTGGTAACGGACAGGACTGAACACATCAGAGACATCTGTGGGCTGCCCTACTGCTGGTAAATATTAGCATCAGGGAGCAAAAAACACTTGCTCCAGTATAGTGAACCGTTCCTTGGGGTAAATAATTCTTCTCCCATATCTTAACCGATATTTGTGCTGGCATGTTCGGAGGGATCCCAAAGTTCTCGGCAGCCCCAGTTGCTGGATTCTGTTCAACCCATGCTGCGATTGCACAGAGCCTGGGGCATACGGCAGAGCCGGGTATTGCATCTGCTGCGCTCTCATGTTAAAATACTATGGCCTGTCATGATAATCTTGTGACATGTGTCCCAACCTTCCACATGAGCAGCACTGAATCCCATAGAATCTTCCATAATTATTTCCCATTGGTCCGTTAAACCGGCGACCTATTCCTCCGAACCCACCAAATGACCCACTTATCAGTGGAAATCCTTCACTTTCCCTTGGAAACTCTGTCATTGGCCTTGGACCGGGAGCATACCAGTCCCCTCCACGCCTGTGTCATACCCGAGTCACCCTGGCCTTGTTGTTCCAATTGCCCCTGCTATCCCTCCATAGAGTTAGTGATTACTGCCCCTTTCAAAGAAATCTTCGCCCATTTCTTCTGAACAAGCTTAGCCTCTGCTTTTTGCGCCAGGACTATACTCTTACTTTCTTTTTCTTGCCTCCTTTTAAAAAAGAGTACCATGTGTGCTTGAATTTCTGGCCAACTCTTGGCCTCCATTCCTACAACCTTATCTAAATCATGCTGAACTTCCTTGGGGAGTCCCTTCTTTAGCTTGTGGTAAAGAATCATCACATTGTTGTCCCACTTTTCTCCTGTTTCTGCCCTCCACATCTCCTGAATTAACTGGATGTGTTCAGCAGGATCATCATCCAATTTCATCGTTTTAGCTACTATCAAATTTATATCAGGCATATCGGAATACATAATTCGCAGGACCCACATACCTGCGCCCGGCAATTATTAAAAGCTGCTCCATTGTGGGCATTTGTATTCAACTGAACTCCCGGTTACCCCGATCTCCTCTAAAGCTCATCTGACCACTCCCCAATTAGAGCCGTGAATAAGCTCTTCATATGAGGGCATTGCAGAAGGAATTCCTACACCCTCCTTTTTCAACATTATGGCACATTCTGCCTTTTTCATACATCCTCCATAGTTGTAAAATCTTTAATCGCTTCTCTTGTTTTGAGCCCTTGTGCTGTGTAGTCAAGAAAGTGTGCAGTTCTACAATATGTGTCCCCTTCATAGGCCGAAAATTGAGCATTTAACCCTTAGATTCCTGCATCCATTCCCTATGGTATTTTAAAATGTTTGTCCTTATAGCCAGGAGGTTCCTGACACAATGATTCAACGGAGTCTCCACTCCACCCCAATTTATCAAAGACAGTTTCACAAAAACAATACCAAGTTGAACCTGCAGCACTAAAAATGTTCAACCAAAAAACACCAATTTTCTCCCCTATCCAGTTTCTCAGACGCTCCCCTCACACACTGTATTTGTTTCTACTGCAATTACGTCGCTCAGCTAGGAGCTAGGAGTTCTAGTTTGTATTGAGTTTGTGTCACACTGTGTCTCTCCATTGGCTACCTTATCTGCCTCAAGTGCCTTAGAGATTTCACTTTGACGTTCATTGATGTTGGCTTCTATTCCGAGCAGCATGTAGGTCTTCAAGAGGAGTTATTCCCAATTGGAGCTGCAACTCATCCCTCCGCCATTCAGACTCAAATTGCACTCGAAGCGCTGCCCACCCCTTTTCTGTTATTATTAGCTTTCCTTTCTGTAATTTTGACATTTGAATTACCGCTCAGGGGTGGGCCAAACAGTCCAGCCTGGTATACTGCAAGTAGTTTATCTCAAAGGTTTTTTCTCCCCTCAGGTGTCGGCTCACTTCCGACATCTTGATCTGTGCTCAAAGGGAAGAGAGAATAAACCCTGCAGCCACCCAGACACTGTGACCCGGGCTCAAAGGGATGAAAGGATCAACCCGCAGTCGCGGTTATGGTTTGATGAGCTATCAGTAAGAATGGTATAGACTTTCTGTGGGCAATTAGTTGTATGGTGTTACTTCATGGATCAAGAGTAGTAGAGGTCAACGGCTCTTACCCTTTGTGGAATGGTCCAGAGTGGGCTCCGCTTTCCTCTGCTCGCCGAAGACTGCCAAAGACCAACAACTTTCCAACGATTCCACGAACGCTTTGCGTTATGTGAGAGTCTTTATGGAAATGCTCCTCCTCCTCCTCAGGTGGGATTGTAGAAACACTGCTCTCTCTGTGCCAAAGACCAACGACTCTTCCAACGACCCCGGGAATGCTCCGCGTTCCGTGAGAGTCTTTATGGAAATGCTCCTCCTCCTCAGGTGAGAGTGTAGAAAGACTGCTCTCTGCACCAAAGACCAATGACTCTTCCAACGACTCTGCGAACGCTCCACGTTCCGTGAGAGTCTTTATGGAAATGCTCCTCCTCAGGTGAGAGTGTAGAAAGACTGCTCTTTGCACCAAAGACCAACGACTCTTCCAACGACTCTGCGAACACTCTACGTTCCGTGAGAGTCTTTATGGAAATGCTCCTCCTCCTCAGGTGAGAGTGTAGAACGATTGCTCTCTGCACCAAAGACTCCGCCGCCGATTATGTCGCTCAGCTGCTTGCTTTAATTCTATTTCTCACTCTTACACAAAAGCAGCACCTTATCAAAAACACTTGCTGGACAATATTTCGAAGATATCTCACCCACTCGAGCATAGGAGGAGCGCACTGCTTTTCACTGTAGCACTGCTGCTCTCACTCTCTTCATTACTAGTACGGCCTTCTCTACTACAAACTGTCTTTTCCTGACTACCAGATGTTTCCCCTTTGCTACTTTGACTAACCAAGGAAATCATGGTGCGTGTTCTGCCCACATTGCCAATACACAATAAAGACTGGCAAGCGTATACTTCAGAAAGCTATCTATGGTTGGACAAACCTTACAATGGCCGTGCTGGGTGGGATACCACCTCACACCCCTAAAATAACAAACTTGGTAAACAATATATAGAAGGGGCTTATAATGCAAGACAGTTCACGCATTCCCTCAAGGCACTCATACTTTCAATCCTTGTAACCCCGAATAACTTTACTATTACTATGGGGGACTTTCTAGCATCTGCGGCGTTGGCCAGTCCTTCCCTAAACGGTAAGAAAATACATCGGCTGGCCTGTGCCGATGATGTGGTGGTTTTAGACAAAACAGCCATTGGGCTGCAACGTTTACTTACCAGTATTCACAATTACGCAGTTGGAAATGGGCTCTCCCTGAATCCTAATAAATCAAGGGTGTTGGTATTTAGGCAAAGGAATAAAAACATTGTTTTTCCCGGGTGGTCAATGGGGGGGGAATCAGAAGGGTGGATGATTTGGTTTACCTGGGTTATAAAATCTATGCCTCACCGGCATTATGCAAGGTGGAGTCTGACCGTGAGATCAAATTAAAACCTCTAGCAGCCGAGATGAAAAGAATTATTTGGAAATGCAGCAAATTTTCATTCATACCTGTCCTCAAGTCTACCGCGCCAAAGTCATCTCTGTCTTATTATATGGGCTAGAAGCCAAACCCCACCTATGGAACATGTCCTGGCAAAAATGGGAGGTCTCATTTGGAATGAGTCTATCGATGGATAATATCAGATTCGAATTGGGTTAAGATCTTTAAAATCTCAAGCAGGGTGGAAACTGCTGACTCTGGACCACCGTATTACGACAACTCAAGACCAATCCCTATATACAGATATGAGAAAACATCTGGAGGCAGGTAATTCCTACCATTTGGATAGACTTGACTCGCTGGCGAGGGAATGGCAGGAGTGGGCATAGACTCAAAATTGTTGGAGGAAAATCCATTAGAGGCCAAAAAAAAATGGGAAGAAATGGACTGGATTAAGACCCTCGAGAAAATAAGATCAGGGTCACACCCTAAATCCCCTACAAAGATCGGAAAGAAAACTGGGCTTCCTCAGCAATTATCTAAAAAAATTCCCAGATTGGAGACTAAGGAATACGTTTTTCAGACTGAGATTGAACTGGGAAAATCCTGGCGAGAAGAGGCTTGGAGGCTTTCGCAGTAAGTCTATGCCAGTCATGTGCCAAGCCAGAAAACCAATCAATCAAACATCTGATGATGGAGTGTGAGGGCACGGAAAACTCTAGGCATCAATTTCTCAGTAAATTCATGTCAGATGTAACATACTGGGCACATGACCATTCCTGGGAAAGCCTGATCGATGGCCACTCCCAACAAAAGACGATTGCCGTAGTCAAGATGCTTGTGGACTGTAAGATAGAACTGTAAAAACTTTTTTAAAATATTGTTTAAATTTAGTTTGAATTGGTTTGGATGCAAATGCTTTGTTTGTTAACTGTTAAAACTTTCTGTCATTTTTTTTTTTCCTTTTCTCTTCTCCTTTCTTTAAATTGTGTATTTGATTAGAGATTTGTAAAAGGTTATATTTTTGTAACCATATACAATAAAAAAATAAAAAAAATAAAATAACTTTACACACGCACTCTAAGTCTACACTTACCAAATCACTTAAATCATAGAAACAAGCCTCTTTTAATCCTATTTCCCCTCTTGCATTACACCCCAAAAGTGCACTCATGTGAACCCGAAGCGCCATCAATGCATCCTGCACAGCAGGGCCACGGCACCACGCCTCCAGGGAGCAGATGTACCTACCTCTTTGTACCACCCTCAAAGCAATGCAATGGTGGAGAAGTTCAATTAAGTACTGTCATGGACTAGAAACGTCATCGATTTTCTAGAAAAGGAAAGGAGCACAGCATTGAAGACCAAACAGGAATACCCATGCTGAAACCGAGCTGATGGATAAATGGTATGTGTTATTAGACACAAAACAAAACAGAATAGAAAAGAGCCAGCTGACACTTGGGAAACACTTGGGAAACACGCAATGACAAGTATGTAGGTTGCAATTACGCACTTGGACGTTGCGTCCAAGAGCTGTCTCTTTTATAGGCTAATAATATTGGCCTAAGTCCAAATCACATAAAAGAGAAAGACATTCCCTTGTTTTACTGGATTCTTACTGGAACCTTGGACTATAATAAGTCGGGCGGTTACAGGCAGTTGTATCGTCAGCATATATTTGGTAAAAACAAGTTAGCAAATGTCCTAATCCTTAAATGGCATAGCAGCTGGTAAATGATACGTATGATTGTGACATTAAGAGTCAGACCGTCTGTGTCAGGGCAGTGTGCAGATAGTTTACTGGGAGGACAGAATGGGCCTACTTTAATATGGATAATAATAATAAACATATTGCCACGTCTGCACGTTTGGGCATACCCTGGTCAGGGTGTAGACCAGAGAAGCAAAGCAGAGCAAATAAAAATAGACTGCAGAGAAGACAGCACTTTTAATCAGTTCATCGGATGTTATCGTACTCATGTACCCACAGCCATGAGCCCATTAATCTCTTCCTGTTGTGCATGTAGGAACTGCCCTAGCTCCAGCTCAATGCCCTCATAAAGGGACATCAGCTTGATGTCTGCCGGCATTGGAGTTGCCTGTTTTTCACAACACTTTAGGAGCCAGCAAATTACACACCCAAGTATGGAGAGAGCTACAATAAGAGCCTTGAAAATCTTGATGCCATGCAGGATCGAAGAGCCAATAGAGCCGGACACAGCGCCAATCTGTGAAAATAGAGCCCAAGATCTGTCTGCATTTACCAGATGTAGGGCAGAACCAGTGTCCTGCAACTGGGGGACGACCTCGCTGATTTGGGAGGAGTTATCCGCTACCCATCTGCAACATTTACACCCTATAATATTGCAGACCCCCCCCCACCCCTCTGGGCTGTCAGGCTGAACCATAGTCCACAGAGCAACCTTCTCTGCATTCAGTGCGGCAACGGCGGTGGCGGTTTATTGGTCACTTGCTCGAGAAGGAGGGAGGGTGAGAGTGTAGGTCTGCTCTATTTAAGCCTCTCTTGCTGGTGCAGTAAATAAATAGTATAACAAATGCAAACATCTTGGAACGAGTGAGAGTGATGGAGAGAACAGTATGACATGTATTCAAATTGGTACAGAAATTCCTATTTACACATACCATATCTTACTCCACTAATAGGAATATTGATATATATCATAAAAGAAGGATAAGATGGTAAACTTTCTCTACTTGAAACCCTCTTTCTCCCCCATCAATTAGAAACCTCTGAAAGATTTTCCAGGCACTACAAGTCTTGACAACATAGACCGCGTGCAACATTCCGAATTTCAAAAGAAATTCTTGTTTTATTCAAAATATAAAACATAAAAACTACCCTCATCTAACACAGCGTAAATACTACCACTAAAACCGACAAAATCTAAAAAGCTAGGCTTCAAATTAAACACGTACCCAAGACACAAACGAAATCACATTTCACAATACATAGAAAGAACCTAAATGTGTCAATAAAACAACATAGAACAGTATGACAACTGCTAGTTCAGGAAGTCTCCAGTCGGGTTTGCATAACATATAGTCATGTAACAGGAAAGAAACACATGGACCGCAGCTAGAAGGGAAAGAAAAAGCAGAGTCCAGGATTTTAACAAGAAGCCCGTTGCGCAGGTGGCAATCGGATAAAGGAGCCCCAGAGCAATATTAACTTTTGAAACATGGTCAGGGCACTTTCTCTTCCAGAGGGAAAGCTCTGTCTGGGAGGAGCGAGTGCAGTGAGAATGGGCGGTGATCATGTGTGCAGAACTGATCAGTAACAAATGTACATAAACGGTAAAATAAGTAATTAATGACAATCCTAACTTAAGAGTGCAGCCCTAAGATGTCTAGGGCCATGTGCCCAAAAAGTGGGTGTGTTCATGAGGAAGGCGAAGATGGCAGCAGGAACCAGCATGAGGAGGCCACAGAAGTTGAAACCACGATTCCTTCGGGAGAATGCTGCAGTGTAGCCAGCCCCAATGTTCAAGCAGAGATAGGGGCAGCAGCTAGAGGCAGCGAGCTGGAGGAACCACCAGAAGCTCCAGGAAGGAGAAGGGCTGGAGCCAAGAGCACGCCCTAGAGCAACTGGCATGCAGGAAATTGTTGAAGAAAAACGACAGGCTGCGGAGGTGCTGGGATTTCTTAGTCGGCTATAAACTGACTTCTTGCAGCAATTCTCCAGCAGGTGTGCAGCATTATTGTGGCTGCATAGTAAAGAACAGAACACAGTACCTGTAATCACCTGTAGGGGCCAGGTGAGGTCTTAGGAGCACTCTGAAAACTCTGGCCATTTTGCAGAGGATCTTTGTCTAGCAGGTCTGGTGATGGCCTTCTATGGTGTTCTTTGCCTTTGACCCAAGAAGACAGTGGAAGAGCATCTTCCTTCTGATCCTTAGTCTCGAGAGATTGCAGGAGGGGTGTCTTTGTCCTGGACCCCTGATGAATCATCGCTTTCTAGTGGAGCAGGAGCCTTCACGCATTGGCTGGTATGAATCCAGTAGTCATGCCCTTTGCAGTGGACTGCGGCGTTGGTATGATATGATATGATATGATATGATATTTGTAACGCGCCTATACACAAGTGTTTCAAGGCGCGACGAGGCAGGGAGGGAGGGAAACAAGGGGAAGACAGACAAACGATCCTACTAGGCCAGGTGTCATTCAGATCGCGCAAGTGCAGAGGTAAGGGGAAAAGGAGAAAGTGCAGGGGGAGGAGGTGGGGGGGAAGTGCGGTACAAGGTAAGTAGCGTAAAAAATAAATAAATAATAAGTAATAAATAAAAGGGCCAGCTGGTGGCAAGTGCGAGGTAAGTGCAGAGCAAGTGCTGGGAAGGGGGCTGTAGGGATGCAGTGACAGTCCCACAGTGCAGGTGACAGTCCCACAGTGCAGGGGGAGCCAGGGAGGCAGTGCAAGTGGAGAGTGGCTGGGACCTGGACCGAGGTCGCTGAGAGTGGCTCAGATGGTGGTGACCAGTACCTGGTAGGGTCCTTTGAACCTTGGATGCAGCAATGATTTTCTTTGATGAACATTAAGGTGACCCAGTCACCGGGCAGGATGTTGTGACACGGGGTCTCAGGTGGTTGTGGTAGATCTTCTCTCACGTTCTGGTAGTGAGAACTGACAACAAACATTAGTCTCTTGCAATATAAAAAGAACACGATCATCATTCCACTGTAAATTAGAATCAGCAGATGACTATGGAGGAGTGGGCGACATTCTCATGGGACTTCCCATGAGAATTTCATGTGGTGATAGGCCTTGCAGCCTATTCACAGTATTTCTAATATCCATCAGAACAAGAGGGAGGGCATCAGGCCAGGCAAGGCTAGTCTCGGGGCACATGTTTGCCAGGTTGTTTTTCACATCAAAGTTGCAATGTTCTACCAATCCGGTTGACTGAGGATGATAGCAGTGAAAGTTCTGAAAAATACTAAGTGCTTGACAAAAGTTTTGCATTATCTGTCCTGTAAAGTGTGTACCTCTGCAGAGTTAATCGAGACTGGGAGACCAAAATGAGGGTTGAACTCTTTCAACAGTGTTAGGGAGAATTCTCTGTTTAGGCTGAATTTCCTAACCTAGTGAGTCCCCCAGCAGCTTTGCTGGATTTCTGGAGTTTGTTTTTTTCCATCCTGCCAAGAGTGAGACTCTTTTCTCCCACTCTTGGACATGTATGTGTGTAATTCCTTTGAAATGTCAATGTGTTCGATGGACTATGGGGTCTTTTACTCCATAGGGTCTCATATGTTTTTCTATGTGTGTTACACCGCACCCTACGAGCCGTAACACGGGGGCGCCCTAGCGGGTCCCCCACCTTAGACTCCATACCCGGGGACTGACTACTGTCTCCCCGGCATGTAAAGTCACCATTGGCTTTACTAGACCTAAATTTACTAACAGAACTAGTACCAACCATCTTATTGTGGACGTACTAGTAGGGGTAATTCGATTACTCCTGGATCTGTTACTCGAGGGGGCACTGTCCCGTCCCCCCTCGTCGAGTTTTGGCTGGTGGCAGTGGAAACTACTTGTTATGTTCGACCCCGAACATAACCCTATGGGATTCGTCCCATTGTTGGAGATTGATACTTTTTCTCATTAATCTCTGACGTACCACCGATCTACTTATCTTAAATAAGTTTATCGAGTGGTATTTTCTGCCAGAACTCGGTTTGTAAAATAGCGTCTGTGTTCGTCTCTGTGACTCCTAAACCAAAGGTCGAGCCCTTTGTTCCACTTTTGGCTGGCTCTGTACAGGGACTCTCCAAAGTGGTGCCATTCTGTCTGGGTTACCACAGGGGTGTGGGAGGGGGTTTAGGCACCCTGGACCGAGTTGCCTTGCCAACTCCGGTCGCACTCTGGAGTGATTGGCCCAGGTGGTGAGCCTTCCCGCTCACCACTTAGCATGTGTTGATTGACAGCTAGGCTGAATGAATGGGGGTCTTCTGCATAAAAGCAGGGCTTTTGGGACTGGATCTTGAGAAGTCGCCACAGGACCTAAGAATCCGACGAGGGTAACGCTGAGCCGACCTTCAACGACGACACCTCCGGTGAGGCCCTGCTGAGCCGACTCACCACTTCCCGACGACAGAGGAGATCTCCCTGCCGGAGAATCTCTTCCCCTGACTGGTGGGAACAACCAGTCCCCTTTGCTTTTTATTCGCCTCAGGACGCAGTGGTCGAATTGCCCGTGCAGAGCACCTCGGCAACCGGATAGCCACTATCCCTGTACCGCAACCAAAAGGTGGTGCCTTGTGACAGAGCACTCCGCGGCTGGCCTCTTCCCTGGTGGTGCACCAGACTTCACTTTCCTTTGACGACGAGATCATCTCTACTCTTGGCCAAGACCCGACGTGCATCCACCACCAGGAACAACTACCCCCGCCGGAGCTGCCCTCCACAACAAGGTACCGTGTCCGCCTGGCTTCCCTTTCGTTCGGTTCGAGTGAGGTGTCTTAATCCTCTCCGTTCTGCTGGGTCGCCTCCAAGCTTTGCTCATTCTTTGTTTTGAACTGGTTCAATCTGCCGATAACAATTTGCTATAAAGATTTGAATGCATCTCCACTAGAGACTTTTTGGGACATCGCGCCTTGCCTCTCTCCGAGTGGGCCTGGCCCCTGAACTTTATGATCTATTGTGATTCTTGCCTTCCGGCCTTGCATTTTATCCGCGAAGGATTGAACTGTGTTGACTGCATAACCTGCCTATCTTTTTCTCTCCCGTCCTAACTAATATTCGAGTGTCATCTTGGTTGAGGTATACACCTCTGTCTGAAAATAAGTGGTACCAGTAGAACCTAGAGTTGTCGATATTTTGCTAGGGGGATTGATCGTTTTCTACTTCGTAGAGTAATTGTGTTTGATTTGTTTGCCGTGATTTGCTTTAGTGTTTTCCCTAGATATTGTGTTATAAATAAATACCTTGATATCTTTACACTAAGCCTCGTTGCGTGTTTGCTTGTCTTGCTGTGAAGAATTGCCCTATTTTGTATACTCCACATACTGCTCAACTTTTCTTGAGAGAGGTCTGACTGCTCAGCCACAGCTACCAAGTGAATCTGTGTGGTGCAGACTGCTACCAAGTGGGTTCACCGCCAACGCCTGTAGTCCTAAACCTTTTGCAGTGGTCCCAGAGGGAACTGCACAGGTTTCCGCCTAACAAACAGTCTCTTAGCCAATGTAATGGAATCAGCATTTTTGCAAGAGTAGGCCTCAGCCCAACCTGAAAATGTGTATATCACCACCAGTATATACTGAAAAGTGGCACATTTAGTCAGAGAGACAAAGTCTATTTGAATATTTACGAATGGACCGTTGGGGTGCTTATGAGCCCTGGGCATGGTTTTCATTGGAGCAATGAGCGCAATACTTTTGTGCAATGGAGGAAAATCGTGGTGCTTACCAGTATCTCTGGACATCAGCAAACATTTTTCCTTTACTGAAATGAGACACAGAGTGTGTCACCCAAGCTAGGTATGGCAATAAAGACATTGGGGCCACTAACAGGCCTATATCATCTCACCATAGGTGGTCAGAAAACAAAAGACAACTTTTAATTTCCCAGCTCCGTTTCTCGGCTTCGGGCCCTCATTCTGGAGGTCACCATGAAAGAAAGGGATGCGAAGGGATATTCTAAAGAGGATAAACAACAACACATATTCAGGAGCCTGAGGGCCATGCAAGGCTGCATTCTTTGCATGGTAATACGCCAATGCATTACCTCTAGTGATATCATCAGAAGAGCGGGTGTGCGCCTTCCATTAAACAATGGCAAGGGCAGATGGCAGCAGAATAGCGTTAAGCAGAGCTTCAAGATCGGGGCATTTAGAATGGCTGTCCACTGAGCAGTTAGATAGGCCCTGTGTTTCCAAAGGGGACCATAGTAATGTGAGATGCCTAAAGCATAGCGTGAATCTGTATAAATGGTGGCTGAACATTGTGTGGCGAGCGTGCAGGCCCTTGTGAGCGTACTGAAAGGAGACTTGAAAAAGCTGCAAGGATTGCAAAAGAGGTGCACACAGAAAACCCTGCGCAATGAACACTTGAAGAATCAGATGCACAAGCGGTCCATGAAGAGCACTAAGTCGGAATTAATGAGGGGCATATCTTTGAGGTCATTTCTTGGTGAGGAGACAATGTCTACTGCAGCAAGGCAATCATGCGGGAGACCGTCATTTGGAGTGGGCAATAAGGAGGCAGGGTTAAGAGGAGCAAATCGAATTAGTGTGATGTTTGTAGCAGAGATCAATCATTTCTCATCGTTTGTGAGGTGTGCTGCCGAAAGGTGTGTGTCTTAACCCTAAGGAGCAATGAAAGAACAGAGTGAGGCACTGCAATGTCTAGTTGGTGGCTCAGTGCAATGTTGGCTGTCTTAGAGAGCAGGTGAACTGGAGCAGCGACCAACTTGAGGCAGCGTGGCAGAGTTAAAGCTACTGTGCCCAGCTGTGAGCTGAAATAGGCCATTGTGTGCTGCATGTCCCCTTGATTTTGTGCAACAACCCCTAGAACACATCCCTCTTTTTCATCACAAAACAGTGAATTTCTTGGAGTAATCAGGAAGGGCAAGTGCAGGGGCAACAGAGAGGTCCCATTTAACCTTAGTGAAGTCTGTCTAGCTGGGAGTCTAGGAGCATCTTCTGCAGTGGGGCAACAATGGAGGCATAATCAAGGATCCAGGGGCGACAGAAATTGCTCATCCCTAGAAAGGAGCGCACCTGCTTTTTGGTGACAGGGCATTCAAGAACACAGAAAAATCTTGAAGGAGCCAGGTGCCTAGCGCCTTGTGCAATGTCATGACCCAAATATCAGACCTTGGGAAGACAAAGTTGCAGCTTAGTCCCGTTCAACTTGTGGTCCTTAGCAGCCATAGCAGAGACGAGGGTGTAAGAATCAGAAATGGAGGCCGCAAATGAAGGTGATGTAGAGAGGAGGTCATCAACATACCGGATCATGGTGGTGCCGCTAGGGAATGTGACATCCTGGAGGTCTTCCTTGAATATTTGTGAAAAGAGGGAGGGAGAGTCGACGAATCCCTGTGGGAGTGATCTGTAGGTAAGCTGTCGCCTTTTGTAGGAAAATCCAAAAAGGAATTGTGAGCCGGGATGGATGGGTACAGAGAAGAATGCTGATGCTTAGTCAATGCATGTGAAAGGTGGTGCATTGAGCCCAATGCAAGAAAGGATGGTGACAGGATCTGGGCCCACATGATGGGAGGGAATGACAGCCTGGTTTACCCTGCCTTAAACTGTGCGAAGATCAAAACTTGTGTGTACCCTGTTTACGAATCGGTAGTATCGGAGTATTGCAGGTACGAGTTGTGTGGTAGAGATTGCATTGCTGAATGAGGAAATCAATGACAGGTTTAATATCTTCCTCTGCTTGTGTGGAGATCCTGTACTGCGGGATCCTAGGTAAGGGGACATTAAGGTTAAGTGTGATGCGCACAGGTTTAGCAGAGAGAATATGCCCAACATCAGTTGCATGAGACGCCCACATTGAAGCTGGAACTGTGAGCAAAAGATCTCTACCTTGTGCTGATTGGGAAGGTGTAAGCAGAGGAGTAGAATAAAGAGGCAAAGAGGAAGACTGTGTCAAAAGAAATAAACATTCAGCTTTTAGTTTTAGTGGTACATCAAAATAAATGCTATCTGGAGAACGGTAGATGGCCCAATTCGTTTCGCTTAACAGATCAATACCCAATAAGTTGGCTGGAGAACATGGGCTAAACAGGAAAGTACGTTGATCTGTGATGGGACATGAGAAAATTCAGAAATACGCAGATTAGAGTGTCTGGCCCCCGTACCAACCAGACATTCCAGCTATTTTGCCATCAATATTACAATGCAAATAGGACCAGACTTGTCTACCGGGATTAAAGCAGCTGATATCACCGGCGGGACACTCTGGCAATACTACTGAGGGCCACACGAAACCTGCATGTCTTGGTAGCCAGTGTAGGTGCTGGGAGGGTGGAGGGGGAGTGGGAGGGTGATACCCTTGGGTGGAGGGGTGTAGAAGGTAGAATGAATGTGAAGGCGCATTCTATCTTTATCTGCTTTCTATCTTAATCTGCCTGCCTCCACTCTCCGCCCCCTGCAACTCATCCAGAACAGAACTGCGAGACTTGTCCTTGGCCTCAAGCCCAGGGACCGTATCTCTCCAGGACTGAAATCTCTACACTGGATCCCAGTGGCTGCGAGGATTAAGCACAAAACCCTCTGCATTGTCCACAAGGCCTTCTGGGACCTGGGGCCTAAATACCTTCAACTCTCTCTTCCTAAATATCTTCCTTCCCAAGCCCTTTGCTCATCCATCTCCAACTCCCTCAGGGTCAGCCGCTTCTCGAAGCAACGAGTTGGGGGTCGATCTCTCGCCGTGGCAGGGGCCTCCCTCTGGAACAGCCTTCCTGCCTCCCTGAAACTTGAGGAGAACCACTGGATCTGTGATTGGTATTCACAGCTGGATATAGACAATGCACAGATGTGCCTGTGCAACACACACAGGGGGGCACAATGGGAAAGACAGGAGCAAGCGGGAGGTGACAGAATTTTGCAGAAATAAAGTAAAGGAGTCTTCACTCAAGCCAGAGATGAGACCCACGGAACACGCCCCTGCAAAAACTGGTGCTACTTAACTGTCGCCAGGCAACGGGTTTTCAGAATCAATCGCTGGGTCAGGGCAGTGGAACTGAATATACGATGTTTGGATATATATACATATTTTTGGTTGCCAATTAAATTCAGATCTGTATGTGTAGGCAAAGGTGTATTCTAACTGAGATGTGCCTGGGGTGTGCTGAAAGTCAACAGGTGTACATAAGAAAAGCACATTGTGACAACTAGTTGAGTGTGGAAACTCGCAGGGAGATGGACAGGTCGCTGTGGACAGGGTGAAACAGCATCACACGGTTTCAGCGTGGAGACAAAGGACACGCTCTGTGCGTGTGTATGCAACACATATTATAATGGTCCGTGCTAGCAGCACGTACACACTGGTCAAACAGGTGCTCATCAGCTTAAAGCACTGACACACCACAAAACAGTGCACAAAACCACAAAGGCAAGGAGAATGCAGCTAAGAGACATAGGAGTGTCAGGGTGTGAGTAGCCAGCAGTGCATGGTGGCACACATGAAATGCCTATAAATACAGTTATGAACACTAAACCATTTCACATTTCTCATGCAGAAAGACGCACCTAGAAGTGAGAGCACATCTGTGCTGTGCATCACTGGAACTGAAAACAGGAAGCGACTTCCCCAAAGTCACTTTGCTAAAAATACAGATTGCTACTATCTCATACGTCACTGGAAAAACGTGCGCTAAAATGCAGTAACTCCTTAAACTCTGTCAGGGTAATTCATAGAATTTCGCACAAAAGTGGCGCATGTGGCTGGCGCACAGAGTGCGCGTGCGAATGTCTGCACCAGCCGCGTGCACTAAAATCGATATCCGCGCACAGCGTATTCATGGATTTCAGCCTCCAAAACCTGCCGTGGCGCAGAGTGGCGCAGAGTGGCGCAGCGACCCTGCAGCTGTGCCAGTTACGCCCCCAAGAACGCCCTCGCGCAAGGAAAAGCCATCAAAATTCCCAATTCATCGCAAAGGGCTGCGCTAACCCTGGACCAGTATACAGGGCTGCCAAACAGCAAACGGCGAACAGGGAACGTGTATTATTGGGGTGCGCGGGAAGTTCCACACGCGATTTCAGCAGGGTACGTGTATTTCTGGGGTGCGGGGAAGTTCAACACGTGATTACAGCAGGGTACGTGTATTACAGGGGTGCGCGGGAAGTTTCACACGCGATTCCAGCAGAGTATGTGTATTTCTGGGGTGCGGGGAATTTTTACACGCGATTTCAGCAGGGCACCAGTATTACTGGGGTGCGCGGGAAGTTCCACACGCGATTTCAGCAGGGTATGTGTATTTCTGGGGTGCGGGGAACTTTTACACGCAATTTCAGCAGGGTAACTGTATTACTGGGGTGCGCGGGAAGTTACACACGCGATTACAGCAGGGTACGTTTATTTCTGGGGTGCAGGGAAGTTTCACACGCGATTTCAGCAGGGTACCTGTATTACTGGGGTGCGCGGGAAGTTCCACATGCGATTACAGCTGGGTACATGTATTTCTGGGTTGCGTGGAAGTGTAACACACGATCACAGCAGGGTACCTGTATTACTGGGGTGCGCGGGAAGTACCACAAGCGATTTCAGAAGCGTGTGTGTATTACTGGGGTGCACAGAAAGTTCCACACGCGATTTCAGCAGGGTGCGTGTATTACTGGGGTGCACGGGAAGTTTCACATGCGATTTCAGCAGGGTACGTGTATTACTGGGGTGCGGGCAAGTTTCACACGCGATAGGCCCTGTGCGAGTCGGGTACGTGTATTTCGGGGGTGCAGGGGAGTCCTACACGTGAATTGGCAGTGCGGGTCCTCCCAGGTGTTCCGTCTACACCCTCCACGGCCCCTGCGGCAGACCACACCACAGGGGACTACCCTGCACCCCTGGTCATGTCCCGCAGGCAGCCCATCCACCATGGGCATGCCCCCCCAGCCAAGCCACATGTCACCTTGCACTAGTGATCACCAACGCATTACCCCCTTGCACCCCCACCACACAGCAGTGCAGGGTACCTGCCAGCAGGCACACACTCATCTCCCCCAGCACCCCCACACCCCAGCAGTGCAGGGCACCTGCCAGCAGGCCCCCACTCATGTCCCCTTGCACCCCCACCCACCAGCACTGAGGGTCACCTGCCAGCAGGCCCCCACTCATGTCCCCTTGCACCCCCAGCACTGAGGGGCATCTGCCAGCAGGCCCCCACTCATGTACCCTTGCACACCCACCCCCCAGCAGTGCAGGGCACCTGCCAGCAGGCCCCCACTCATGTACCACTCATGTCCCCTTGCACCCCCACCCCCCAGCAGTCAGGGGCACCTGGCAGCAGGCCCCCACTCATGTCCCCTTGCAGCACCACCCCCCAGCAGTGCAGGGCACCTGCCAGCAGGCCCCCACTCATGTCCCACTCATGTCCCCCTGCACCCCCACCCCCCAGCAGTGCAGGGCACCTGCCAGCAGGCCCCCACTCAGGTTCCCTTGCACACCCACCCCCCAGCAGTGTGGTGCACCTGCCAACAGGCCCCCACTCATGTACCCTTGCACCCCCACCCCCCAGCACTGAGGGTCACCTGCCAGCAGGCCCCCACTCATGTCCCCTTGCACCCCCAGCACTGAGAGGCATCTGCCAGCAGGTCCCCACTCTTGTCCCCTTGCACCCCCACCCACCAGCACGGAGGGGCACCTGCCAGCAGGCCCCCACTCATGTCTCCTTGCACACCCACCCCCCAGCAGTGTGGGGCACCTGCCAGCAGTCCCCCACTCATGTCCCACTCATGTCCCCTTGCACCCCCACCCCCCAGCAGTATGGGGCACCTACCAGCAGGCCCCCACTCATGTCCCCTTTCACCCCCACCCCCCAGTAGTGCAGGGCACCTGCCAGCAGGCCCCCACTCATGTCCCCTTGCACCCCCACCCCCCAGCACTGAGGGTCACCTGCCAGCAGGCCCCCACTCATGTCCCCTTGCACACCCACCCCCCAGCAGTGCGGTGCACCTGCCAACAGGCCCCGACACATGTCCCCTGCACCCCCACCCCCAGCAGTGCGGGGCACCTGCCTGCAGGCCCTGACACATGTCCCACAGCCAACACATCATCACAATCTAGATCCGTGGCCCTTATGGCCAGCCTCCACATGCCAAAGACCCACCCAAGTATTGCATCCACCCACATAGAAATGCCAATTACATGATACAACCCCAATGGCAAGTATGTAAATGAACACATGTCCGTCACACACACACAACGGGTGCAAGTGAATCTCAAAACCCATATCATGACATGCATGAAACCAATGAGATAATACCACACATCGAAGTATGAAGAAAAAAATGTATTAAAAGCAACATGGATGGAATTAAAAACAAACGACAATGGAAATTAAAAAAGAAACGCTGCATGTCCGTAAAAAAATGAAAAACAACAAATCATAATCCAAAGGAAAGCTGTCCAAAGTCACAGTTAAAAAATGAAATCCAAGGGAAAAACAAAAGTGAAAACCATTGCTCCATGGGTAAATAAAATAATAAAAAAGATGAATTCAATAGTAAACTATATACAGAAGAACAATAGATTGGTCCATGATCCCAACTGAAGAAATGAAACTTATCAAAAATACTACCTAATGAAAAACTACATACAGAAAGGTGGTGCATTGTCCAAGCGCAATCAAAATAAAGAAAAAAGCAAAGGAAACCTAACACTATCTAACTATTTACAAGGGCAGCGGGCAAGTCCAACGGCTCACATGTTGATGTTCCGGGCCAGGGCATCCTCGAACTCCTGCTCTATCTCCCGGAGGCGGTCCTCTTCCATGGCCCAGAGGGTTCGCAGGGACGATGACATTTGGAACTCCAGGTCCCCGCGAATGGCCTCGAGGCACTCGGCCCGCCTCAGGGCCCTACGCATGGAGTTCTCCGCCCTGACCATCGTGAGCCGTGCCTCTTCCGCCCGCTGCCGCTCCTCATCTATAGCATGGCCCAACCGCTGCCACACGGAAGACACTTCCCGTCCAGGGTCCTCCTGCCCTCCGGCCGATGCCTGCCCCTCCGATGATGAAGGCCCCGAGCCATCATGGCTCCCACCTCGTTGCTGCTGCTGCTGTGCCGCTGCCTGTGCCCTGGCTCCTGCTGCCTGCACATCCTTCTCCAGCTGGGGTGCAGTTGTTGATGTTCCCACCCCTGCTGGACGTCCGACTCCCGACTGTGGCAGGGATGTGTCCTCCACCTGCCTGGCCACAGGGTCAGAGGCAGCTCCACAGGGCACCCAGGCGACACATGGGTGGAAAGATGGCACGGAGGATGACTGGCGCGTAGGGGGTTCAGTTGCGGAGGGGGTCGGAACAAGGTCCACAAAACGGAGGAATCTGGCCATGGTGAGCTGTCCCAGTGGGTCAACGCGGTCACCGAGCCATGCGAGAAGACGTGCAGTCTCCTCATGAAAAGACTGCAGGTCAGCTCGCATGGCACGTTGATGCAACGCCACCCCACCCAGGACAGGCTCAACCCGGTGCCGGATAGCCACATCCGCAGGGAGAGGAAGGCCAGTTGGTGTAAGCCAATCCCCTCCCTGAGAACGGGTCTGGACATAGGTATCCCTGCTGGTGCAAGATGATGCAGTCACAGGATCGGGGACAGGATTACACACAGGCACCTCTGTGGCGGCCTGTGCTGCCTCCTGTCCCTGCCCCTGCACTGCACCACTAGCACCAATGGAATCCCCACCTCCAGACCCTGTCTCTGTCCCTTGCATGGCCTCCTCCTCCACCAAACCCCCCACCAACCTGAATGACTCCGTGCCATCTTCCTCCGTTGGGCCCTGTGGGGTCTCAGCTGCCCCTTCGGCTGCCGAGGAGTCCAACTCCAACCTCCGCCTCTTGGACCTCCCCTCGGCAGCTGCGACCTGGGACACAGCACCGGACTCCTCACTCCCCGATGAGATGACAACCTGGGAGGGGAGCCGGGCCTTGCGTCTCCGGCTGGCGGTGCGATCCCTGCCGCTGTGCTCCACAGCACCTTCTCCGCCCTCTTCATCAGTTGACGCTGCAGACAGGGAGAGATAGGAGACAGGCATCAGGGCATTGTACAATGGACTCATACACACATGACAGTTGTACATGAGTGGCATTGTCAAACTTCAGACATGGCATCACAATCCCCAACACACATGTCATTGCAACTCACACACATGAGCTATTCCACAGCCATATTGCAACAGCCAGCACCATCCATACACATACAAACAGCATGAGCAGCCAAAGGTGAGCCAGACATCACATGAAACACAGGGAGTGCACTAGACATGCACACACACCACCACAATTACATGCATGTGTACACCTCTGCCAACTGTCGCAGTGATGAGATTGGCATCCATGTCACATCTGGCAATCAGTCTTCTACATATCAGTCTCACATGCATCCATGTTGCATCACTGTTGCACCCATGTCAAATACACACACATGCACATGTACACAGTGCAGATACATGCAGCTGGAACCAACATCCATGTGTGACACCACAACCATGCCAACCTACATACACAGTAATCAAAACATGTGTGCTCACACATCTGCATTTGGCCTGCATGCTTACCCACACATACACCATCCATGTGTCTCACACATGAAATGACTTGCATGTGTCAGCCTCACAGCCCTGTACATACACATCCATACATGGCCCTACAAAACCACATGTACAACCTGCACACTACTGGCACACCACCACACGCACAGCTTCCAATCAGTATGCATGTACACTTACCGCTTGACTCCAGACGGGTCTGTCTCTCAAGGACCTGGACGTGGAGCGCTGGGCGTATGCGTTCCAGGACCCTCATCTGATGTTCCGACAGGTGGCCACGGCGCCACTTAGCATCCGCTGCCTTCAAGAGGCACCGGGCCTTGTTGAGGGTCCTGGACTTGAAGTCCTCCCAGCGCTTCTTGACATGTTGGTAGTCGCGGTCTGCCGCCCCCTCCGCGTTGATGGCAGTCACGATGTCTGTCCAGATCCGAGTCCGTCCTTCCTTGTCGGCGGCCGACCTTCCGAAGAGGGCATCATACTGCTGCAGGACTTGCTCCACCAGGACACCAACTTTGGTGGCAGTGAAGCGGGTGGCCCTCTGCCTCTCTGGCTGGGGGTTGCCAGTGGTGCCAGATGGTGTAGTGCCCGACATGGCAACCCCAGAGGCAGGTGTGGGTGGGCAACTGGGTCCTGGGGCTGGGCTGTGGAGCGATGGAATAGCAGTCGGGAGTCTTTGGTTCCAGCAGGGGTGGTCACAGCAACAACACCCCGGGCTGATGTGCAGGCAGCAAATGGCAGGGCACGTGGGCAGCAGGCAATCAGGCAGCAGCAGATGGCAGGTGGGAGCGTGCTCGGGGCTCCGGGGGGCAGTAATTTGGCCTTCTGGGCAGGAGCGTGGTCTTCCGTGTGCTAATGCGTGGCCAGCTTGATACGGAGCTTGATACGGAGTGATTTGGCACGTGAAAATCTAGCACGTCAGCGTGTAATTTGAGGAAAGGCCCTTAGCGCGTAAGCACGTCAGCACGCGTACTAGATTTCATTGGACGAAAGGCCCTTAGCGCGTAAGCCGTCTGTGAAGTGCGCGCGCGGGCATTTCCCTGAACCCGGGTGCATGTTACACATCCAAGAACTGCACGTCCGAGTGTCAGCTCGTGTAATTGGAGGTTAGGGCCTTAGCGCGTATACGCGGAAGTGACGTTGGACGTGTGGGCCGGTTCAAAAGGTGCGTGTAGGACGTAATTTCCTTGTACGTGCTTTTCGTGGAGAGCGAGTGGGTGAATTCTGTACTCTTGTCGGTTCACACGCGATTTACTTCACAGCGTTTCTAGTTCGTACTCCCTGTTACCTCTGACAGCTTTTTTCTGATTTTCTGTTGGGCCTGTTTCCTCAAACAGTGTTCACTTCTTCTTTTGTCCTGTCTCCTCAGACAGTGTACAATTATTGTTTTGGCGGGGGTGTTGCCAACGCGCACACGCGCATATTTTTCGTGCTCATTTTCCAGAGTGACGGTGAGTCGCGCACCCTTTCAGAGGTCATTGTAGGCTGTGTGTAACACGCGTACATTCATTTTTGTGTTTCTGGGTGCCACAGCGTAGTGTGGGTTCATTTTTCCACGCATGTGGTCTACGAGGGGTTGCGTGCACATTATTTTCTGTTTTTGGGGTGCCTGTGCGTTGCGTGACCCGTCATCTTTCCCCAGGGGTCACATACAGCCTTGCTAGAGCACTAGGGTACGAATTCCATCTAGTACCCTTCCCCTTTGACCCCCAATTGCCCAGGATAATAGTTTACTGCAACTCCCATACGCACAACAACATCAGTGCCATGGTTGGGAGGCGACCAAGCGGTAAGGGTGGCAAAGGTGGCCGAGCCTCAAGAGGTGGCGTGGTGGGCACGGTAGGGGACGTGGCTAGGATTTGCAGGGTACCCCTAGCCCCCATGTGTGGAGGACCAGTCAGGGCATCATGTCAGGTGGTGCATGGGGATCTCCGCACCATATTCCTCCAGAACGAGACCTTCGACACCCGCATGCTTGCTGCCATGGAGGACCAGACTAGGGCTTTGCGTGGGCTGCTTCCCATAGCACCACCACCTCCTGTGGTGGCAGCAGAACAGGGTGGTGAGAGCGACCACAGCGATTCTGATTCTCTCACGATAGCGTAGCCGTGCAGGCCATGAGCCCATGGAGGTGTTTTTTTTCCTGCAACATCCACAGAGGTGGCTGTTGGTGTGCACACTGTCCTCGGACCTCCTGGGTGGCCTCCCCCACACCCCCTGGCCCCCACATGGCCATTTTTGATTTTTGATTTTTGGTTTTTGATTTTTTAGTTTTTGTTACAGTGTGTTGCCTTGTGTGGCTCCCGTGGGCATCCACTGTATTCCGGCTGGGCACATGCGGGCTTGTCATGAGTTTGGGTTAGATGCTTGGGTTCGTAAGAAACACACCCCTCTTGCTTCCCATTTCCATGGCTTTGCAAAGGGTGTGCCCAAGTGACAGTGACTTACACAGTGACGTTGGACTCCCATGACATGTGTGGGCAGTCTGTAGTCAATACTGTGTATACATTCCTACTGCATATTGTTGTAGTATTGTACACGGCATGGTGTATTGATGTATGCTTGTGCATCCATGTCTCCCTCCTAATTTGCAGGTTCATTCCTCATGTCTTCACAAGTCTGTCTACTTTGGAGATGGAGTTCATGTTGTAAGCAGTGCACTTCCAGATTTGCGTGGCACCAACACTGTACAGTTGGAAGTGGTCGATGTGCTAGCATCATAAGGTTGTAAGACTACGTATCCTTTAACTTAGTAGTGTCATGTGAAAGATATGTTTGGGGTTGGCTAGCTGCATTGTATTGGGGTACGTCTTTGGTCATGTGTGTTGTCAGTTCTACATTAATGGGAGCATATTGTGTGTGGCTATTTTCCATTCAGGACACTGCACTTTGTGACACTTGTGTCATGTTTTGGGGATTCCTTTGTTTGCTCTCACATAGCATGACATGCCATGGTGTGTTGGGTGGCGGTGCTGGGGAGGTATTGGGTGACATGGCACTGTTGTCATGTTGTATCTTGCAAGGGGGTAATGATTTTGGCAGCATAGAAGTGTGTCTTTTGATGACACAGCATTGGTGGTGTTTGTGTAGGTAGGGATGCACACAATGCAACACTTCCGGGTGAACAATCTCAGGCTGGTATGGTTGTGACAGTTGACTGTCACTTGACTCATCATCATTGATAGTCAGCTGGTATGTGCCAGGGCTGTGTGCACTCCACAGGGGTGTGATTTTAGGTGAAGTAATTAGCCACCAGCTGCGTACGGGCTGCCTCACCCCGTGCCCTTTCCCCTCCCATGCGCAGCGGGCATGCATGTGGTTGGGGATGTGGGGGCACCACCATGTCCACGGGCAGGCCCCGGCGTGTTGCAACGTTGTGCAGGACACATGCTGCCACTATGATCCTGCACACTACTGGGGGAGCATATAACAGCTGCCTGCCAGAACGGTCAAGCGTGACTTGAGCACTCCGAATGTGCGCTCCACTATGCCCCGGGTTGTAATATGGGCTGTGTTGTATCTTACCTCAGGTGGCGTGGTGGGGTTCCGAATTGGCGTCATCATGTGGGTGCTCAGAGGGTAGGCACTGTCCCCTGGGGTGGTGGTGATGGGTATCGTTAGTGGGGTTGTGACATTACTCAGTATTTGACATGCATGCATATGCTGTGGCATATATACTCACCGATCAGCCATGTATCGCCATGCCGCCCAGCTTCTAGGTCCCGGTTTAGGGTTGACATTCTGTAAATGAAACTGTCGTGGGTGGACCCTGGATAGTTGGCATATACTGAGGTGATGATTCCCTTGGCATCACATGCCTCCTGGACGTTGATGGAATGCCAGTGCTTGCGGTTTCTATAGATGTGCTTGTGTTGCGGATATGTGTTGATGTACATAGTTGACTTTTGGTTTGTGTCATGGGATCGCCATTTCACTGCTGTGGGGTGGGGTTGCAAGGGGACATGAGTGGGACATGAGTGGGGGCCTGCTGGCAGGTGCCTCTCAGTGCTGGGGGGTGGGTGTGCAAGGGGACATGAGTGGGGGCCTGCTGGCAGGTGCCTTGCACTGCTGGTGGGTGGGGTGCTGGGGGACATGAGTGGGACATGAGTGGGGGCCTGTTGGCAGGTGCCCTGCACTGCTGGGGGGTGGGTGTGCTGGGGAACATGAGTGGGGGCCTGCTGGCAGGTGCCCTGCACTGCTGGGGGGTGGGGGTGCTGGGGGACATGAGTGGGGGCCTGCTGGTAGGTGCCCTGCACTGCTGGGGTGGGGATGCAAGGGGACGTGAGTGGGGGCCTGGTGGAAGGTGCCCCTCAGTGCTGGTGGGTGGGGGTGCCGGGACCTAGAAGCGATCGGCTCAGGGGTCCTTACGAGCCGCGGCTCCTAGGTCCCAGGCCGTCTCACCCCCCGTGGAGAGCTTTCTTACCACACGGAGAGGGGAGAGGTACTGAGGTTAAGTTAAGCAGACACCGCTGCCACATAGGAATTACAGCAGGCATATACCTAGATGACTTGCCTAGCCCTGATGAATGTGGCTCATCCATTTTGTTCCACAGAAACCGGTCGGCTATAGAACGACCAGATCTAGTGCACAGTGTTACCCTCACAGGCCCATCTCGTTCTGAAAAAGGACCCAGAGACTAAGTACCTAGGGGTCCTTCCTGCTTGAGGTGAACAACCTCCACAGTGAATATCTACTGAAGAAAGTTCTTCATTGTTTTTAACCTGCACCTGTTCACATAGAGAAAACCCATTAAAATCAATTTAACCTTCATCTGTATGGCAGCAAGCACCTGCATAAACCAAGGTAGTGGAGCATGTGTCTTTTAGCACAACACAGTGCACCAGAGACGTTTTGGAAAGCGTAGTCAGACCAACTGGCTCGTTGAAAACCTGTCCCCATTCGATAAAACTGTGTCTTCTTTAGTGTGAAAACGATTTTGGGCAATACACATTTTGCATTCCCAAAGATAGTTCCTTTTGTTTAGTTTAGGCCTATAACTCTGCCATTCAATTGCACATGTACAAGTATCTTGTTGAGAAGTATGTCACTATGGTCGACGTGAATATCATTCTTCGAGCTGATTTAAATGCTTATGGTATATTGAAAGATGAACTCATAATCTCAGGAGACGGCGATGACAAAGGCGTAAAGGTGGAAAACCATTATTATGGATATGGAACTTCAGGTAGTCAACGGTTCTGGGCCTAATACATCTAAAAGTACTCCTACATGGACCAATGGCACATATTCATTGACACTGGACTATATCTGTCGCAATCATAAGCTCCATGCTCATGTACCATGTTTCAGAACATTGGTGAATTAATTTAGCGATCATGCCCTGCTGATTTGTACCATTTGGTTGAATATGAAAATGTTGCAATATGACAGAATTGGGGAGGTTGACATTAACAGTATAGGTAATAGACTAGGATGGTCGGATACTAGTTTGGCTAAGGCAAAAGTATGGAGTAAAGGATTACAGGTTGAACATATGTTAACACTATTGGCAGATGAAATTGTGGGCTGGATTGCCCAATGTATGAATGGTATGACGCCTATAGGTCGAAAGTTGCGAACATACAGATATGGACATGATAGTCTGAGACCATATGATAAGATCATACGTGGTATGAAAATTAAGCTGCGTAGAGATCCCAGATCTGCTAACCATAGTGGCCTTAGTCCAGAGCTCGTACATTTGGCGAAACGCTGCATCAAGAATAACTATAGAAATGTGATCAGATGCTATCTGATGTCAGATAGGAATATCAACTGGCAAAACATAACTCGGCTGTTGCTTGAGGGTAATACCAAGGGATTTTGGTCCAGCTTTAGGTCTATCAGTATTGGTGGTAACCATGAATTGGTGATCCCATTGATGGTCCCACGTGGTCTAAATTTCTCTTGGAAAAATGTAAAGGTGATGTAAACAGTTTGGATAAAAAAACAAAACTGAATCTGACCATTGATAGAGATGATATCATTAAGATAATTAAAAAATATGAAATCTTCAAGAGGCCGTGGCCCGATGGGCTGTGTAACATCATAATAAAGAATAACCCAGAGCTATGGGCAGATATACGGTGATAGAGACTGGAACCACGCCAAACACATGGAAAATGTCTAATATCCCAGTGCACAAGAGTGGCCCTTGCAGCCTACCAGAAAATGATTGCCTCTTGGCACTTACAGATGTACCCAGCACGATCTTCTGCACATTGATACTAAGTGAGATCAATACGTGGATAACAAGTAACGGGATACCGCAAAGGCTGTTCCACTGCAGACGATATAGTTATAGTAATTACCCTAGTCGAACAAGCTAAGTGCACTGAGTCGCTACCTCTCTGTATGTTGTTTGCAGATTTTTCCTCAGCGCTTGACACAATTGACCGTGTGAAGTTGTGGGATAGATTGCAGCTGCTTGGTATGCCAGAACACTTGATCTATGTGTCTAGCATGATACATGAGGAGAGTATGGCCATAATCCGATTGGACAACATGAGATTAATGTCTGATCCCATAGCAATCCAAAAGGGCATGAGATAGGGCTGTGCCCTCGCACTTACCTTATACTATCTGTTTATGGACGATTTTGGAGGAATATTGAAAGATTAAATTAATGCTTTCCCAAAATTGGGGTCATGTAAGATTGGATGGACCTGCTCTGCGGATGACATTGTGTTTGGTAATACTTATATCGGCATTTGTAATAGTGCAGGGCCATACGCGATTATGCAGCTAACAATGGCCTTAAAATCAATCTGTCTAAAACACAATATATGGCTATAGGTCGTAAGAGCAGTACAAACTCCTCGGTCTCCTGCCCACTTGGCAAAATACAAAAAGTAAATTGCTATAAATATCTTGGTCATGAGATCTGTGGAGATAGGAACAAATAAATATTGTTGTTCAAGAAAACAGTGTCAAAGTGATTCCCACACTGACCTAGTAATGTCCTTCTCCAAGAAAATGGCAGGATATAGTTTAGTGGGATTAATTAACATCTATAAGCAGAAACTTGGAGCTATATTCCTCTATGCCCTGGAGGCATCATATTCTGATAGGTCAAATTGGGCGGATGTCACTGAGGGGATTATATGGAGAAGACTATTGTGGCTTACAAACTATACCCCGGTCCAGGCAGTACACCTGGAATTGGGTCTCATCTCCTCTCCTCACATATCAAATTTAATTGAACTATATTCTACCTTAAGATTAAGTTTGCATAGCCTGATACTCATCTTGCGATTCTGAGGGATGGTCTGGAGGGTGGAAGATCGGGTGGTCCCCTAATTGTGAGGATGGGGAAGGAGCCCTGATAAAGTCTCTTAAGGATCATGCTGAGAAGTGGGATTGGGTGGTCAACCACGAGAAGGTGGCTAATATGAGCTCTTGAAGTTACTTTTCCAAGAATCCTTCTCAATATAGAAAACGCAAGGGTACCTTGAGTTGCTGCCGTCACCAGCTACTTGCAGAATATTTTTAGATATTAGGCTTAATCGTCTGAATATCTTGGAAATAAGAGGGGCATGGACAGGCATTCCGGCCGAGATGAGAACATGCAGAACATGTCTGGCTGGTAAGACTATATAGTCAGCTAGACATGTTGTCACTTGCTGCCCTAAAATGGGCCAGATATATATCAAATATTTTACAAGATTTGAGTTCAAGGAGGGGTACATTGGTAGTGAAATCTTCTGGATAAAATGTATGTCTGGATCGAGTAAAGGTTTGATTATTGCTATCACCCAAATCTGGAAAAATGCTAATGAATATTTGCGTAAATTTGAGGATGATGTGAAACTACTAGCAGACTTGGAACTGACAGTAGAATTGTGGCTGTGCTGATACAGCTGATGATGCTGCTATACATGCAAGACCACCAGTCTGCAATACTTCTGGAGGTAGAGTAGCTTTAGCCTCAAACATAGCTGCCTTCTTGTTTTAATGGGCGTTTTGGATATGTCTCTGTTTCTAATCTGGACATGCTATCTGCCCTCTATGTTTCCTTTTTAATATAAGGTGTGATCTGTATTTTATTGATATTCTAATGGTATTTTAAGTATCGCTGTCATTAAGTTTTTTCTTTTTTTCTCTTGTTTTTTTCTGTGTGAATTATAAGTTTTACTGTGTTATTGTATTACTGTTTTCCTTATTATCTTTCTATTGATGTATATTTGTGTAAAAGTGTAATGCTATACATACAATACAAAATTAAAATAAAAAATCATTTGAAAGCTTGTTGTTTGTCAATTGTTGGAGCAACTTGCTGATCATTTTTATCAAGAATGTTTTGCCTGAGCCAGCTTCACCACTTACATAAAGAAGTACAGGTTTATAGTTTTTTTATTGATGTTTTTATTGTTTTCACAAGTTGAACAGCCAATAAAAATAGAACCATAACAACATTTCCCCAACTACTAGCCCCATCCCACCCCCTCCGGAGGACATCCCCATAGTTCTTGTGGAGTTACTCAAGCTTGGAATAGATCCAGAATTCTGATTTTGTGGGGGCACCATTGCATCATATAGTCCGACTGGAGATAGTCCAGCACCACCCCCCATTCTTTTAAGAAGGACCCCTTTGAACCTTGTAAAGTATGAGTTAATGTTTCCATTGCGACAAGTGTCCACACCTTCTGAAGCCAGCTAAATACTACCGGAGGGTCTCGTTGGTCCAATTCTGGGCTATCGCTGCCCATGCCGCAATAACCAGGCCAATAAAACTACTCCATTGCGCCTTAGTGTATTCCTTGGCTATATGGTCTCTCATCCCACACAGCCAGCCCTTCTCCCCCAATTGGGCCACGTTAGGGAACATCCCCTGCATTTGGGACTTCACTCCCGTCCAAAATCCCTGAATCCATTTACAATCCCAGGAAATATCCCTCCAACTGCCCTCCTCCCCGCAACACCTCCAGCAGTTTGGACGAATGCAGGTACATCACATTTAATCGCTCCAGTGTATAGTGCCATTGCATTGCGATCTTAACCCACATTTCCCTTGTTTGGATGGATCAGGTCAGTTTAGGGATACTCCCCCACAGCTCCCTCCACTGTGGCTTACTGATGGATTCCCCCAGTGTCCCTTCCCATTTTAACATGTAGCTCCATCTGATATCCTCCGTCTGCACATTTATACATTTATACAGAGCCGACACCAGTTTCTTTGACCCTGAATTAGTTACAGTGTACTTTTTAAAGGGGGTGAAGTGCCTCGAGGCCGCCCGTTTGATAGCTGGTGCCACCAGCCAGTGTCGGAGCTGCTCGTACCTGTATCTGTCTGTCTCTTTAAGCTTTAAATGCCTGGTGCAGACCTCAAATGACTTGACCTCTTGAAACATTTCTCCTATTTTTGTTCTCCCTGCCTGCTCCCATTTCTTGAACGCCCCTTTCACCATTCCTGGGGGGAAGTCCGGGTTCCCAAACATAGGTGTAAACGGGCCCGGCACACCTGTCATGATGCCCTTCCATGTTTGGTCATCCCAAGCGTCGAGTTTGGTCCCCATGACTTTACTGATACGCAAATTATGGTGTCTATGTTGTATCCCTTTCCATAAGAGTTCCATCAATGGGGATCTTGCCACTGCTCTATCTTGCTCTGCCCCGATTGTTTGCCCCTCCCCCATCCATTCTTTTAAGACCCACAGTTGCGCCGCCAGGTAGTACCTATTCAAGTGCGGGAACCATAGACCCCAGTCCTGGTTTTGTGCTGTTAGTACTCCTCTAGCCACCCTGGGGGGGTTTCTTTTTCCAGACAAAAGAGGAGATGATCTTAGCTAGCTCTCTGAAGAAGGAATTGGGGACTCTTATCATGATAGCCTGAAAGTAATATACAGCTTTGGAAGGACGGTCATCTTAACGGAGGCTATGCGCCCCCACCAGGAGATCGCCAATGGGTTCCAGCGCTCCAGATCCCTCTTAACCTTCACCAAGAGTTCCATGTATTTCTCCCAATAGAGGCCCTCTATCCTGCCCGTAAGGGTAACGCCCAAATATTTTTATCCCGGTGCCCGCTACTTTCAGGTATAAAGAAGTCGCCACTTGCTTGATCTCCTCACCATCACCTGCCACGGTTAATACATCTGACTTGTTTCTGTTAATCTTTAGTCCTGATAGTGCCCCAAACTTTTCAAGTTCCTGACAGACCACTGGGAGGGTTTGGGCCGGGTCTGATAAGGCAACTAGCATATTGTCCACATATGCCACCACCTTATGCTGCGTGCCAGCCATTTTTATCCCTGCAATCGAGGGTAGTTCTCTGATCCTTATCAGCAGTGGCTCAAGGAAGACAGCATATAAAAGAGGCGATAGCGGGCCTTTCTGCTTGGTGCCCCTCGACAGTTCCACCCTACCCGTGACTTTCCCGTTCAAAGCTATCCTGATGGCGGGGGTGTTATAGTTGGCTTTAATCATTTTCAAAAATTGCTCCCCAAATCCCATACCCCTTAGGGTCTGAAACAGCATGGACCATTCTACCCGGTCAAATGCTTTTTCGGCATCTAGTGCCAGGAGTGCTGCCGGGGTTTGCTTGATCCCTATCTTTTCTACCAAGTGAATTATTCGCCTAATATTATCATGGGTTGGACAGCCAGGGATGAAGCCTGACTGGTCCTTATTAATCAGTTTGGGGAGAAACGGGGTCAGCCTTGCTGATAATATTTTTGTGTACATTTTGGAGTCTAAATTGATTAGGGCTATAGGGCGGTATGAACTTGTAAGCGTCAGGTCCTTTCCTGCTTTGTGAAAGACCAGTACTTTGGCCTCATTCATCGACTGTGTAACATTCCCCTCTTCCTTGAAGGTGTTATATCATTTTGCTAAAAAAGGGATTAGGCTATCTGCATATTTCTTGTAGAAGGCTGCTGTGAACCCATCAGGGCCCGGAGCTTTGTTTACGTGGAACCCACTTATTGCCTTCTGAATTTCGTCTTCCCTTTTTCTCCTGCTAGGGATTCCCTCTCTTCATCTGTCAACCGAGGTAAATTTATCGCTTTTAAGTAGGAATCCTGCTCCGAGCTAGCTGGATTGCCTGAGGCGTATAACTCCTGGTAATAGTCCCCCCCTGAGCATTCTGTAGCTTTTTAATCGAGAGTTGCTGCTTGGCTTGGCTCTCAACTGCTTTGCCAGGTACCTATCGGCTTTATTAGCTTTCATGTAGTAACAGTGTCGGAGATGGAGAAGACTCCTCTCTGCCTTTTTTGTGCGTAGCACATCCAGTTGGCCCTCCACGTGCCTTAACGCTCTTATCAGGCGGGAGGTGGGATTCCGTGTAAGTTATGATGATATGATATGATATGGCATTTGTAACGCGCCTATACACAAGTGTTTCAAGGCACGACGAGGCAGGGAGGGGGGGACAAAGGGAGACAGACAACGATCCTACTAGGCCAGGTGTCATTCAGATCGCGCAAGTGCAAGGTTAAGGGGACAGGAAAAGTGCAAGGGGGAAAGGGAGAGGGGAAAGTGCAGTACACGGTTAGTAACGAACAAGATAAATAATAAGGGCCAGCTGGTGGCAAGTGCAAGATAAGTGCAGACAAGTGCTGGGAAGAGGGGCTGTAGGGATACAGAGACAGTCCCGCAGTGCAGGGGTTGCCGGGAAGGAAGTGCAGGGGAGAGTGGCTGGGCCAAGGACCGAGATTGGTGAGTGGCCCAGTTGCTGATTTAGTACAATTTCAGTGATTTAGCAGGGGAGAGAGGGAGAGAAAGCAGAAGCAAAGAGGAGGATTTCTCAGGTTCCCCTCGAATGTCCGCTATCTTCAATTCCAGCTACTTTTCCCACGCATACTGCTGCTTGTCTTTAGATGCCTTCATGGTAATCAAGTGCCCCCTCATTACCACCTTAAAGAACTCCCACACTGTGCCCTTATTAACATCACCCATGTCGTTGAGGGCCCAGTATTCCTCTATCTTTTCCCTAATTGAGTTCCCTAACTCAGGGTCCTGGAGTATTTCCTGAGGGAGCTTCCATCTCCAGAGCCCCAACCTCCTCACCAGAGTTTTTATTTCCAACCATAGCGGAGCCTACATCCATCCCTTGGACTTCCCCCAATATCCCCACTGTTATCCAAATATAATCTATCCTAGACATTGAATTGTATACGGGGGAGTAGTATGTGTATGCCCTCTGCTGTGCATTAAATACCTGCCACACATTGCACAGCGCTAGATGGTTCATTTGTTGATGAAGATGTTTTGAAGGAGCTCCCGGTCCTTGGTGGCCCCCTGTGCTCCTATCCACTGTGGGGTTCCAAGCCAGATTCAAATCGCTCCCCAGGATCATCTCCCTCTTTGCAAATTCCTCTAGCTTCCCCACTATCTCCCTCATAAAGCCATCTTGCCCCGTATTTGTAGCGTATACCGAGGCTAAAGTGAGATTCAACCCTTCTGTTGAGACATTGGCAAATACAAAGTTCCCCATTTTGTCTGCCTGAGTGATGTGAAGCTGTATATTCAACTCATCGTGGAATGCAATCAGGACCCCAACTTTTTTGTCTGCCACGTTGGATTGCACAATCCGTTTGTACCCCCATATGCGTTTCTTGTAACAACAAGATGTCCCATCTCTTGCTTCTCAGAAACTCTTCTACTTTCTTCCTCTTAACTGGGGCATTTAGACCTTGCACATTATACGTTACGATTCTCATCTTCCCCATTGGCAATACCCCCCTAAGTGCTCAAACCCCCTTAAAGCACCACGTACATACTGCCATCCGGATCCCATCCCTCCTTACTCCCTACCCTTCTCCCTTCCCAGTGAACTTGAACTCCCCCCAACAACCGTCCCGAGGAGGGCCCAGGGACCTATGTTTGCTAAGACACACGGCCCGTCGCACCTGTACCTCAGTGAACTCGGGAATAACTGCCCGGGGAGTCCTAAACCCTGCATTACCTTCTTTCTTGTGTGATTCCGGAGATGGAGCCCTTGCCGGGCCATGTTCCTTAATCCATTGGAAAGCAGATGTCCTCTGTCTTTTCCAGGGCTATGTGTTCACCCTCCCCCCGGGTCCTCACGCCCCTTGATCGCACTGAGCCTGCTGCCGTCAATGCTTTCCTCCCCCTGACTGCTTCCTCTTGCGGTGTGCCTCTTTATATTCCCAGGGTTTCCTGCGGGGCTTCACCCTGGTCCGCTGGAACTTTTCGACTCCAGCTTCCTCCTGGACGCCCATCACCTGTAGCACCTCCTCACAAGACGTCACCCTTCTTGACTTTCCCTCCCAGGAGAATAACAATCCAAAAGGGAAGGTCTATTTGTACTTGATCTTCCTCATCACCAGTTCCCTGACCACTCGAGCCATCGCCCTCCTCTTCTGAAGGGTCACCTGAGCCAGATCATGATACAAGTGAATTTCCACCCCATTCATCTTTATGTGGTCCATCCCCCTAGCTTTCTCAGAATCTCCTCTTTCTGTGGGTATGAGGACATCGCCACCAACACATCTCTGGGGCGCTCCCCCGGCTCGCCTGTCCTCTTGGGGCCCATCCGGTGGATCCTGTCAATTTTAACGACTTTGGCATCCTCCTCTGCCAAGATGTCTCTGAAAACTTCTTGCACCGCCTTCTTTAAGTCTTTTTCTTCCACTGTCTCCACCATTTTCTTAATGCGTATATTCAACCTGCGGGACTGATTTTCTAGGTCCTCGCATTGGTGCTCTAAATTGTGTGTCAGCCGCATCAGCTGTTCCCACGTTTCGGTGTATTGCTGTGTTCATCTTCCACATTTTGCACAATATTTTCTAGTGTATCGCTACGCTCCTCCATTTTTGAGACGTCCAGTCGAGGTTCCTGAACCGCCTGCTTCATATCTTCTCTCATATTAGCAAACTGGTCCTGTACCGTAGACATGAATTAGTCTTGCAGGTCCCTGAACCATACCTGCATGCCCTTCTTCGATATTTGCATTCCATGTTGGGGGGTCTGGCTCTGAGCCTCGGATGCCTCCGCCTGCATTCTCGCTCGGGTGACCACATCTGGACTAAATTGGCATCCTGCTTAGAAGACTGAGTTTGTGGCCTATTAGCCCCCCCCCCCTTCCCTTTAGAATTGGACATTGGGGCTCCAACTGCATGTTCCTCCAGCCATCGCCGCGGTAAGGCTCTCTCCTGCTGGCACCTTCTGTTCGTGGAGTTGCTCCCCTGCCTCTCGCCCGCCCAGGGGCCTCTGTTCGCCAGGATAGTTTGCCCTCCAGTCCTGTCTATATCTCACTGCCAAAGTGCCCCACCCATCGGGGGACCAAGACTAACAGTGGCCCCGCTTGCTATGTGTCTCCATCACCCGCCCAGGGTACGCCCTTTAGCAGGGCCTCCTCTTCCGTACCACACTTAACCTGTGGGGCCTCCAAACTGCACCTCCCGTGCTGACAGCTCACCAATTGATCTTCGCTGGTTTGCAGCTTCTTCCCTGGCCGTTAGTGATTAGCCGCGCCTCCCCTGTACTGGCCTTGAAGATCTGGGTTCTGCCCAGGGGTGGAGGCGGGCTTATGTTGACTATTCCCCCTGGCCGAGTCTTTAAGGGTGTGGGCCCCCCCGCCTGCACCGTGACTCCTCCAGGCGGCTCTCCGCTGCTAGATGTAGGGCGGCCGGGGATGTTGCGGACACTCCTCTGGTACTAGCCTGCTTGCTCCTCCAGACGTCTCCCTCCGGCTTTGCGGGACCACCTCCGTGTCCCGCTGAGTGCAACGGCTCACCTTGACTGCTGGTCCCTGACTGGGGTGGAGGGCGCCCCACCACCTTCCACCAAGTGGCCGCCTGGCCTCTGCCAGGGGATCACTCGGGTGGCCCTCTCCTCCAGGGGCGATCCTCTCCTTGACTGGTGCTTCCATTCACAGCCTCCGCACAAGCGCCCGCCGCCCCGCTCCTCTCTCCGGGTCCGGCGGCAGCCCCTCCCGGGCAAACCTGCTGCAAGATGAGGGAAGGCGCTGTTCCTACCTGGGGAGCACACCAAGGGGGCAGCTTCTGCCCACTGCCTCCCATCGGGCTACTGCTGCTCGCACAGCACTCTCCTGATCCTTCGCCTGTTCCTCCCCAGGGGACTTGCGCTGAGGCAAGCAATGGCAGCGCCCCTCTAATGTGACCGAGTGTGCCACCCCTCTCGAGCCGCCTCTCACGATCCCGGTGCCACTTCTTATCCCCCTAGTATCCTAGGGCCAAAATGCACCGCTACTGCGCTTCCAATGCTTCTCTGAGGTGCTTTACTGTCGTGGCCCGGCGGGAGAGACCTCTACGCACGTCTCCTCACCGCGGCCGCCATCTTGGAATCAGGTTTATAGTTTTCACAGGTACAGGTTTTAGTTTCTTGCTGTACAACGTGTACATTTTCTTTAGTTACTTCTAGGAAAATGCTACTCTGCTCATTGCTTAGTTGTGATTTCAGTAGAGCAAAGATTTCTGTAGATTGCTCATACTGGCACATGGTGCCTAGTTCTTTAATAATGACAAAACCCCATTGGAAATGCTCTGAGAATTCGGCCCATGGTGCTTTCTACTTCAGTCATGGCGAATTCTGCCTCATTTGTTATGAGTGGCTGTCCAAGTGGTTCTTGGCTGCCTGTAAGAGAAGGTTGACTGCTCTCACGAGTGTCTACATTTAGTTGTCCTTGAAGTTCTTCTACTTGTTAGTGTTCATTGTTTTTGTACTGTGTAAAGTTTTTATCTGATATAGTGCATTCAGTTGCATTGAAAGCATCTTCATAGGAGGCATAGGTGTCCAATACATCTTCTTCTCTCCATGGTTTAAAAAGTTGCAATAGGGACATTTAGTACAGTTCTCTATGTTGAAGAGTTTTTAACGATAGCTTCATATGTTTAATGAGGCTGCGTTTGGTAAGTTTCACCAGGCTGCCCTCACAATTTTTGACTATTTATTTACTTTTTTTCTCATCCGGTTTAATAGTATTTTTGTATGCGAAGTTGTGAGCTGTGTGGTATAGGCACATGGTTTCCAAAGTAGTAGTTGATGAGGAATCCTGAATTATTTTGGTGGTTTCTTCAATGTTTATTTGTTTGCAGTATTCATTGTTGTCTTTAAGATATTGCAGGGCGTGTCTAACTGTGTTTAAGTCTACTAGTTGCTGCCAAATATTTTTATCTTTTGTAGGTACACCATTCACTAGGATGATCAAAGATTGATCTATTGGCGGTTGCACTCCTAGTGTGTCTATATTTTCTTTGAGATCTAATGGCAAAATAAACTACTTTGCCACAAATACCTTTGAGTAATTCAGAGGGAGGTAATTTAGCTGTTTTTGGTTGAAAGCGTATTATCACTTTAAAAGGGTACCCTGTTTGGATTATAATGCTCTCATATTTATTAAGCTGTTGGAGTGGTTTTGGCAGTAGGAATATTTCCAAGTAATTAGTGATTGCTCGTGAAGGCATTTGGTTATTGTCAAGTTTTGCAGTGCAGTATGTGCAAAGTATTGAGGGGTTAGTAATTTTCGTTGATTTCTGCTATAAGATAGAGAGCCAATTGGAACGCATGGGATTGCTTATTGTCTTCTATTTTGTACATTATATCTACAGTTTTGGTGCTCTCTGTATAAAATGTTCTATGGCAACACACACATACTTGGTTTGGTACTTCAGCCGATGTGCTTTTAAACTTGGCTATTTCTTTTTTGTACATGTGTAATAGAAGGATGACTAGAAGGTTGACATCTGCAAGTTTGTTGGTACTCTTTCTAAAGTTACTGGATTTTGTAAGTGTTATTCAGTTCCAAAATGTTTCTTTTGGATGTGGTTTATTTCTACAAGCAGTTCCTTGGCTGTACCATCTAAGAGCATGCCATTTAAATTCTCGAGTGCTAAAGCAGGACGTTTTGCATAGTACAGTCTGTGAGCAAGATTTCGTACAGTTGACGGGTGTGTTACTAACATTTGATGTGGTGGAAGGTGCTCTGTAAGCAGGTCCAGAAATGCAAGCTAATGAATGTCCTCGTAGTCCTGTGTATTTGCACACTGGACAGGAGTCCATGGTTTGTAATATCTTAATTTTTTATTTGTCTTTGGCTTTCACATACTGATTGAGGAACTGCTGCAAAGATTTGAAAGATTGTTTGCGCACATTACACATTGATGTGCATGGCCATTTGTAGACGGGACGCATTGGTTCGATGGAATGGAGAGTTGATTGTAAGTTTGTTGGGGCTATTCTTGCAAGTAGCGTTTCTTCTTGCATAATGGTATTGTCTACCTTTTCATACCCTCGCCCACTGCTATGTATAGCAATTGGGGTTGTTTGCTCTTGTTTGTATGCCCCTTCATTGAAATATGGCTCTGTGCTTGTGGTGTTAATCCACTCACCTGCACAGATGTTTGCAAAGGTATCTATACTGATATTGCATCTGTTAAGAAGTACTGTTTGTAGATTACTAATTAATTTTGTTAGTGTTTTCATTTGTTTAAAACTAATACAATTAATTTCTTTTTGAGGCGCAAGGCACTGTCTATAAGAGCTTCCATGATCACTTTTCTGTGGTAAGTTTTAAGGGTGGAGCGTGATTTACCCCCTGTCTTTATAAGATTCTGACAGATCCTATGGTGGAACATTTTTTGTCAAATTATTTTTTTGGAATGCTTACCTGTGGCTATGTTACCGTTGGTAGATCTAGAGCTAGCACAAATGGAAGTTACAATCTTCTTAATGCATTTAGTTTTAGTTTTACATTTTGAAAGAAAAGTCACACTTTTTTTCCTGGTACCTGGCTCCATTTTGCTTAGTGACTGTATTAGATGTTTTGTACAAAGTCTGCTAGAGCTGAATAGCCATTTTACATGGCTTGAGTTTTAACTGTTCTGTTTCTGCGTTGCTTTCTACAGAGTTGCTTTTTTGTAGCCATTGTCTTGTGTCTGTTGGAGAAAAAAGGAAAGTGGGGGTTTAGAAGTTGTGGAATGTATTTGTGTGTACTGTGCATGAGTGTCTGAATATGAGGGTAGGTATATACAGACGAGTGTGATTATGCAAAGGGCTGTTAATTTTGATTGGGAAGGTTGTACTGTTACGTGTGAGTGTTCCTGTGGGAAAGATGTTCTTTAGTGTGCATGACCGTGTAATGTGTTTGAAGAAGTAAGGACATTGCAATGTTTTTATGAAACTAGTGGGTGGTAACATACTGGTTTTCTGATGACAATAGAAACAGTGGACCTCTCAAAGTGAAATGGGTAAGTGTGAAGTGATTGCTATGGGTTTAGATAACATTGTCTAGGCTACAACAGAAGAACACTGCACTGTATCTGTAACAAGCAGAACACTACAACAGTATTGCACTTATTTTCTGGATGTGAAAAGTAGGTTTCTTCTGGGTTTTCATCTTCCAGCCTAGACATCACTTGCTTTTCCCAAGTGGTTCTTCACTGCAATTGCAAAAGAAGGAAGTTAGTGGATATGTGTGTTAATGGTACAGTAATAGCTGTAGGAGAACACATTGTTTTAAGATTGTAGGAGGATTTGTTGGCAGGAAGAGCTAGTGTGCGTTTGCAATTGTACAGCACTGCATACATGTTTTTCACTATTTGTTTTGGAATGGATTAGTGGAAGTTATAGTAGTGTGAGAAAAGGGGCAGAAAGATGTAGAGATTGGAAAGGAGAATATTACTGTGTATGGAAGTTAAGGTTTCTCACACATAGATGCTTGCTACATTAATGCAGACATTTTCAGTTGTTAAAGTTATTTATTCAAATGTACAGATAGCACTCTTTCCAATGTATACAGGTATTCTTTGCTTTCTTCCCAATGGTGCATTTTGTGAATTGTGCAATGCATGTGCTTAGCATGCTTTCCGAATATACATGCAGTTTCCCTTTTGTGTGTGCATTATGAGCATTAAAGATAGGATCTGGCATTTGCATGTCCTGTGGAAATGTTCCCAGTGTGGTGTTTTATCAAAGAAATCACAGGCAGTGGTGCTGAAATTGAAATCTGTGGTTTGCAGCTGTTATGCTAGTGGGCAGTACAAGAAAACTGTGAAAGCAAACAGCATAGTAAGTAACTGTCAGTTGATGTGAGGAGATGGTACAAATGCCATTATGATTATTTGGTAGGTTACACAGGGCAAGTGGCAGGCACCCTGTTCACATGCATGCAATATATGTACTTGCTATGCTTTGGTAACATACATGCAGTTTTAATTTTCTGTGTGCATTACAAAACAGATGCATACCTGTAGTTTGCGTTGCTGGATTTAGATGTGGATGAATCTGGAAGTAGATAGCTTGGAGAGTTTTACAGTACTTTTGAATGCAGCTGCTTGGGAATCATATGAGCTGTTCTCTGAGTGTTGAACAGTACATTTGCTGTGTTGTACTGAGTTACTAGAGTTGGATGTGGAGATCTTAGATGTGATTGGTGGATGGTTGTGGGACTGCTTACCAGTAGCCAATGAGAGAGTGCTGTAAAGTGTGAAGTGGAAAGGGAAGAACGGCTCCCCCTTTGTTACACGATCCATGAACAATGTGGTAGTCCGCAGATCACACGTGCTACATGCTGGGCTTGTCAGCATGCTTGGCATGGAAACAGGAGTGTACTATGGGGATTATCCAATCAGATGTTAAGGGTGTGCTTTACAGGAAGGGAGGGTAATACTTTCTTTCATTGCTGTGTTGGTTGTATGGTGAAGATAGCAGGATTTTGTGTCTGGGTAGTTGGAGATAGTTTTGTTTCTTCTCTGGAGACATATGCAAAGTCAGGAGGTGTTTCTAGAGATTTTGGGTTCCAGGCATGGAGGATTTGTGGTGGAGTGAGCCTGGACACAAGTTAGAGGCACTGGTTTCTCTTTTAAGAAACATGTCTACTTTTGGCGGTCCAGATATCTTGTTGGTGCACTGTAGAGGAGAGTATTTGGGGTACATCAGTGCCCCAAGTTTGATTCCTGTGTTGAAGGCCTTTGTGGAGAGACTAATGGTAATTTTCCCATGTGCAAAGGTGTTTTTTCTCAAATGTTACCAAAAGCACATTGGAACCAACCAAATGTGTTCAATCATCAGCAAAATGTTGGAAGGTGCCTTGTGAATAAAGGCATGGTTGTAGTTCTCAGGCGTGCTATAGTTTCTTTTCTCCAATGACAATATTGACTCCCTTAGTGTGCAGTATTTTAGTGCCGATGGAGTTTCGTTGTCCATACTGGGAAGTGTATGTTTTTTCCGGAATCTGAGGGATGCTGTTGAGAGGCTGATATAAGGAAGAAAGGAAGATTAAAAAAATGCAAAATACGTTTTTTTTTTGAAGCACCTTTAAAAAAAAACAGCTCTTTTCAGAGCCACCACTAAAGAGGAAATCTACCCTGGTTGAAATTTTTTCCCCACCCCATGCAGTACGCAAGATGTCCTCAAACCCTGATGTAGTTCGCGGATCGCATGTGCCACATCCGGGGCTTTTGAGGATGGTAGACATGGAAATGGGACTGTGTAGGACAGTTGATTGGTCAATAAGGTTTCTTGGGAGTGGTGTGCAAGGAGAGACTGTGTTAGAAGGTCTGTTTGCTGTGAGCAGTGCAGATTGCTATGGCTATGGCTCTGTCTTTCAGGAGGCATAGTGTGATTTACGTGGCTGTGAAAGCTGTGTCTCCCCTTTCTCTTTTCTTCCCTCCACACTCTCCTCACCTGAGTCCTCAGAGTCACCGGTGTTCTGTAGGTTTCGCCGGCTCAGGTAATCCCGTTGTTTTTTAGGTAGCACTTGCCTGTCTCGGTGAGAAGCCACAGTGACCGCTGACTGGACAGCCGTCCTGGGACCCCTTGACCGGGAACAGGCCGGACAAGAAAGGGAAAAACCCACAAGTGGGAAAAAACCCTTAGGAAGTTCTGGTAAAGAGGAGTGGGACGAATCGAACTGGAAGCTGATGCGTGATCCACTGGTTAGAACTCAGGAGGGATATCCAATGCTCCAAAGAATGGTGGAAGGAACCAGGCCACGGATAAGTTGGGAGCGGTGAGAGAAAGAGAAAAGAAAACTGATGGACAGAGAAAAAAGGAAAACTGGAGAGCCGCGAGAGAAAAGAGCGGCAAAGCGAAAGGATAAAAATAGCACGCCCGCCGCCGGAGCGGCGAGTCTAGAAAGAGAAAAAACGAAGAAGAGCCGAAGGATCGGCAAGTACAAAATGCTGCAAAAAGCAAAAAACTGCCGCTGTAATCAAACAGCGAAATAGGTAAGAGGAAAAGAACTCCTATACCAAAAATGAGGAGTGAGCAAGCAAAGGAGACCCGCTGCAAGTCGAGGCTAGCAGAGGGCAACGCTGGAGAGCGCAAAAACACGAGCCGCTGGAGAGAGCGCCAGCAACGGTTGAAACGCAGCGACTGTCGGGCTTGGATGACAGATAAACTGCCGGCAGTGCTGTGATTGGTGGTGGTAGGTACTAGATACAAAGAAAGGACTAAATGGCTCTACCTGCCGGAGAGCCTCCAACGTGGAAGGAGCCGCCATCCGCGGTAGCGGTTGCGGATGACAGTATGACCCCCTCCCCACCTAACCGCCCCAGGCTTCCCCGGATAGCGGCGGTGAAAAGTAGCCAATAACCTTGGTGCATGAACCTGAGAAGCCGGTTCCCATGAGTCCTCCGACTCCGGGTATCCCTTCCAGGACAGAAGGTACTCAAGACGTCCACGATAATACCTGGAATCACGGATCTTAGATACCTCATATTCCTCAGGCTCCGAGGACTTTGCTAGTATAGATCTGGGGATAGTTCTCTGGTGAAGATCGGGATGGTAAGGTTTGAGAAGAGAGGAATGAAAGACCGGGTGAATGCGGTGAAGAGAGGAAGGAAGCCGAAGGCGGAAAGCTACAGGATTCACTTTAGAGAGAATAGTGAAAGGTCCCAGAAAACGAGGAGACAGTTTAGAAGGCCTTGTCCATCTAGGTAGAAACTTGGTGGATAACCACACCTGATCCCCTGGCTTCCAAACAGGACATTCTTTCCGATGTTGATCGGCACTGGATTTCGTCCGTCTTCTGCTAATCTCTAAACTCCGCATAGCAGAGGTTTGGGCCTCCTTGATATTTCCTAATACCTCTTCCACTGTAGGGGAGTTAGTATAACTGGGAACCTCCGGAAATACTGCACGAGGGTGAACCCCGTAAGTGCAGTAGAAAGGAGAGAGTTCTGTCGAGGAATGTCTAGTATTGTTGTATGAGAATTCCGCTGTGGGAAGCAGCGATACCCAGTTGTCCTGATGCTGAGAAATATAACACCTTAAGTATTGTTCCAGTGTTGCATTAAGGCGTTCCGTCTGACCATTGGTCTCTGGGTGAAAACCTGAAGACAGAGCTCTTTCAATGCCCAAACGGTGGCAGAAGGCGGTCCAAAACTTTGAGATATACTGACTTCCCCGATCCGAGATTATCTTATCGGGAAGACCATGTAGCTTGAATATATCTCGAGAGAAAACCTCCGCCATCTTAGCAGCAGTGGGCAGACCAGGAAGGGGAGAAAAATGAGCCAACTTTGAAAAAGCGTCTACTGTGACCATGATGCAGGTACAGGATTCCGAAACAGGCAAATCAACTATGAAATCGGTCGATATAAGACCCCAAGGGCGCGTTGGAAGTTTGACCTGAGTGAGCAGACCCAATGGTTTTCCTAGGCGGTACTTGGCTCTGGCACAAATTGGACAAGTGTTGACATACTCGTATGTCTCCTTTCTAGCATTTGGCCAAAGAAATGTTCTAGAGAGAAGTTCCAAAGTACTCTCAGGTCCTCTATGGCCGGCCGAGCGAGAGTCGTGACTCCACTTTAGAATTCTCGAACGAAGAGGACCCGTGGGGATGTAAAATTTCTGTTTGTAGAATAACCAGTCACCTCTTTGTTGAAAAGGAGAGGTGTTACGTAGGGGTATTTGAAGTCTTTCCTGAGTGAGGGCAGTCTTCACTTCTTTGAGGAAAGAACCAACCAAGGCCAGAATTTGGTTGCGTTTGAACATGGATTCCCTCTTTACTTCCAAGTGTTCCTTGGTAGAGTCTTTGCGGGATAAGGCATCCGCCAGACTGTTCTGGGATCCCGGGTATACGAGACTTGGAATTCAAACTGTGCGAAGTGATGTGCCCACCTGGCCTGTCTGGAATTTGAACATTCCAATTCTTGTAATACCTTGAGGTTCTTGTGATCGGTCCTAATCAGAAAAGGATGTCTGGCTCCTAGCAGGAGATGGCGCCACTCTTCGCAGGCTAGTTTCATGGCCAGAAGTTCTTTCTCCAGTACCGAATAGTTGAGCTGGCTGGGAGAAAGGGTCTTTGACATGTAGGCTACGGGGTGTTCCGCTCCTTGGATAAACTGGAGAAGCACCGCTCCTACAGCTACCGCAGACGCGTCCGTTTCCAGAACAAAAGGTTTTGATTGATCCGGATGCTGGAGAATGGGAGCAGTACAGAACAATCTTTTGAGAAAGTTGAAGCTTTTCTCTGCTTCCTCAGACCAAAAAAAAGGAATAGCCTCCTTCTTGAGTAAGCGCGTAATCGGGTATACTACCTCTGAAAAGTCTGAAATGAATCTGCGGTAGTAGTTGGCTAGTCCTAGGAATCTCTGGACTTCTCGGACTGAAGTAGGAGCTGGCCAATCCAGAATCGCATCCACCTTGGTTTGGTCCATGGCCACCCCTTCCTCTGAAAGAATGAATCCGAGATAGTGAACTGAGGATACTGCAAATTTACACTTCCCGCTCTTGACTAGCAACTGATTTTTCTGAAGGCGAGACAGTACTTGTGTGACATGTTGAACGTGTTCCTCCTGGGTAGGGGAGAAAACCAGAATGTCATCGAGGTAGATGATGACTGAGACTGACAGCAGATCAGAGAATAGCCTGTCCATGAACCTTTGGAATATAGCCGGTGCATTCACTAGGCCGAACGGCATTACTCTGTACTCAAACAAACCGAATGGAGTTCGAAAAGCCGTCTTCCATTCGTCCCCCTCGGTGATGCGAAGCAAATGATACGCATTTCGGAGATCCAATTTTGTAAATATTCGAGCCCCTTGTACTGCCTCAATAATGTCGGTTATGAGTGGCATGGGATACCGGTCACGGATTGTAACCTTATTGAGGCCCCGGTAATCGATACAGGGTCGAAGATCAGTCGAGTCTTTTTTCTTAATGAAGAACAGGGAGGCGCCAGCAGGCGACTTCGAAGGTCTAATAAGACCGTTCTCCAAGTTGGTATCTAGATAGACTCTTAATGCCTTCTTCTCGGCCTGAGAGAGAGAGAACATGCGCCCAAATGGTACCAGTGCATTAGGTTCGAGATCGATTGCACAGTCTTCTGGTCTATGGGGAGGTAGCTGAGCGTGAAGGTTCTCTTGAAATACCCCGAAATATCTTGCACAGAAACTAGGAAGCGCGTGAATACCTATATGATCCTTGGAGAGAACTCTGATAGACTGTTGATCCGCCCTGGTATCGGGAGGAAAACAGTGTACCGAACAGTAAGTAGAGCAAAAGCTTAGTCGATTTTCCGTCCAGTCGATATACGGATTATGCCTGCGCAGCCAGGGAATGCCTAAGATTATGGGGAAATGTGCGGCTCTAATGATGTCGAACTGCAGGTTTTCTGTGTGTTGGTTGATGACCATGGAGAGTTGTTCAGTGGTATGAGTGATTAATCCGGATGACAAAGGTGTACCGTCCACTCCTTCTACCTTCTGACCCACCTTCCGTACTATCCGTGTGAGCCCCATCTTGTCTGCCCACAGAGTGTCCACGAAGTTTCCGGCCGCTCCACAATCCAATAAGGCTAATGTTTCTACCAGTCTTCCATTCAAATTCAAGGTAACAGATAGTACCATCAGTCTGGAATCCTCTTGGGATTCTGACGCTGATACCGAAAGTGTGACATAGGGACGCTGAAAAAGATCTGAATACCCCTGGCTGCCCGTCCCTATTGGCGCCGAGGGTAATCGTTTCCCACCTTCTTCTCCGGTACTTCAGAGCAGTCCTTCAGTACATGTTGATCGGAACCACAATAGGCGCACAACCCATTTTCTCTTCTTCGCCTTCTCTCCGCTGACGATAGAGGTGCTCTGGTAGCTCCGATCTGCATCGGTTCTTCGCTTGGAGTAGAGGTGAATCGTCCAGAAGGAGAGTGTGAAGGAGGGTTCATGAGATTTCCTGGTCCTCTTTGTTTCCTGCGTTCTGTCCTTCTCTCTTGGAGACGGTATTCAATGTGGAGCGCGGCAGCAAGTAAGTCTGGAAATGTGGGAGAGCGTGGAGATCTGGCTAACTCATCTTTGATCTCCTCTCTCAACCCTCTTCGGAATACAGCGTATTGTGCTTGTTCGGACCATCCTGCTCCTGCCGCCAGTGTCTTAAAAGAGGAAATATATGACAGCACATCCAGTGCACCCTGTCGTGCATCCAGCAGGTCCTCACCTGCAGTAAAAGATAGTTCAGGTCGCTCGAAAGTCTGTTTCAATAGGTTCTGGAAACCTGAGCAATCCTGTAGAATAGCATTGCTGCTCGTAACTAGCGGAGTAGCCCAGGCTAAAGCATTCCCTGTCATATTGGAGATCATGAAACCTACTCTGGCTTGATCTGTAGAGAAGGTGTGTGGTCTGAAGGTAAAATATACATTGCAGGCTTCCAGGAATTCCTTCACCCTTTTAGGTGAGCCATCAAATCTTCCTGACGAAAGAGTCATAGGAGGCAATTCCGGAGGATGTGAGGGTTCCCGGACCGCTACCATTTGCTTTAGAAGGGCATTCTCCGACTTTACCCCCTGTAATTCCAGTGACATGGCCTGAAAAGCCTTCCATAATTCTTGGACTTGTTCTTCGGCAGACATCTTGGTCCTAGATGGCGTTTCAATCTGTGATTTACGTGGCTGTGAAAGCTGTGTCTCCCCTTTCTCTTTTCTTCCCTCCACACTCTCCTCACCTGAGTCCTCAGAGTCACCGGTGTTCTGTAGGTTTCGCCGGCTCAGGTAATCCCGTTGTTTTTTAGGTAGCACTTGCCTGTCTCGGTGAGAAGCCACAGTGACCGCTGACTGGACAGCCGTCCTGGGACCCCTTGACCGGGAACAGGCCGGACAAGAAAGGGAAAAACCCACAAGTGGGAAAAAACCCTTAGGAAGTTCTGGTAAAGAGGAGTGGGACGAATCGAACTGGAAGCTGATGCGTGATCCACTGGTTAGAACTCAGGAGGGATATCCAATGCTCCAAAGAATGGTGGAAGGAACCAGGCCACGGATAAGTTGGGAGCGGTGAGAGAAAGAGAAAAGAAAACTGATGGACAGAGAAAAAAGGAAAACTGGAGAGCCGCGAGAGAAAAGAGCGGCAAAGCGAAAGGATAAAAATAGCACGCCCGCCGCCGGAGCGGCGAGTCTAGAAAGAGAAAAAACGAAGAAGAGCCGAAGGATCGGCAAGTACAAAATGCTGCAAAAAGCAAAAAACTGCCGCTGTAATCAAACAGCGAAATAGGTAAGAGGAAAAGAACTCCTATACCAAAAATGAGGAGTGAGCAAGCAAAGGAGACCCGCTGCAAGTCGAGGCTAGCAGAGGGCAACGCTGGAGAGCGCAAAAACACGAGCCGCTGGAGAGAGCGCCAGCAACGGTTGAAACGCAGCGACTGTCGGGCTTGGATGACAGATAAACTGCCGGCAGTGCTGTGATTGGTGGTGGTAGGTACTAGATACAAAGAAAGGACTAAATGGCTCTACCTGCCGGAGAGCCTCCAACGTGGAAGGAGCCGCCATCCGCGGTAGCGGTTGCGGATGACACATAGTGTCTGGATTTTGCGGGACTCCTGGGTGCATTGGTTGCAGGTGTATGCAGAGCACTGTGAAATGGATGTACCTCTTGGATTGCCTCATGTGGATGTGCACTGGTATGGAGTGCATGGCATGAAGTGGTGGATTTGCTTCCCCTTTGGGCCACTTTGGTGACGCACCATCATCCAGCCATTATTATTGGTCATTGTGGGGGGAACAGTTTAGGCCACGTTACTGGAATCTCTCTAAAGTTTGTGATGAAGAAGGCACATGTGAAAGTCATTGACATGTTTACAAAGTATTGCGTCATTTTTTCATGCATTGGCCAGAGACAGATGTGGCTGCGCTCTTCATCATTTGGTCTGCAAATGGAGAAAGCCATGTGCAATGTTAACAAGGCTGTTTGTGCATTTTTGCAAGGTGTTGGTATGTCTTCCTTTCACAATGAATACATCACATTTTTTAGCACCAACATTTTCCACAGATATGGTGTCTCATTGATGCTGGCAATCTCCTTTTTTGCGATATATCCAAAATGCATTTCAGCCCTTTTTGGAAGTATAGCAACCATTTTTGCAGTAGGTGTTGCCCACTTCAAACTTTTCAGAGCAACCACTTTCTCCAGGAAAAGAGGGCAATGTTTTTGATGGTGCCACCACCCATATTTTTTTCAAAGTCTGCGGACGACCGCGCTGACTGCGGTCTTCGAGGACTGCGCAGGGGCCTGCACAATTTCATTTGCACTCCTATTTTTAAACTGTGAAAGGTGGCTCTGAAAATAGCCTTTTTTAGATTTTTCAATTTTGTGTATTTTTTGGGATTTTTAAAACACGACACACAAGGGAGGGAAGGGGCACCAACAGGGATAAGAAAAGGCAGATGGAGAGAGGAAGATGTTGGGTGTGCTTCATGGAGGTAGGGTGCAATTTCCTTTGTTGTCCCAGACTGCAGCCTCAAAACCACTCCGGAACTGCTCACCCCTGCAGAGTACTACGTTGCAGTACATACACAAAACAGGGACCTTTGAAAGGTAAGGATCCACTGCAGTGCGTATGGCCTGCGAGGCTGCTTGAGGAATCCTCTATCCCACAGGAGTGTCCCTTGTGGTGACAGGAGCAGATGCCGAGGATGCTGCACTGGAACTCAACCTACTACCCTGCTCGAATGGGAAGACCCTCTGAAATGCTGCTTTGTGGTTGGATCTTAGGTGTCTCTGCATGGAGGTAGTACCATAACTGTATAGCCCAGTTTTGCCACGGCTGTGTACTATCCTGCACTCTTTGCAGCAAACCTTGGCCGCACTAGCATTGGGCTTAACACCAACAGTGGTAAAAAGCGTCCACACCCAAGTATTCCCTTTTTGAGCTGTAGTGAGGACTTCCACTACCTCATCCTCGTCTTCCTTTTGTTCCTCCTCTGCATCATCACACCTGTTCTCCTCCCAAGGCCCTTGTAGAGGTAGTGGTAGTGGTGGTGGTGATGGTGGTGTTGGTGGGGGTGCTGCTGAGGCAGAGGTAGCAGGAGAGGTGGACATGAATGTCATTATCCAAGTAGAAGTAAACTGCCAAACAGCCAAGCAGTAACCTGCAGCAGTGCTCAGTAGTCCTGGCCACCAGAAAGGAGCCGAAAGCAATTCCTGCAAGGAGCCGAAAGCAATTCCTGCAAGGAGCCGAAAGCAATTCCTGCAAAGAGCGGACAACAATTCCTGCAAGGAGCCAAAAGCAGTTCAGCAAAGAGCCAAAAGCACAAATCTAAAGCAGTTCTCTGTCCTGCGCAGCCAAAACAGAATGAGGAGCAGTACTGGGGTGTGACCTTTTGTAAGGGTGCTGGGGAGTGCTGTGTGAACAGTTGTGGACTCCGCTGACACTTTGAACCCCTAACTGGGTTCAAAAAGTTCCAAAAAGTGTACAGATAATCAGGGGCATGGTCTGGGACCTCTGAAAGGGTGAAGTTTCACAGTAACACACTTTGGATTGCTCAACAAAGCACTTTTTTGGTATTTTAATATGTTGAAATAGGAGGAGACCCATTAGGTGATGGATTGTTTACTTCAGACAAGGAAACTACAGAGTCATCCAATAAAAAATTGGGCATATTATGGTCTCACTTTATGGCAAGATGGGAGTTCATGTAGTTAAACTCCTGGCAGACACACAGGATGATTGCTCCCACGTGGTCGGTCCGGTATCCTCTTCAACAATTGCCTACATCTTTATGGGGAATATATGTCTTTGTCAGTTCAAATCGTTTAAGGTAGTCAATACACTTAAAAGCGAATACGCCAAACTGGTTGCAAGGTTTGTCCAAGGTTTTATATCCTCTTGATTCTAGAAAACCTAATTTCCAGGATTTGATAGCCAACACAGCAGGAAAAAGACTCTAACAGTTTGTACAAATTCATACAGAAATCGATATGAGAGTGGCAGACTGGTGGGACCAATGCAACAAAGAGGGCTAAAATCTACCTTGTAAACCAAATGAGTTCAATAAAATGCTGGAGAGCTGGAAAGATCTCAACAAAGCCTCATCGCTTTGGGACCTTAAGACTATGCAAGAGGAAAAGCCTTCTGTCCAGGATCTGGCAATATGTCTAAAGAAACAGGCACTGAGAAAAGCCATTAGTGTGTGTAAAAAACAAACACATCCTAACAGCAAATGATCAAAACTATAGCCACTCTAAAAAATGTTTTTAAGGGTTGGCTGAGAAATCACAGGCTTTCAAAATATATTAAGATTAATCAGGACTCATTAAAGGATATCTTGAACAGTGATTCGCAGTCTCTATGGTGGAAATTAAATGCTGGAGGTGAGAATCGATTAATAACTCAGACGAGCTGTGTGTCTGAAGAAGACTGGTTTAAACATCTTTCTGCAGTATTCTGGACAAATTCCCCAAGTGAGCATGATGGAGAGAATAGAAAAGATAGAGGGCACCCTCCTCACTTCAACAGGATGAGTGAGAGAGCAGATATTTTGAATTCCATCATAAAATTGAACAACTCCAGAGCCTGTTGCCTGGGTGGTCTTGTGACTGCTCTCTTAAAAGATAATATTCCTTTGTGGTCTGCTATTTTATGTCACCTTTTTACTAAGGTAGTTGACAGTGGTGAAGTTGCACTGACCTGGTGACAAGCAATCATTATTCGGATCCAGAAGAAAGGACCGCGGGATGCGCACACTTCTTATAGACCAATTTCTTTACTCGATACATCTTCCAAAATATTTGCTAATTTTGTTTTAAAAGAGGTGACCACCTGGGCAGAAACTATGGGAGGCTTAATCCACCCCAGAATGGCTATAGGAAAAAGATGGGCAGTACACATTACGGTCCTGTCTAGCCCAAGCAGGCCCTTTAACTGATGGAACTCTAAATTTTGCAATTCTAGATCTTTTGGGAGCTTTTGATGACGTAAACAGGACTTATTATGGGCCGAATCGTATAAATGGGGCTTGTCTGATGGATTATTAAGAATGCTACAACTACTGTATGAAAATAACCATATCAATGTAAGGCTGAACTCTACAGACGATATTTCCAGGGAAATTAAAGTGAATAAAGGGGTGAGACAGGGGTGTGTCATCGTCCTTATTTTTTTCAATTTATATATGCCGGATCTCTGGCAAAATAAAGAACTAAGCAGCAGTTACCCTCCCAAAATGGGTCAATTAGGGGTGAGCTGCATTGGGTATGTGGACGATTTAATCTTATTGGATTGTACGCCTGCTGGTCGGCAGCGAGTCCTGAATGGAGTTACGGCCTTTCTAAATGACAATGGACTCACGCTCAATCCAGTCAAATCTAAGACCATTATATTTACCAACAAAAGGTAGATTAAGTGTTACTTGTGGACTATTTCTGTCATAAAGGTACCTCAAGTCGATGCATTGATTTTTGTGGGGGTTCTTTTCACCAATCACAAACGCACTTACACTTGAATCTCAGAATGCATGACAAAGTAAGAACTTGCACAGCAATGATGAAAAAGGTGAGATCAAGTTTCTGTGAATTCTCATTGGCACCCCTCCTGGAATTTTATAGGCTGAAGGTTGCCCCCATTATCCTGTATGGTGTTGAACTCTGGGATTTTAAAGACAGAAGGTGTTTGGACTCTCCACAAGGTTGCATTCTGAGAGATGTCCTGGGCATACCCATGTATATTTCAATTTGTGGCATGTGCCTTGAACTGGATCTACAATACTGGTGGTCCATGTACTTTAAGGAACCCATGGTGGCAAACAGTAAAGACAGATACAAGTGATCTTAGTTCAAGGGTGTTTATTAAACTGTATGTAGGTTGGAAAAACACCTAATATACTCTAAGATGGGACCAAACGTCGACCATCAAACGGAAATAAGGCAGTCCTTGTGGCGTTGTATCAAATAAAAAGGGCCTATACTAAGAAACCTATTGCCAAACTTTACAACTACTACAAAAAGGGTGTGGGATAGTTCTGAAGAAAAGAAAGAAGTGTTCACAAATACTATGTCAGGATGTGGTAGCCTGGGACTCCCATCTCCACTTTTGAGCACGGGGTAAGGTATGATCTTGGAGCACAGTACACCCTCGAGCGGTATGCAGTGATAAAATCACAGCAAAAATGTCACCTATACAAAAAAATCGCTGCAAAAATGCTGTGGTTTGACCCAGTAAAGGTGAACCCCGTTATACCATTTAAGGGGAGCGGGGGTAGCAGGGGTGTCCCCTGGCCCCCTTAAATGGTATAATGGGTCCGGGGGTTGCAGGGGTGTCTACTGCATCCTTTACATGGATTGTGGCGGCAAAACCATGGCATTTTTGCCGTGATATTTTGTAACCACAGCAATTTTTGCCGCGATTTTAACACATGGAACCCTTTGAGCTTCCCCCTGCATGAGACGACAGTTCCACTTACAGCTATCAGGACCGTTGATGGCCAAGTCTCATTTCTCTTGAAAGTCTTTTGCATTCAAGGGCCTGACGTATTTAAATAACAAACAAAAAGTTCCTTCAACAAAATGAAAGCGTGTTTCTTGGTTTCACTTAGGGTGAGGATTTTTCACACCTGGGTCCCCCTCTTCCGGGCGCTGAACCCCTCTTTATTTTCAGCCTTCCTCCTCCGTGTTCACTATGGCTTTTGTTTTTACTTCACAAATCTTAATGTCTTTTAAACAGTTCCAGTGTACATCCCTCAACCGGGTTTACAGTCAACACACTGTTTCTTGGGACTTAGACTTGCCCCCTTCATGTCAGCATCCCTCCTTCAGGGTTACTTTTGCCAACTTCACATTCACATTTGTTGGCAATGTTTGCTGGATTCACTTCCCTTGCTTTCTCACAGTTCTTAGGTCAAAGACTTTCGACTGTACAAGGATTTTGCTTGACCTCCTGTATGACCACTTTGACCTATCTTGGCAGCTCCCCTATGGCCTTCTGGTATCTGTAGATTCACTCAGACAGGGACTGGCCAGAGTTCCTTGGAGCTGCATCCACGTAGTGCCTTTCCTTTTCCAGCTGGTCCCCACTTTACAATGTTAGTTTTTTATGCTTTTCTCTCTTTGCCACTTTGCGACTTTATTCACCACAGCCCGGTTCTTATCGGCCCGCCCATCGACTCACAGGCTGTGATGAACCACTTGGCATTCTCCTTTAACTGGAGTCAAGACTGGTACCACAAAAGTAGGAATCTCTCTCGCTCTGGCTTATCAGCATTGATACGCTACGTGTACCGTTGGCATCTGCTGCAGCACACTTGGGCTATTGTTCTCGGCCTTACGATTCTTTCAGCAGAGGGTTCGCAGAATTTTGTGAAAGTGGACAATGTCGTGTCTCTCCTCTTCAGCCTCTCGATGTTTTCTGCCTTTCTCCTCCTCTTGCACTGCCGGGTCTGGATAGCTGTCTCTTCGTCCATTTTGCCTTGTTCGTACTGTGCTCTCTTGCTTCACCTTTTATTCCTGTGGGGAAAGAAACGGGCCGTCAAGTGTGTGTGATTCTAGATCAATTGTATGACTTTGCCTGACCTTGGTATGTCAGGTAAACGACTCTGGTGTTAGTCCGTTCACTGGTGTGTCGTGCGAAAGTGTTTGTGTTGGAAAAGGGGCGGGCGGCAGTGGTTTTGCGCAAGTCATACCTCTGTGGATTCCCACGGGTGTCCTCTTTTTGGAAATGCATGGGGTTCCCTGTTTTCCTGGCTGGCTTGGACACCCGAGGCCCATATCTGTATGGTGTGCCCGTCTGGAGAAAGTGTGAAATTCAGGTGGCAAAACAGACTTGGGGTTACCTGTGTTTTAGGCTTTCCCCTTGGCGCCCAGGTAGGTGCACCCACACCTAGGGTACCATTTTCATCTGGACACCTGTGGGAGCGCGAGAAGGTATAACATTTGTTGTGTTTGTGTGGTTTTCATAATGTTTTGACCCATTTGCTGGCGCCCTTTGCACACAACCCTTTAATTTCCCAAATGTGCCCTACATTTAGTCGCTGCTTTAGGCACCATACACTTTTTTAACCTGCACACGTCACCTACCGTTGAAAAGGTCTGCCTGTGCTCTTTCAAAAAAAGTATGCTTGCCGTTCCTCGCCATATTGGTTTTCCTGATTTACACATGCTAAGCGCGTCTGTTCAGGCCGTAAGCATAACACTCCTGTGTACCATGGCTCAGTGTTTGGCTTGTGGCATTGCTTGTTTTGTAAAACACTACAAAACATGTGTGCTTTCCTAACTGCAAGAGTCAGGGGAATGTAGTGGAGCATTGCTTTTCTCAAAATTCATAGAAGTCATTGCCGTACCAAGCCAAGCATGTCCACCACATACCTTTATTTCGGTCATTTTCCTGCTTTTCCCCCAATCTGCGGCATTTTCCCCTACCCAGTTGTTGCCCGGTGTTAGGCAGAATCCTGTGCAGTGCCCTTAGGGACCACTACAGACAATTAAGGCCACTGGTGGTGATACAAGTTGTATCTGTGGTACAAGACTGTACTACTATGTTAAAGTGGTAGCAGTATTGGAGCAACCAGGCTTATCTCAAGAGTATATGAGCAGTAGCAGAGATTACACACAGGGACCACAATTACTGTGATTCAAGCAAACACTGACGCAAGGTTTCAGGTAGAAAAATATAAGTACATTTATTTTTAAACCATTTGTTGTAAACACGACACTTATATTAGATTTAAAATCACACGTAGTATATACTACAACTAACCAATTCACTTTGTACAGTATGTCTCAAGGTAAGTACCCTATGTTGGAATGAACCAGTGTTAGGCACAAAACATGTTACCGTGAATACGATTGCGATCACTTTTTGACAGTTCGGTCTTCTAAACAAACGCGTATCCGTGACATGAAATGCTACCGGGGCAAAAACACACTTAGCACCTGAGATACCCAGAGGGAGTTGGAGGCAAAAATCACAGGCAATATTTTGGTTAGGCAGGCAGGATCAGAAAACAATCAGAGACAGGAGTTCAAAAGTCAAAGGGCCGGAGCCAGGGTCGAAAGACACCGGGGCCAGTTGCTGAAGATCACACGGTCAGACAGTTCACGATTCAACGCAGCCAAAAGTACTTCGATATTGCCAATGTTCAGAAGCAAAAGTTATAAGAAGGAGGGAAGACAAGGGCAAGCCTTGAAAATGAAGAAAAGGGATTCACCCAGTTTCCTCAACAGAACACAGTCCCTTGTTCCAATGGTGCAGCTGGTGCCCTGGCACTTGTTCCTGATGGTTTCCCACAGACCCACGACTCCTGGAGCTTCGTCAAGAAGGAAGGACGTCTGAAGGGGGTCTGCACCACACAGGAATGAGGCTGGCAGCAGCGAAACAGAATAAAAGGTGTGCTCCTTAAAAACAGGAGCGGATTTTCAAGTGGCTATCCGTACCACAACAGCAGTGTGCAGCGATTTCGACCACGGAAGAGGATCCTCTGGCTGAAGAAGATGAGCTGTTTATCCCCACCAAGCTCAAGGGAAGAAAACTCCGGACTGGATCTTCTCTGAGTCGTTGAAGGGCAGATAGCTCAGGACTGCAGCAGGGCTTCACCGGGACGGGGTAGTTGCAGCAGCCGTCGTTCTCTCTGCTTCTTTTCGGTTCCTTGTTGCTCCAGTGGCGACTCTCTGACTTCTAGCCCAAGACAACTACCCTGGCCAATCATGACAAAGTGGGACTTGGGTTTCCTAGGATACCCTGTGCAGGGGGTGACTACTCCCCTCCCTCACATTCAGCCCACCTAGACACCTAGGCTCCTTGAGGAGGGCTTCTGAGCAGAAACCCACCAACAGAGAGTGAACAAAGAAGGCGAACCTGGTTTGCCGTGCAAAGTAAAACACAACAGGAGTGGCGGAGAGCGGCAGTCCTGCAGTCTACTTTCTGTTGGTCTGTTTTCCCTGGCCACCCTTACCTGAAGGAGGAGTCAAACCTACCCTGCTCACCATAAAGACTCAGACCTACCGCGGAGTGGCGGAGAGTGGCAGTCCTGCAGTCTACTTTCTGTTGGTCTGTTTTCCCTGGCCACCCTTACCTGAAGGAGGAGTCAAACCTACCCTGCTCACCATAAAGACTCAGACCTACCGCGGAGCAGACGCGGAGCGGACGCGGAGTGGCGGAGAGTGGCAGTCCTGCAGTCTACTTTCTGTTGGTATGTTTTCCCTGGCCACCCTTACCTGAAGGAGGAGTCAAACCTACCCTGCTCACCATAAAGACTCAGACCTACCGCGGAGCGTACGCGGAGTGGCGGAGAGTGGCAGTCCTGCAGTCATGGCTGGCATGACTGGTTTGACTGGTCTGACTGCCCCCCCAAACACTCCTCTAGAAGAAGAAAACGAGCGCTTAAAAACTTTGCGACCCGGTCCACCCCTCGAAAAACTCCCTCTAGAAGACCCGCAAAACTCACCAAATACTTCAGCACCAACCACCAAACTTTCCAAAACTGCAGGAAACAAAGTGGGAAAAAAAGTATTCAAATTACCCACAAGGACTCTAACCAAAAGCCTGTGGCCGACGCCGAATGATTCCCAACTTTCAACTGAGCCTCTCTTGAAACCACCAGAGGAGCTCGAGGAGCGTGAGACATCTATTATTCAATATCAACATTCAAATTCTGACATCACTTCAAGTTCACCAAACACGATCCCTCCCACCATGCCTCCCCTCGCTCGCTTACCGGCTTGCCCCGGAAGGGGTGCTGTGTCTGCAGTCGAGGGGAGGACCTCTGGTGGGCCCGGGTCCATGTGCTGGTCCACACGGGTGGCGGTGGAGAGTCTGGAGGCCCGCCCGACCTCGCGGGGCCCCCCCGCCTTCCAGGACGTGAAGGCGCCGTTGAATCCAGCAAGGAAAGCGATTGGGAGCTCTGATGTTTCCCTGGCCGCCGCTGACTCTGCGGAAGACGATGCTCCCGCGGCCCCGCATTCGACTCTTGCACTCGTCCATGCTGAAGGCGAGAGCCGGGAGCCGCGGGAACGCTGTGATGGAGACGCGGAGGCAGCTGGACTTGGCCCCGCTGCGGCTGCAAGCCGCCGACTGCACGCCCTGACAGCCACCTCATCAGAGCAGGAGCTCTGTGAGACCTATGACGATCTTGAGCCACACCCCCCCCAGAGACTCAGCCTACTGAGAAAAACAAAACAAGCCCAACCAACCCAAAAAAACGTCCGCGCCAAGCGCGAACGACGACGAAAAGAAAAGGAAATCGGCAATACAAAGCCATATCTACTCGTGAAAACAATACAACAACACAAAAAAACATCATTAAAACGAAAGCGGAGAAAGTAATAACTAAAATCCTAAACACAAGACCAAAACTTTCGCCACTGTCAACATTGACAAAGTTCTTTAAAAAAAAAAAAACAAAATGGGAAAAACCACACAGACACGCGTTATGAGCTCACAGATGCTGAATTACTGGATGCAGTCCACGACCTACAACCTCTCAGCAAGCACAGAAAAATTGAAGGAAGCGAAAAGGATACACCAATTCCTCCAAAAGCAAAGTCACTCCACACAGGACAAAAAGATATTCAACCTGTCAATCCAGAAGGCAATTCTACGCCAGACAAAACAATCACCATAGTGATTCCTGACGATTTCACCTTTGGTCAAACCCCGCTCATACCACAAACCTCAGCCTCTTCATCTTCTCCAGTGATCATTCCTTCAAGCCCAATACCAATTGAACTTCAAGCGGATACAGACTCTGAGATCGTCCCAGTTGCCGCCGTAAACAAGAAACAAACAACTATCCCTCCATCCCCTCCAATGTCAACACTACTCTTCCCAGTCTTACAGGATATAACTACCCCCTTACCCTTGCTACCAATTGAACAAAAAGACTCAAGTCATCAAGAACCAGAAGACCAAAATGAACTCAAACAAATCGACCACACAAACCGACCACCTCAGGAACCCAGAGACAAAAGGAAATCACATCGCGAGTATGACCCTCGCCCGGACAGGACAAGCTTCTATATGCCATCCACTCCCACACATGGACCAGGTAGAAAATCGTCTGCTTTGACAAATGAAACACCCTCAAAGAAACCGGACCTACAATCATATATGTCGGCATTATCAATTGCCCTTATTCCCTTCACCAAACTCTATGAATCGCTAAATGAAACACTAAAAGATCAAACAGTACTTCAAGCCATGATCCACACGAAACTCACCTTCCTCGAAGGTCACGTCACAGCTCAAAAAGACATAAAGAATACTCCCTGGACAAACCTGGCAGAAATCAACGCACGCCTACAGACAATAGAATCGACTCTGAATCTCCTAGAAAAACGATCAACACCAGATACAACAGCAAATCAACATAAAACACCTACCTTACCTATTGGTCTCACAGCTGAAAACGTACACAAAAATATGGCAGCTAATCAAACAAATCCGATCTCCATAAAAATGCTACAACATCCCCCCATTTCCACAAACGGATCTATCACCAACATCGTCCTAGTTATCGACGACGAAGAAAACAGAAACAAAGCGGCCATAGACCAAATGGAGCAACCCTATTCAATCTTTGACGCAACCAGATCCAAAAAATCAAATAACCATACAGCCTCAGATGCTACTAACAAAAAGCCTCTTCCAACAAAAAAAATCACAAATCAAAGATCCAACTCCGGCACACCACCCAGGAGGCAGCAGTCTTCCCAAAAAAACGCATCCCACCAATCGAACAACTCACTGAGCTCTCAACCTTCTCTTACTACCGAACTTACTAGGGGCTCACCGACAACAACGGACGACTTCCTACAAAACTCAGACCTAATGAATCTTTCAGAACACCTAGATCCAACACTCGATACGAGCAATACACCTCACCAACAAGAAGAAAATATCAACCCTTCTAAACCGAACAAGGAAAATAATACTCCCAGGATCAACAACAATCGTGAAGAACAAGAAAGCCCACTGACCTTCCTAACCCTAGAAGAACGTCGACAAAAGATAGAACGGTCGGCAGAAATCAAACAAACAACAAATTCAAACAAAACAAATACGCACCTAAGATTCGTCAGCACGAAGGTCGATCAAAAAAAAGAAAAAACACGTGTTGAAAAAGATAACAACACCCAGCCAAAAAAGCTAAACGAACCCGACCGATCGTCTGCCCCAATATATTCGCCCAAATCATCGCGAAGAAATCGAGAACGAAGCAATAGTCAAAAACAAAATGCTGTCTATTTGACTCAACAACAAAACTCCAAAACAAACACACAATATAATTCCAACTACTCCGAACGTCAGACGGAAAAGTGGATCCTGAAAGTTGAACAAACGAAAGACAACAGAGACAAAGTCACACTAAACAGAAGAGGAGCCTTGACGCTGATACATCTTGTTCCAAAATTGTCCCAAATAACGTCAGACGATCTAAGAATTGTTGAACCAAGTCACTATCATGGAAGAGCTACATGCTACCTTCACATCATCTCGAGAAGAATCAAAAACAAACTGCTAGACCGAGAAAGGGACTTCCGCAGTTTGGGATATCATCTCTATCAACAACAAAGCAACTACGAGAACCCAAACTCCAAACACACAATACCCTCAGCGAAGAAATCACGTAACAGCGAAAACGCCTATGACCCAAGACCCAAACATAACATAAATGGTAGGGCACATGAACGGAGACCTTCATACCGAAACACCACTACGACCGCTCAACAAAACTCAGATAAGCTACCACCAACTCAGTCTCAACCTCCATCTCAAACTGCCCGACCTCCATCCATATCAGACGCTGCTACTAAAGACAACCAAAAAGCAAACATAGCCTTCCGAAAGGAACGACACGACCAACACAAGAACCTTACCAAAACCATCCACTTACCACAAAACCTCTACACCAAAAACCAAAAATTCGACTTCATCTAGCTTCTGGGCTTGGCTCCCAAAAGCACTGGCAACGCATCGATCGAAATAGCAACCCATGGACAGATCCAGCCTACAAGAACCAACAACTACTCAAGAAAGACTCCCCCGTGACTTGAAACTACAATCATGGAACACCAGAGGATTCAAACACCTCACCTCACCTAGCGACGTCAACCTAGGATCAGCAGGTCTGTGGTACCTCCAGGAAACCTGGTTGACCAAAACTCCATCACTCGATGGCTTTGACCTTCGTTTGGCACCAGCGTCAAAACGATCACTTGGCCGACCATCCTCAGGCCTCATAACTGCATGCCGAATCAACAGTGGCCTGGCAATAACAGCCATTATCGTCTCAAACTATTCACTGCAGGCATTACTGCTAACATGGGAACTCCCTCCTAACGCGGAAGCACTCCACCAGACGATCCCGGTGGCAATACTAAACGTCTACTGGAATCCCTCGGCAATTGATGAAAAAAACTTTTTGGCTTTAATTGAATCCACTGTGGACGAGGTACGCACCACCTACAACACATACCACATTATAATATGTGGCGACCTAAACGCCCAATGCAAACAAACTTCCACTAAAGCCAACACACAGAGTGAACGACGAGGCGAAGCTTGGACCAAACTGATGAATTCTAGACACCTTCACAATTTGGATACAGTGTATAAAAGCAACACCTGTCATCCAACATGGACAAACAACAACTCGACATCCACCATTGACTATACTTTTGTATCCGAACCCATGCTATCCTTAGCAACTTCTTTCGATGTCCAGCTAACGTCATCCAGCGACCACAACATCCTGGCAACCACATGGAAACCACCACTCATCACCCGAGATAAAATGGAGTATGGACTTGAACAAAGTAATCAAAAAAATAGACTGTGTCTCACAGCTCAAAGCATAAGAGACTTGACAAATTGTTACTCAAAAACTAACGATACACCTGAACACGAAACCATGGATTATGCTCCCCTGCTTATCTCATACATGACACAGCGAACCAACCCAAGCAAAACCACTCAAACACCCATCCATACATACGACAAACTCTTGGTTCTCAGACGCCGTGCCTACAGGAAAGCAAAAAGATCAGCAGCAACACTTCCCCCGTCCAACAGTGAACTAACCATCAAAGAACTAACGAGAGAATATAAATCTTGGGTGAGAAGACACAGATGGACATTGCATCAACAAGATGCCGAAACCATGCTAAAAGCCATCTGCACCAATAACGCAAAAGAATTCTGGTCTCTACTCAATAAAACATCTTCATTTACCGGACCAGAAATTACCAATTCAATCGACGAAGCAACTTGGGCCACCCACTTTAGATCACTCTTCGAGCTGCCAAACACTCTATCCAAATACGAGCGTCCGAAACCATTGTCGACTGACCTGAATCGCCTAAACCAAACTAACATCTGGACAAAGCTGGACGATTTAGATGACATTTGTAACATCATTAAAAAATTGAACAAATCCAGAGCTCCAGGACCTGATCACCAATTTTGACCTGAAATCACATCCAATCGAATGGGCCAAATTCATAAGATCCGTGTTCACACGATGCGTGGCTGCACAATCGATACCTCCTACATGGCTGTCCGCAATAGTGGTCCCGATTTATAAGAAAGGCGACAAGCAAGACCCTACAAACTACCGCCCTATCGCGCTACTAGACCCTATAGGGAAAGTTTTAGGGTCCCTTCTCCTAAAAAAATTCCAATCGTGGGCCACAGAAGCTCCGTGCAATGACAACTTCCAAGCCGGATTCAAAAAAACACTGGGAACCACGATCAACATCTTCCTCCTAACCATCTTGAAAAGCAAAATAAAAGACAGCCACCCAAAAGTGTACTCAGCCTTTATAGACTTCTCCAAAGCCTTTGATAGAGTCGATGGCAACAGACTCTGGCAGAAACTATCTTTCTGGGGCTGCCCAAGTGACATTCCAAATCCAATTAAGGCACTCCACACGGATACCAACATTAAAGTACGACTAAATCAGCAAGGCAACTTATCCACTCAGATTAACACGCATAGAGGAGTCAAACAGGGCTGCCCTTTGGCCCCGGCCCTCTTTATCGCTTACATGGGAGATTATCAACATTCCGAAACCTCAATCAGATCCTTCCCACCAAAAATAGCACAAACACCATCAGTAGACTGCTCTATACGGATGACCTTATTTTGCTGGATTTAACGCCCATAGGCCTCCAGCGCCAACTCACCAATCTACAACTATTTTGTAACGAGAACAATTTGGAAATCAACACCGACAAAACCAAAATCATGGTGATGGAGCACAAAACCAGAGAGAGGGACAAATACAACTGGTTCCTGGAGAAAACGAAAATTGAAAGAGTAAACAGCTTCAAATATCTTGGCGTAACTCTGGACAATTCAGCAAAAGAAACGTCTATGCAAGAATCCCTGTTCAATAAGATCCGAAGCCTGGCAACAAAAGGCAAAGCAATAGACAGAAAATTTGGTAAATTTTCCACCATCCCGCTACTGAACTTCTACAAGCAAAAAGTGGTCCCCATGGTTACATATGGATCAGAAGCGTTGCGTGCTTACCCAAGACTCTGGCCCAAATTGGAAGCCTATTTCTGGAGGATGACCCTTGCCCTTCCGGACTCAACGCCAATCACACTGATCCGGCGAGAACTCAGTCTGCTTTCTCTTCAAGGCACTGTAGACTGCAACACTCTGATGCTATACAGGAAATGCATTCTATCAAACTGTTCCTTTCTCCACGGCCTGGTGTCCAAAGAAATTCTAGAGGGAAGCTGCATCATGCTAAGTCAATGGAAAAACGAAAAGCAAGCTCTACTGAAAATCATCGAATGTACAGAAGAAGATCTGATTAACAATCCTACAAGAATAATAAAAAAAACTAAAGACATGAACTGAATTCGCACTTTAGATGCAGCCTCAGAATACAAGCTTGTCTCTCACTTACCACCGCTATGGAAAAAACGTGACGACCTACAGAACTACATCAAAAGATTCCCCAGCCGAGCGGCACACAATCTTATAATCAGAGCAAGACTGAATCTTGTGGACACCAACGAAATCTGCCACATAAGGAAGCAATCGCTGACTAGTACCTGCAGATTCTGTGGAAACGAGAAAGAGACCATTCGCCACCTTATACTGTCCTGCCCAAGCTTGAAAAATATCCGCCACCCCTATATGAAATATATCTGCCAACACTCCACAGTAACTGATGAATATACATGGTGGAAAAGGATGATAAGTGGTGACCGGACATCGTGGAAACTAGCGACATACAAAATCCTTGACGCTTTAACAGAAAAACTCACTGCGAAGCGAAATGAAAACTAAGACTCTCCTTGCAAAGCGACCAGAAACTCTAACCTACAGAATCAAATGATTAAGATGTCCAAATTCGGACAAAAGAAAGAGAAAAGAAACGATGTTGTAAAAATCAAATTTTTGATTAAATACTCAAAAAAAACAAAAAAAAAAAACACAAGAGGACTTTAACAAAAAGAAATGGTGAATAAACCCAACCGGAGCCAAAAGAAAGACGATTTGGTCAAGCGGGTTTATGTTCGAGGCTAATATAATAGCCAAGAACAGTACCACGTTTATCTAATATAATCGCGGTAGAAAAGTTAGGGTAGATACCACTGCCACCAGCCAAGTCTAAATGTTAAAAGAGCGAAACAATGCTCTAGGAGGTACAGATAAAAAGGGATACGAGTTAACACATTCCAGTACTCCATGGAAGATGGGGTGTACTGGATCTGTGGTAGATTGACTAAGTAAAGTTAATGAGGCGACAGTAGTCGCCTCAGAAATGGAGTCGAGGGAAGTCTCAAAGACAAACCTGTGCCACGACACTGAAGGTGCTGTGTGACACACAAGAAGAAGGGGGCTACTGAAGTGGTGTACTTCAGAGCCCACACTCACAAAAACAGATGGCAAAACACAGGTAAGAGTGGGGGAAAAGCTCACACTCTTACCAAGTGGAAATAAATTAACTACAGAAGTCCAGCAAAGCTAGGTGAAGGAAATTAGCCATAAATGAGAATTCTCCCTAACACCCGGCCTACGCAATTCACTGCTTCCTTAACTTGGAATTTTGTCTACTTTTCAGAAATGTATGCCTTTCTGTCCTCCAATTCGGCTTTCCTACCATTTTCTTCCATTCCGTCCATGCATGTCCAATTGTCAAAAATGGCCAAAATCGCCTACCTCTCACAAAACAGTTGATAACCACATCAAAATATATTTTTTTGTTTCCACTCAACCTGTTCCCGAGAGCCAGGAAATTGGGGAATTCAGCACAGCAAACCATTTGTTCCTAGCTCTTACTAGGAAAAAACCACAGGCTTCTTTGTACATCATTTTATTGGCATTTTTTGAAAAAAAACACACAATTCTTGCCCTTTTTGCTTATTTTCTCTCACCCCCCTACAGCAACCTGGGATTCCTGGGTGGCCTTACGACCACCTACATATGGAAAAAAACGAGCCAAATTTGGCCGAGATATCTCATGTAAAATAAAAGTTACAAGCCATTGAATGGCCACTCACCGAAATCACCAAAAAAGGCCTTTGCACTGGGGGGAAATACCCATGGCACTTAAAGGGTTAAATAGTTTGTGTTTTGGATTTGTTGTATAAGGTATAGTGTATGCTAACAATGCAAAAATAAATTACTTGGAAACACAAGTAACATATAAACAGTCATTATTAAACCATTTCAAATTGTATTTGACTTCGATTGAAGTGTAACAATGGCCTCTGAAAGAGATATGAATGCTGCCCATAAGCCAGAAAAGACCTGCTACTTTAAAAAAAAAAAATTGTGTGAAAACTGCAAAGAGCATAAAGAACTACAAAAGGTTTCATTCCTATTTTCTATCCCTGACACATCGACCTATCTATTAAGCATTTGTAGAGCGCGCCTTCCACCTGTGGAGTCATGGCACTGAACGATCTAAAAGAATAGGCCGAGTTTAAATGCATAGGTACGTTTTCAAACAGCTCATGAATACATTTAAATCCTGAATACGACGAAGAAACATAGGCTGCGAATTCCAAAGCCTATGGCCAGCTATTGATAAGCTTGGTCCCACCCCAAAAGAGACATTTCATCCCAAACTGCTCGGTGACATCCCTAATGCACGAGACGAAAAGCATCCCCAAAAATTTTTCAGGTTGAAACATGTCTGGGGTGCTTGTGGTCTCGCACAGAAGAGATGTGGCCTAGCAGTTTGGGCTGAACTGTCTCTTTTGGGGTGGGGCCAAGCCTGATTTGCATATGGCCTTTCAAATATGCTTGCTTCACAAATTTGGTGGCACAACTGAATTGCAGCACTGAATAAGAAGAAGCAGGCAGCTTTCAGATGCCTTCCACGTGACAGAGGGCATCTGCTCATGGAATCTGACAATGTTTCCAAATTCTAATATATTCAGAGGCTAAAACAAGCCCCTTTTTAACCAATTTCTGCAACACAGATTTGTATTAATGGCATCTGATGTTTATCATGCAAATCATGCAAGCACTGGTCATAAGAACTGGATTCCAGATACTCTTGAGGCAGATCCACAACAATATTGCTGGGCAGTCATGATCCAGGCGTGATCCAGTGGTGAGCCAGTAGTGAGGCAGTAGTGAACCCTTAGTGAGCATGTCATGTGCTCAGACATGCTCACTAAGTCTGTGTTTGTAATGTAATGTCTGTGCTTGCTCGAAGCACAGACATTCAGTTCTCTTCATGGCTTTGCCGCAAGTACAGCACTATTTTCTGGCTCAAAACATGCGCGCCACAGATGAGTAATCGAGCCCCTCTGGCGTGGCGGTTATGCTCTGGCATGCTGGGTATGATGTGAACCATGACACTTACATGCGCGCCGCAGATGAGTAATCGAGCCCCTCTGGGGTGGTGGTTATGCTCTGGCAGGCTGGGTATGATGTGAACCAATGCACTTACATGCGCGTCACAGATGAGTAATCGAGCCCCTCTGGGTGGCGGTTATGCTCTGGCATGCCGGGTATGATGTGAACCATGACACTTACATGCGCGCCGCAGATGAGTAATCGAGCCCCTCTGGATGGTGGTTATGTATGTATGTATGTATTTAGTTTTTGTAGAGCACCGGTAGCCCACGGGCATCAGGGCGCTTAAACATACGCAACAGATACTACGTGACATACGACATTTAAAAGAGTCTACGAACCACCTGAAGGCCTTTGAGAGGCCTCGTCACCCGTTTTCTCATCTGAAAAGGTGAGTTGTGAGCACCTTCCTAAAGGTGGAGTGATTAGTTTCCAACCTCAGGGGTTCAGGGATGCTGTTCCACAATTTGGGAGCAAGTACAAGAAAAGATCTGCCCAGCCCAGTTTTCAGCTTAAACTTGGGCACGATCAATAGGCATTTGCCCCCTGATCGTATATTTCTCCTGGGATTGTAGGGTACTACACTCGTTTTCAGGTAGGTGGGCGCTGTGCCATAGAGGCACTTGTGAACCAGGCAGAGAGCCTTGAACTTTATACGTTCTTCTACTCTCAGCCAGTGTAAAGAGAGCCTCTCTTCCGTAACATGATCTTTCCTCTTCAAATTTTTTACTAACCTGACCGCCTTGTTTTGGATCACCTGACAGCTGGAGAGATCCTTGGAAGAGGCCCCCAGCAGCAGGGAATTCCCGTAGTCGAGTCTAGAGAGGATGATGGCTCTGGCTATCGTTGACCTATTTCCCTCATTCAGCAATGGTTTGATGGCTTTCATCAGCCTGAGATAGTAAGCTGTGTTTTTCTGGAGGAAACTGGTCTGGGCATGCGAGTCGACCGCAGCATCGACCATCATCCCTAGTGTCTTCACCTTAGGGACCACCTGAATTGTGGCGTTCTTGATTTGGAATGTGTTATACTCTGCCCCCAATTTTTCCAACTGACGACTGGAGCCAAACAACATCAGTTCAGTTTTGGAGTCGTTCAAGCACATCCAGTTTACCTGCATCCAGTCGTCAATGATCTTATAAACCCTGGTGATCACTTCACTGTCTGTGGTGTGATTCCTACCCCCTAACTCCAGTATGAGTTGGGTGTCATCTGCGTAGTTTGTAAACGACACTCCGGCTTTCACCAATAGGCTACACAAGGTGCGCATATAGATGTTGAACAACATTGGTGATAAGCTGGCCCCTTGAGGTACTCTGAATAGGATATCACAAGGGTCGGAGAAACTGTTACCCCAGTGTACTCTTGCTTGGCGGTTAGAAAGAAAGGACAGAAGCCAGTCAATGGCCCCCTCCGAGCAACCAACATTCTCTCTGAGAGCCTTGATAAGGAGGGGGTGATCCACCAGATCAAATGCGGCGCTAAGGTCTAGCAGCATCAACATCCCCAACTTGTTGTCATCCTCTGGCATGCTGGGTATGATGTGAACAATGACACTTACATGCGCGCCACAGATGAGTAATCGAGCCCCTCTGGGTGGCGGTTATGCTCTGGCATGCTGGGTATGATGTGAATCATGACACTTACATGCGAGCCACAGATGAGTAATCCAGCCCCTGTGGGGTGGCGGTTATGCTCTGGCATGCTGGGTATGATGTGAACTATGACACTTACATGAGCGCCACAAATTAGTAATTGAGCCCCTCTGGGTGGCGGTTATGCTCTGACATGCTGGGTATGATGTGAATCATGACACTTAGATGCACGCCACAGATGAGTAATCGAGCCCCTCTGGGGTGGAGGTTATGCTCTGGCATGCTGGGTATGATATGAATCATGACACTTACATGCGCTCCACAGATGAGTAATCGTGCCCCTCTGGGGTGGCGGTTATGCTCTGGCATGCTGGGTATGATGTGAACCAATGCACTTACATGCGAGCCACAGATGAGTAATCCAGCCCCTGTGGGGTGGCGGTTATGCTCTGGCATGCTGGGTGTGATGTGAACTATGACACTTACATGCGCGCCACAGATGAGTAATCGAGCCCCTCTGGGGTGGCGGTTATGCTCTGGCATGCTGGGTATGATGTGAACTATGACACTTACATGCGCGCCACAGATGAGTAATCGAGCCCCTCTGGGTGGCGGTTGTGCTCTGGCATGCTGGGTATGATGTAAATCATGACACTTACATGCGAGCCTCAGATGAGTAATCGAGCCCCTCTGGGGTGGCGGTTATGCTCTGGCATGCTGGGTATGATGTAAATCATGACACTTACATGCAAGCCACAGATGAGTAATCGAGCCCCTCTGAGGTGGCGGTTATGCTCTGGCATGCTGGGTATGATGTGAATCATGACACTTACATGCAAGCCACAGATGAGTAATCGAGCCCCTCTGGGGTGGCAGTTATGCTCTGGCATGCTGGGTATGAAGTGAGATGTGAACCATGGCACTTCCGCATTCATGGGCAACAGGTAAGAATATAAGTATGCTGAAGGGGAATCCGCCCAACTGTTATGCATCCATTCGACTGACAGCGAGGCACACTTGCAACATGTCCAGACCTCTGCCTATGCTCTCTTCAGCTGGACCCAACAATGGCATGTCTGCAGCAGAGGTGGCAGTTTCTATGTAACCCTTCATGGCTCTCTGGGTTGGCTTGACTGAGCCCATGCTTGACCCAGATTGAGCAAATCGCGTCACCCGATTTTCTGCCAGTTTGAGTTCACTGGAATTTCCAAATGTTAGTGATTTAGGCAGAACAGTTTGAGGGTTCAAGCAACCCATGGAGGAAGTCGGGCTGCCATCTATTGTGTAGCCTATTTCCAGCACTGGAGATGGAAGGCATACATGTGTACACATGAGTAGGCCAGATGTGTTAGAACTGCACAAATAGCTTTCTATGTTTTGCATGGCCTGTGCGGAAAATGGACAACACGCTGGTTTACTTTTGGCGTTGCTTGCACTAAAAACAGAAAACATGCCTTTTCTATTTCTATCATAAGGGGGGCACTGAAGGGTGAGACGCTGTATCCCCTTCCTTATGACACCTTTTCCCCATCCAGCCCTGTAGGAAATTTAGAAACTGTACCGCCCCACCCCACTTTTTCTAACATGGCCACTTTCTCACTAAAACAAGAGCCGTTTCCTTGACATGTCCCAACACAAGTGTCAGGCAGAGTCAATTGCCGACAACTACACACACCTGACTAACCTGTCCCTTCCCCAAAAGGATAAAAGGCGGAGCACAAGAGCACACTCTGAGCACAGCCAAACACACAAGGAAGCAGTTATTCCAAGACGTCAAGGAGGGAGTTGTCCTTGCATTTTTCAAACCAGACCCATGAAGCCTCTGACAAAAGAAACATAAGACCGTGAATCACAGCTGGCGAATGGTGTGATGGATGTCTGTGGTACATGGAACCCTCCTTCACTGATAGCCAGGTTGGGGAGACTCAGTTGCCATTGTGCTACCGTCCTTGACCACAGCGGCAAAAGAAATGCCAACAAGATCCGCACAACCAGTGAGTCAAAAGAACCTGATAGTGGACCAGACTGTGTTAGGCTCAGGGTTGCAGTGGCAACGTTAAGAAGATGAATAGACAGAGATCGTTTTGTGAACAAACTTGGTACCAGAGATAAAGTGGTTCGGTGCCACGTGGGTGCTCATCTGAAGGTCTCTAGCTGGTATCCCTTTCCTGACCAAAGAGAATGTGGAAATTACAAAAGTATTGGAACTACAAGTACCAAGAGGCCATCGGGAAGGCTGGCGTGAGAGGTCAAGGTGGCAATACAAGGGTCAAGCCAAACCCTTTGTGCAATGGAAAGTCCTTGCAGAAGTTTTGACGATTGTGAAATTGTGAACCAGACTGAGGGAATTGTGAAACAGGCGTTTACACCCAGCTGAGGGGAAAGCCGTGCAAACTGATTTTGTGAAGCCCGCACTTGCCATAGGCTAACACAGTGACCCAGCGAGACGAGATTGCCCTTCGGAGGTCTCTGTTCAAATTGGCAAGCGCTTTGGAAGGTCTGAGCCCAGATGAGGGGGACCTAACTAAAAAGTGATTGTTTGAAAAGATAAGTATGTCGGTCCGGTAACAACCTTTGTTACCGGACCTGGCATACTCTGAGTCCTGTGAGTGGGTGCCTTTCAGCCCGCCAGGTCTAACCTGCTCTCAGACCTTGACGGTAGCACCGGCACCATTATGAATGGTGCTGGTACTACCGTCCTCCCTATTCCCTTAAGTCCAATGAGACTCGGATGGGAATAGGAGTACATTTTCCCAGCGCCCAGCAATGGGGAATTACCGGGGCGGCCGGGGCTGTAATGCCCGGGTAAGTCCCCATTGCCGGGTGCTGGAAAAATAATGACTGGCAGCAGCCATGCCGTTTTTAGTGGCACGGCTACCGCCGGGGTCATAATGAGGCTCATTGAGACTTTTGAAGATTATAAATGAGTAGATTGTGATCGAAAGGCGGTAGTGAACCCGACTGAGGGACGTCAAGAGAAAAGCAAAGGGAAGTGAATCCCACATTGTGGAGAAGCGAAGTGAGCTACATTGTGACAAGTATGAACCCAACGGAGGATGTCCATAGTGAATGGTTGGTCTGAGCCCGACTGAGGGAGTGTGATGACTGAGAGAAGGATCGAAGCCTGGTTGAGGGGGATCCATGGGTGAAGGGTAATCACCCGACGTGAAGATTAGCAAAAGGAACTTTAGTTTTGTTGTTTTTGGCATATCAGGCCCTCTTAAGCAAGAGACTTTGTACTAGAACAAAATTGGGCACAAAATGCCCTGATATAGAGAAAATGAACAGTGAGCGCTTGTCGGAGAAGCCCAGGAGTGTGCTGTGCTCGAGAGTCCCACCCTGTCCCATGCTAAAAACATGGGGAAGGGAGACCCCAGCCATAACAACCTGATCATTTTGTGAACGCTTCTTTTTTCTTGTTTCTTGCGAACATTATCCAATACTATTTTGTTAGCAGAGCAGTAAGGATTGGCAACAGGTTTTTTAGTATAGGCCCTTTTCATTTGAGAAGGCACCACCAGAACTCCTTTGAATTATTTGATGGTCGTAGCTTGCGCCCTTCTTAGATTTAGGTTTAGAACAGGTATTTATCGCCCCCATTTTACAGTTTAATAAACACTCTTGAACTGTGATCACGTGTGTCTGTCTTACTTTGATGCCATGCTACCTTTACAGGAAAGCATGGCATGTCGGCAGGTAAGAGTAAAATGCGGTCAGATGGAGATAAAGGCAGGCCATTAACACGCAGACCAGGAAAGTCTTTCAGCTGCTGTGCCCCAGCAGAAAGCAATACCACCATGGTTGGGATCAGGGCTCCTTCAAAGTTCCTGTCGCTCAGGTAGAACTTAAGATCCTGATTTGGGATCTATTGTCCCTGGATTACACCTGCTCCGGGAGTGTCCTGTTCTTTGTGTTGTGCTGTGTTGCTCTCGAGCTAGGATACTGCTGCATATAACACACACATGCATAGTCATAGCCTTCTAGAACCTTGCATAGGAAGGTCAGGCTGCATCAGGGCATTTGCTCTAGGTATTTCTTAATTTAAATAGTTTGACTCGATTGTCTTTTGATATTTTGTTTGTAGATGAACCCCACAGCATCGGTGATCAGGTGCATACATTGTGGCTGTTATGAACACCAATGATCAAGCTCTCATAGTTTAATGTTGGTTCGTGAGGAACTCCAAACAATGAAGGAGTTAACGATGCTTTCAATATTCTGTAAACATTGCCATTCTCATCAACACTAGGACTCTGGAGATGTCTCTAAACTACTCTTACTCATTATATTCAGAAAGTTACTGTACTTTTAATTAGATCCAATTACTAAACTCTGTAGGGTGAATGCCTGGGGAGAAAACTTCTGCAATTTGGCAACATACACAGAGTCAATTTGAGACTCCTCTTTCATCAGAGATTACAGAATCTGGAGCACACCCAATTGCTCTAATTAAACACATGGGGCCATGGCTGAGGCAACACACTTATTTTTTTCTATCGTCCCAGGTTGCTCTTCATCTGCAATCTCCTTGCAGTCCTGGGGGGCTGCTGTGGCGGAAAACAATCAACTGTCCAAGTTAGCAATGTTTGGGTTCGTTTGCTGGACCCTGAGGCTGCAGCCCCTGCCCAGGAACCCTTGCTAATTAATGCTCCTTGATTGACACGCAGGCTCAGAGTGCCTGAGTCGCTGATGGATATGGGGTTGCAGTTCGTGCATGCCGCACTTGTGGCGTGTCCTGATATGTACTTTGATTTGCTCATATGCTGAGTGTCTGGTTAAAGCTGGCAGCTCACTACACGGACATCCCAGAAAGTGAAGTGCGCCACACCCTGACATAAACAAAACCAGCAAATAGGCACTGGGGAAACCAATAGGCCTGGCTTTAAAAAATTAAGATTTTGCCTATCCAGACTTAATGGCTTTGCCAATGCTTGTTATTGTGAATTCAGATTATTCCCAATGCTTCCACCTCATAATGTTTGCCGGAGAGGCGCGCTCCCTGTTTCCTCTGTATCCGTATTTTAGTTTTCATTTCTCTGAGCAGCACCTGTCACACATGCTCCAGTTTATTTGCATACCCACAAAGTCATGTGTTCGGATTAAACATGTCCGCTTTCTCCCTATATATATTACTGATCTTTTCACACAGGATGGATTACAAAGGTCAATTGGGTGAAGGTGACCGGAAGGACTGTGGTGGGGCGTTAAACATGGGGTCTCATTACGGCTTTGGCTGCCTACAAAACCGGGTCCGGATCTGGGTTCCCTGAATGGGGAATATCCAGGCCATTCCGAGTTTGGAGGGCCCGGTAATTCCTCCCTCTGGGAACCCGGGCCTGGATCTTCCCCATTCCCATTTGAGCCCCCATAGGGCTCAATGGGAATGGGTGCAGGGAGCTAACAACAGGCCGATTACGACCGGCCCATTGTTAGCTCCCTGGTCCCAGACGTCCACATCGGGTCCCGCGAGGAAACCTCGTAATAGTGCGGAATGTGTTTAACGGTGCCGGCACCTTTACCAGTGCCGTGAAACGCATTCCACACAGGTCGTAATGAGGCCCATCTAACTGCAAAATGATATAGTGCCTTCCCCTCTCTCATCTAAGGGACATAGTGCCCATCTAACTCCTAAGGGATACACTACCTGCCCCTCTCTCATCTAAGGGACACAGTGCCCATCTCACTGCTAAGCGATTTAGTGCCTGCCCCTCTCTCATCTAAGTGACACAGTGCCCATCTGAATACATTGGGCCTCATTACGAGTTTGGCGGTAGCCATGGAGCTATTAGCTCCATGACTGCAGCCAAACCGGGCTGCTTTACCGGGTTCCCTGAATGGGGAATAACCGGGCCATTCCGAGTTTGGAGGGCCCGGTAATTCCTCCCTCAGGGAACCCGGGCCTGGACCTTCCCCATTCCCATTTGAGCCCCCATAGGGCTCAATGGGAATGGGCGCGGGAGCTAACAACGGGCCGATTACGACTGGCCCATTGTTAGCTCCCTGGTCCCCTCGCGGGACCCGGTAACGACGCCTGGTTTTACCAGGCGTCCTTACTGGGTCCCGCGAGGGGACCTCGTAATCAGGTGGAATGGGTTTAACGGGTCCGCATCCATTTTCGGCACCCGTAAACCCATTCCGCCAGGGTCGTAATGAGGCCCATAGTCACCAGAACTACGAGATGCATGTTCCTAGTTCAGTTTGATATTGCTATTGTATTGTACTTAATCAGTTCAAACATACTTTATGGAAGCTTTACATCTGCCCCTCTCTTCCCTCCTCCCCCTAAAACTAATCCAGAATAGGGTTGCGTGACCTATCCTTGGCTTCAAGCCCAGGCATCTAAAATCTCTCCACTGGCTCCCCGTGGCTGCAAGGATCAAATTAAAGACCCTCTGCATGATCCACAGGGCTTTCTGGGGCCTGGGATCCTGCTATCTCCAACTCTCTCTCCCTAAATACCACCCTGCTCGAGCACCTGCGCTCCTCTAGCTCAAACTCTCTGCTGATCAAATGCTCTCCAAGCAGAGAATGAGGGGTAGATCTCTCTCTTTGGCAGTTGCCTCCCTCTGGAACAGCCTCTCTGCCCCTCTCAGAATTGAGCCGCACCTCCCTACGTTCCAGAACCTTCTTTAAACTGTCCTTTTTTCGATCGCCTTTCCTCTGACCCTCCCCTACTAATTCCCCCACTGCCGCTGAGACTGGTGGTCAGGCCCTCTGCCCAGTCAACACCTGCACCCCCTGCCCCTCGCCACTTCCCTCTGGCCCCCAGCTGGGCGGCTATGCTCCCCCCTTGGGACACTTCTGCCCTTGCACTTAGCCAGTGGCCTCAATCCCTTGGCACTTATCCTAGGGCCTCTTCCCCTGGCATACCCCTCCTGGACTCACACATTACTTGCCAACACCTGTTCCCTACTACCCCCTCCCCTCCCTCACCAATGCACTTCTCGTCATTTCACTTGCACGTCCGAATGCCATAAGGCCTAGTATGACCATGATTGTTTGATTATTTACTGCTTTCACTATTGTTTAAATTACTCCCCTTGTTCCCTCCCCACTTTTGCCTCGTGGCACCTGGAAACACCATTTGGTTGTATAGGCACCTAGCAAATACTCAATAAATAAATAAATATACAAGAGTTTGTTCTGCTTCAGAAAAATCATGTCAGTAAAATATCCTCATTACAAGGTTGCCTGTATCCTGGCGGTAATACCGCCAGGATACCGGCAACCGATAACCCAGTTACCGGCAATCGGTCTGGCAGAATTACCACCAGATTACGAGTGTTGGTAAGGGTGGTAAATCCCCATACTCCCATCCCTTTTCCTCCATACTTGTGGGACATTCCGTCATTCGTTACGGGATCTGGACCAGAGCACATTTGTAAAAAGCATCAAAAATTTGGATTTGTGGCCTTTTATTTTTACGTGGGGTACCGCACATGGCCATAACCCTGCCCTCCTGAGCTCAGCCGCACGCATCGCCCTTCAGTCCTTTTCTCTGTGCGGTCGGGGCTGGATGCACTAGAATCACTGGGAATGTTTTCTTTTTATTCCTTTGTCCTTCCTTCCTGCTCCGGTTCCACGGTCATCTAGTCCTTCTTCTATGCCGGAGTGTCTGGGATTTGTGTCCTGTTCTTCATGAGAACGTTGTTTTGCGAGGGCAGATCCCCATTCTCTTTGCTTAGAGTGTCTAGGCCCGGAATATCGCTGGGACTCATGCTTCTATTACGATTCCCTCTCCATCCGGGCACTCAAACATCGCTACTGACCGCAAGTAAAGGAAAGAGGGGCAGCAAGTAGAAGAAATGACTTTTATGAGCACAATGTGCCTCTATATCTGACTAGGTAGAGAGTATTTTTTAGATTTTTTATCAACACAATACCCACACCCTAGAACTTGCAAAAGGGTAGCGGGTGTGTCGAAGTGAACATTAACAACCAAGGTTCACAGTTTGAGATCCGGAGCACCCAAATCATGACCTGCTCTGGAACCATTTTTTTTAACAATAAAAACACATTTCTCAGCAGCAAAACTGTACAAATGGAGAGCAAGGAAAATAAATAGAATTAACGTGTTTCACCTGCAACACATTTTGTACAGATGAGGAGGAACCCATGGTTTAATCAAACATAGAAGGGTTCATTGAGCAGCCCTGGAGGGCAAGTGTGACTAAGGTTGCACAAGAGGCAAAAATACCTACAAATATTGAAAACAATTCTTGACCTGTGCCTGGTTTCGTAGTGTGAAAAAGGGCCCTCCTGGCAACCATCCTCATTGCGTTTATGGGGGTATGCCCCTCACGAGCGGCCTCTCTCTACTCCTAGACCTTCATCGGATGAATGTATTTTTTGGGAAGTTTCAGATGCTCATGCACTCTGATCCCATGAGGTCGTATTTTAAGTCTTTTCAGGGAAATGTACCCTGAACCTCGGTACCGCCTTCTGCCCCAGCTGTTCTTACTCAGGTCCTGGTGGTGCCATCTCCTCCACCTCTTCCTGCCGGGCCTCCTCCATCACTGCCTCCTCTGCCTTCACCCATAGAGCGGATCAGGACAGCTGTTAGAGCATTCCATGACTGGGTCCGGAATATGATCGCCCTACTTGATATTCTAGTACACAAGGGCCCCACTCCACAGGAAGGGGTGCTTTCTGGAGCCTTTACTCTGTCACCTCAGGAGCGCACCGGCATGTTCCTCCAGAAGGACATCTTGGCAGAGTCCCGAAAGGTCTGGGATAAACCCCATAACGGGCTGCATCATAACAAGAGGATTGACGCTTTATACAAGCTTCATGGCTCGGAAGACATAGCCTTATCGGCTTGTCCGCTCCCTTCATCCACAGTGGTGGCAACAGCCACCCTCCAGTCCAAGCCGGCCTCTGCATCATCCACGGCAGCGGCCCAAATCCTCTCCAAAGAGGATAAGCTCCTTGAAGTCTTTGGCAAAAAAACCATCTGGCTAACACCAAGCTCATCCTGGCAGCAGCCAATCTGCAGCTGTGGAAGGACCTAGCCGATTTTCAGGAATGTATTCCTGCGGATAGGTTATACAACTTTAAAGCCGTTCTGTCGGACGCCAAAGTGTTGGCACAGGATTTACTGGAAGCTGCGGTACACCACATAGATACCTCCGCTCGAGGCCTTAGGGTCAGGATTCACATCTGCCGCCAAGCGTGGTTCCATACGACGAAGTTCTCAAAGAAAGTACAGTGTACTGGACCTTCGTTTTGATGGCAAGGAATTATTCCATTCCTCCCCAGATGAGGAACTCACAAAGACTAAGGCAAGTACTCAAACCGCCAATTCTTTATCGGTTTTGGCGAAAGCTCCAGCTACGGCACCTTATACACAGAAGTCAGGGTCCCAGACTCGGTCCTTCTCTGGATTCAGGGGGTTTCAGGATCACCGTCCGTGCCAAACTGAAGCTCCGATTGGCGGTCCCCGCCGAAAGCAATAACGGCAAGGTGGTCAGTTTTTCTCTTGCCCATCAGCCTCCTCTCCAGGGACAGGTAGTCTCCCTGCGACAAAATATTCCAAATTATATTTTTTGACGGCCGCACGAGACACCTGTGGGGTCACGAATCTCTTCTTATCTGGAGGCGTGGCAGACCATCACCGAAGACCGATGGGTTTTGTCCATCGCTCGGGCGGGCTTTGGCTTGCCCCTCCTCCCTGCCCCTCCCTTCAACCCTCCTTTCCAGCAGATCAGTTCTCTCTCCCTCAGAGACAAGGTAGAGAAACCTCTGGACCTCAGAGCGGTGCAAACTGTTCCTCCCAAGGAGCAAGGGGAGGGCTTCTACTCTCGTCTGTTCACAGTGCCCAAACCCAACCAGGCTGGCCTGCGCACTATCCTCGATCTTTCCCAGTTCTATCTTTCTTTTCCCCAAGAGAAATTCAAGATGATTACGCCTTGACAAAGTCCTCTCTTTGGAAGGGGGACTGGCTCAGTGTAGTGGACCTTCAGGATACATACATGCACATCCTGTTATGGAGACTGCATCGAAAATATCTGCGGTTCTCCCTGGGAGAGGAACACTTCAAGTTCCATGTGCTCGCTTATGGTGTCAGCTCGGCGCATGTTAAGATGGAGTTCTGAACTCTGACCTGGTAGGAAGATTTTCAGAAGGCCAGCCTAGTTTCTTGGAACCGTGTTACCTCTGGACAAGCCAAACCAATCAAGGTAGCTATGGCGGCGGTCAAGACTAAGGGGGTAATTCATAGATTTCAGCGCAGAGGCAGCGCACGCGAGCAGCGCAGAGAGGGAGCATGCGCCAGCGTGCGCCAGCCACGTGCGCTAAACAGCATTCTGGCGCAACGCGTATCCATGGATTTTCCAAGCCATTTTGAGCGCTGGCACAGGGCACATCCCACAGTGCCAGTTACGCCCCCAAGAACGCCCCTTGCGCAAGGAAAAGCTATTGAAATTCCCAATGCGGCACAAAGGGCCGCGCTAACCCTGGACCAGCATACAGGGCCGCTGCACTGTAATCGTGTGAAAATACTATGCGTACCCCGCTCACGGCAGCCAAAACGTGTGAAAATGTACTCACACACCCCTCGGAATACGCGTACCCCGCTTGCGCCAGGTAAATTGCATAGAAAAAGGACCCCCTGTGATGTGGGCTGTCTGTGGGGATGTCCAGGGTGGATGGCCTGCCTGCGGGGCATGGGAGGGTGAGTGGGCTGCCTGTGGGGCATGCCCAGGGTGGATGGGGTGCCTGTGTGTATTCCGGGTTACGCGGGGAGTTTCACACGCGATAGGACTTGGGCGAGCAGGGTATGTGTATTTCGGGGGTGCGCGGGAAGTTTCACACGCGGTAGGCCTGGCGAGAGCAGGGTACATGTATTTTTGGAGTGCGCGGGCAGTTTCACATGCGATAGGCCTTGGGCGAGGGTGGTACGTCTATTTTGGGGGGTGCGCGGGGATGATCACACGCGAAAGGCCTGGCGAGAGCGGGGTACGTGTATTTCGGGGGTACGCGGGAAGTTTTACATGCAATAGGCCTTTGGCGAGCGGGGTACGTGTATTTCAGGGGTGCGCAGGAAGCTTCACACGCGATAGGCTTTGGGTGAGCAAGGTACATGTATTTCGGGGGTGCGTGGGAAGTTTAACATGCGATAGGCCTGGCGAGCGGGGTACGTGTATTTCGGGGGTGCACGGGAAGTTTCACACACAATAGTCCTGGCGAGAGCGGGATACGTGTATTTCGGGAGTGCGCAGGGAGTTTTACATGCGATTTGGCATTGTGGCCCCTCCCAGGTGTGCCCTTCTCCCCTCCCCATGCCCTGCAGGCAGCCCACACCACAGGGGACTACCCTACACCCCTGACCAGGCCCTGCAGGCAGCTCACATGGCACCATGCACTTGTGAGTGCACTTGTGAGCCCTGACTCATGTCCCCCACCAGCCCACCCACCATTGACGGGCACCTGCCAGCAGGCCCGACTCATGTCCCCCACCCAAATTGACGGGCACCTGCCAGCAGGCCCGACTCATGTCCCCCACCCAAATTGACAGGCACCTGCCAGCAGGCCCCGACTCATGTCCCCCAAACACCCACCCACCCACCATTGACGGGCACCTGCCAGCAGGCCCCGACTCATGTCCCTCAAAGACGGGCACCTGCCAGCAGGCCCGACTCATGTCCCCCACACACCCACCATTGATGGGCACCTGCCAGCAAGTCCCGACTCATGTCCCCCAAGATGGGCACCTGCCAGCAGGCCCCGATACGTGGCCCACCAAACACCATGTTCTAACAAAAGAGACCCATGGGCCTAATGCCCACACAAATTCCCCTGGCCCCCCAGTACAAGCACGCAACCATCCACTGCACCCACTCCCAAAGCACCCATGCCATGAGAGCCTCAAAAGAACCACCATGGCCATGCATAAAAGTACAACAGAGCCACACAGTGGCAACACATGACTGAGACAATGCTTATTGAGACAAGCACAAAACCAATAAGAGTACACAACACCAATAATGAAGAAATATGATATGTATTAAAATACGCAAAGAAAAAGCATCATGAAACATCAAACTTGTAAATGAAGAAATGATGAAATCCAAAATAAAAAGAAATCCAATGTAAATCAAAAATCCACAAGAGGAAAAAACTGAATTTGTCCATTTCAAATAAAGGACATGAACATTTTTTTAAAAAACCATTAATCCATGGGTTGACAAAATAACTAAAGTATGTACAAGTGTGGAACTACATACAGTGAAAGTCCAAAGGGTCCATGATGCCCAAACAAAAGGAAACCTATCAAAAATCCTAAAAAAATAAATATGTACATAAAGTGGAGCAAAGTCCATGAACTCCAAAATATAGAAAAAACAAATGAAACCTAACCTAAAGAACTATGTACAAAGGCAGTGGGAAAGTCCAAACGGCACACTTGTTGATGTCCCGGGCCAGGGCATCATCGAACTTCTCTTCAACGTCCTGGAGGCAGGCCTCTTCCCTGGCCCCGAGTTCTCGCAGGGTTGCAGCCATGGCCTCCTCCAACTCCCTGCGAGTTGCCGCGAGGCACTCAGCCGCCTCAAAACCCTCTGCATGGAGTTCTCTGCCCTGACGATAGTGAGCCGTGCCTCTTCCGCCTGCCGCTGCAACGCATCTATTTGCCGGCCCAACCGTTGCCACGGAAGACACACCCAATCCAGGCTCCTCCTGCCCTTCGGCCGATGCCTGCCCCTGTTATGTTGATGGCCCCGAGCCATCATTGCTCCAACCTTGAGCCTGCTGCTGCCGTGCATGTGCCCTGCCTGTCGATGCCTGCACATCCCCCTCCTGCTGGGGTCCAGTTGTTGGGGTGGCCACCCCTGCTGGACCTCCGACTCCCGACAGTGGCTGGGATGTGTCCTCCACCAGCCTGGCCGCTGTGTCAGGGCCAGCTCCACAGGGTGCCCAGGTGATACGTGGGCAGGAAGATGGCACAGAGGATGACTGGTGCTTAGGGGGTTCAGTTGAGGAGGGGATCGATAGAAGTTCCAGCACATGGAGGAACCCAGCACTGCTGACCCATCCTAGTAGGTCGACGCAGTCAATGAGGCATTCAAAAAGACATCCATTGTCCACACGAGAACCCTGCACGTCATCCTAAATGCCACGTTAAGGCAATGCCACCCCAGCCAGGACAGGCTGAACCCAGTCCTGGATAGCCATGTCCGCAGGGAGAGGAAGGCCAGTTGTTGTTCACGCATCCTCTCCTTGAAAACGGGTGTGGACGAAGGCATCCCTGCTGGTGCGGGATGATGCAGTCACAGGATTGGGGATAGGATTACACACAGGCACCTCTGCGGCGGCCTGTGCTGCCTCCTGTCCCTGCCCCTGGACTGCACCACTAGCACCAGTGGAGTGCCCCCCTCCAGGCCCCGTGCGTGGGCCTTCCACGGCCTCCTTCTCAACCAAACCCCCCACCAACCTGGATGACTCCGTGCCATCTTCCTCCATAGGCCCCTTTGGGGTCTCAGCTGGCCCTTCTGCTGCAGAGGAGTCGACCTCCGACTTCCACCTCTTTGACCTACCCTCGGCAGCTGTGGCCGCCGGCGCGGCACCAGACTCCTCACTCCTCGAAGAGATGACAACCCGGGAGGGGAGCTGGGCCTTGCGTCTCCGGCTGGTGGTGGGATCCCTGCCGCTGTGCTCCACAGCACCGTCTCCGCCCTCTTCATCAGTTGACGCTGCAGACAGGGAGAGATAGAACACAGGCATCAGGGCACTGTACAATGGTCTGATACACACATGACAGTTGTACATGAGTGGCAGTGTCAAACTTCACAGATGGCATCACACTCCCCAACACACATATTATTTGAACCCACACACAACACACATGCACAAATTAATAGGAATGTTGCAGCAGGCAGCAACATCCATACACATACAACAGCATGAGCATCAGAAGGTTAGCCTGGCGTCACATGCAACATGGGGACTGCCAAACACATGCACACATGCCACCAGACATACATGCATCTGTACATCTCCACCACCTGTCACAGTGAAATCAGCCTCCTACATGTCGGTGTCACGCCCCAACCATGCCACAGTACATACACAGAAATGCTAACATGTGTGCATCCCCATATGCATTTGTGCATCATGCATTTCAACACATACACTATTGATGTGCCTCACACATGACTGGACTCACATGCGGCAGGCATATGTCCAAGCTGCACACTCCTGGCAAACCTCAACATGCACTGCGTCCAATCAGTACACATGGACACTTACCGCTCGACTCCAGATGGGTGTGCCTCTCAAGGACCTGGAGGTGGAGCACTGGGTGTATATGTTCCAGGACCCTCATCTGGTTGTCGCTAAGGCGGACCCGGCACCCCTCTGCATCCTCTGCCTCCAAGAGGTGCTGTGCCTTGCTGAGGGTCCTGGACCTGAAGTCCTCCCAGCGCTTCCGGACGTGTTGTATGTCGCAGGCTGCCATCCCCTCCACGTTGATGGCAGCCACGATGTCCTTCCAGATCCTCTTCCGTCCTTCATTGTCGGCGCGTGCTCTTTCGAAAAGAGGGCATCATATTACACCAGGACTTGCTCCACCAGGATACCAAATTCTGCGGCACAGAAGCTGGTAGCCCTCTGCCTCTCTGGCTGGGGGTTGCCAGTAGTCTCTGATGGTGTGTCCCCGACATGGTGGCAGGTGTAGGTGGGCAACTGGGTCCTGGTGCTGGGCTGTGGAACGATGGAACTTCAGTCGGGAGTCTACTGTTGCAGCAGGGGTGGTCACAACAACTGTACCCCTGCAGATGGCTGATGTGCAGGCACCAAATCGCAGGGCAAATATGGCCAGCAGGAAGGCAGGCAGCAGCAGATGGCAGGTGGGAGCGGGCTCGGGGGTCGGGGGGGCAGGAAAATGGCCTTCTGGGCAGGAGCGTGGTCTTCGGTGTGTTGTCGCATGGCCAGCATGAGTCGGAGTGATTTGGCACGTGAAAAAACTGCATGTCAGTGTGTAATTCTAGGAAAGGCCCTTAGCGCTAAGCGCGTCTGTGAAGTAACGCGCACAGGCTTTTCCCTCCACACGGGTGCATAGTGATTGTACACTTGCAAAAACTGCACGTCCGGTTGTCACTTTGTGTAATTGGAGGAAAGGCCCTTAGCGCTTACACACGTAAGTGACGTTGCACGTGTGGGCTGGGTTAAAAGGTACACGTAGGACGCCATTTTCTTGTACATGCTTTTTGTGGAGAGCGAGCGGGTGATTCTTGTACTTCTTGTCGGTTCACATGCGATTACTTCACAACGGTTCCAGTTAGTACTTCTTGTATACTCAGACAGCGTTCAATTCTTCTTTTGGCGGGGGTGTTGCCAACGCAAACATGTGCGTCTTTTTCACATTCTTTTTCCAGGCAGGTGGTGATTCGCGCACATATTTTTCAACTGTGGTTGCCCCCGTGTGTCGCGTACCCATTCAGAAGTCATTGTAGCCTGCGTGTACCACGCGTATGCTTATTTTTGTGTTTCTGGGTGCCAAAGCGTAGTGCGGGGTCTTCATTCCACGCACGTGGGCTACCAGGGGTCGCGTGTATGTAAAATGTTGTTTTCGGGGTGTCTGAGCGTTGCGTGACCCGTCATCTTCCCCCAGGGGTCACAGACAGCCTTGCTAGAGCTCTATGGTATGTATTCCATCTAGTACCCTGCCCCCTTCACTCTAATTGCCCAGGACAATTGTTTACTGCACCTCCCATTCGCACAAGAAAATCAGTGCCATGGTTGGGAGGCGACCAAGTGGTAAGGGAGGCAAAGGTGGCTGACCTCCAAGAGGTTTCTGCGGTAGGGGACGCGGCCAGGATGTGCAGGGTGTTAGGCAGAATCCTGTGCAGTGCCCTTAGGGACCACTACAAACAATTAAGACCACAGGTGGCAATACAAGTTTAGCCTGTACTACTAAGTTATAGTGGTAGCAGTAGCAGAGCAGCCAGGCTTATCTCAAGAGAATATGAGCAGTAGCAGAGATTACACAAAGGGACCACAATTACTGTGACTCAAGCAAACACTGACTAAATGTTTCAGGTAAAAAATATAAGTACATTTATTTTTAAACCATCAGTTATAAACACAACACCTCTATTAAACTTTAAACAAAACCACACGTTAAGTATACTACTATTAACCAATTCACTTTGTACAGTATGTCTCAAGGTAAGTACCCTGTGTTTGAATGAACCATTGTTATGAACAAAACACGATACCGCGGATACTGTTGTGATCACTTTTTGACAGTTCGGTCTACTCAATAAATGCGTATCCGTGACATGAAATGCTACCGGGGCAAAAGCACACTTAGCACCTGAGATACCCAGAGGGAGTTGGAGGCAAAAATCACAGGCAATATTTAGGTTAGGCAGACAGTATCGAGAAACACTCAGAAACAGGAGTTCAAAAGTCAAAGGATCAGAGCCAGGTTTAAGTGACACCGGAGACCTGTGCCGAGGTTCACACCGTTAGACAGTTCACAATTCAGCGTAGCCCAAAAGTACTTGTATATTGTCAATGTTCGGAAGCAAAAGTTATAAGAAGGAGGAAAGACAAGGACGAGCCTTGAGGATGAAGAAAAGGGATTCACCCAGTTTCCTCGAGTAGAACACAGTACCTTATTTCCATGATGCAGCTGGTGCCCTGGCAGTTGTTCCTGTTGGTTTCCCGCGGACCCACGATTCCTGGAGCTTCGTTGTGAAGGAGGACATCTGAAGGGGTCTGCACCACACAGGGATGAAGCCGGCAGTAGCGACAACGAAAAAGGTGTGCTCCTTAAAAAGAGGAGAGGCTCAGCAGGTGGCTATCCGGACCACTACAGCAGTGTGCAGCGATTTTGACCACGGCAGAGACCTCTGGCTGAAGAAGATGAGCTGGTTATCCGCACCAGGCTCAAGGGAAGAAGACTCCAGACTTGATCTCCTCTTAGTCGTCAAAGGGTAGATAGCTCAGGACTGCAGCAGGGCTTCACTGGGACGGGGTAGTTGCAGCAGCCGTCATTCTCTCTGCTTCTCTTCAGTTCCTTGTAGTTCCAGAGGGACTCTGACTTCTAGCCCAAGAGACCTGCCTTTTATGCGCAAAACCCCCATTCACACAGCCTGGCTGTCAATCACGCATCAGGGGGTGCTCCAGCCGGGACAACCACCTCAGCCAATCATGGAAAACTGCGACTTGGGTTTTCTAGGATACCCTGTGCAGGGGGTGACTACACCCCTTCTCCACATTCAGTCTACCTAGACACCCAGGCACCAAGAGGAGGGTTTTTTTTGCAGAAGCCTGCCAAAAGACGGTGAACAAAGAAGGCGAGCCTAGTTTGCCACGCAAAGTAAAACACAAGAAGGACTTTAACAAAAAGAAATGGCGAATAAACCCAACCGGAGCCAAAAGAAAGACAATTTGGTCAAGCGGGTTTATGTTCGAGGCTAATATAAGAGCCAAGAACAGTACCACGTTTATCTAATATAATCGTGGTAGAAAAGTTAGGGTAGATACCACTGCCACAAGCCAAGTCTAAATGTTAAAAGAGCGAAACAATGCTCAGGGAGGTACAGACAGAAAAGGGGTACAGATTAGCCCTTTCCAGTACTACATGTAAGATGGGGTATACTGGGTCTGTTGTAAAAATGTAAAGTAAATGGCAACTTTACCTTTCTCTGGGCGACAGTAGTCAGCCCCAGAGAAAGGAGTCAGAGGCAAGTCTTAAAGACAACCCAGGGTTACTACACTAAAGGTGCTGTGTAATCCGTACAAGAACAGAGGCACCTGGAGTGGTGTGCTCCAATGCCCAAAATCACACAATGAGTAAAAACACATAGGCCAAAACACATGTAAGAGTGGAAAAAGGATGTACAATCTTACCAGGTGGAAAAAAATAAACTCCAGAAATCCAGCAAAGCTGCTGGGGGACTCACTAGGTGAGGGAAATTAGCCCTAGAAGAAGGAGAATTCTCCCTAACACAGGGTGGCCCAAGAGGCTAGTGTGTGGAGGACCAATCAGGGACACATATTCCCCCCCCCAATGGGTTGGGGAGATGCAGCTGACACCATCCCAGCTCAGGCCTTGTTAACCCGGCCCATATTGTTGACCTAACTGGCATAGGATGACTCACAGGCCGACTTCCGTGTCATCAAGTTAAAGCCACATGTGGCGGTGAAAGTTGCTGTCACCAGGCCACGTTGATCTGGGGCAGCTATGTCATCTGCTGCCCCAAGTAGCCAGGGTGAGGAGGATGCTGGGGCAGCTCAATCCACCCTAGCTCCGAGTCACCCAGCCGGGACAGTGTTGGTCCAAGACCATCACACCAAGGTTGGTCCTGCCAACATCACCCAGTAGCCAATGCCTGCAGTGAGACCTTTGGTCATTGTGCCTTTGGCTACTTCCAGTACCCAGTGCCCCTGCGCTTCTGCCCCTACCAACCAGAGTGGTGTAAGCCACTCAGGGTCCACACCACCTCTCAAGAGGAAGAAGGGTGCTCTTGCGGTACAGGCTGGGACCCCAGACACGGCTCCCCCCTCCAGCATTTCGAGGAAGCAGAGTTTCAATGATGTGGAACTAGACGCACTTGTGTGCTACGTGTTGGCCCATGGCCGCAAAATGCTGGTGACTGCAGGGTGCAAGACTACGACTGCTCAACGTAGGGCCCACTGGCAGTGCATCGCGGACCAGATTAGTTCCCTTGGATTTGTGAGGCACATAGCTGATGACTGCTCTAAGGAGTGGAATGACCTCAAACGCAGAGCAAAAAAACAAGCTGGCTTCCAATCATGCCTCTACTCTGGTGACTGGCAATGGGTCTCCACTAGAGGAGGAAGTACTCACAGAACATGAGGCAATCGCTGGAGGCTTCATCACAGAGGATCAGATCCAAGGCGTGGGAGACCTACCAGATCTTGAGGCAATGTCCAGTGAGTGGGCATGCAGGTGTGTGCAAACCATGTGTATGTTGCTTGGGTGATGTGTTCTGATTGAGTGCCAGGTGAGGCTGTGTAGTCAGGACTGCTATGGGTCACCCATGTGGTGCCTCCAAACCGTCCCCCGGCCTTGGGTTTTGGTTTCACAGTATCCCTTCTGACTGCAGTTAACAATTTACACCTGATTACTGCACTTGCCCTTCAACTGCCATCATGCCACAACATTGTTCATACTGTTGTCCTGTTCATTCTGCCTGATTGATGGAATCCTTTGCATGATTAACACACATTTTTGTGCCGTTCTGCCCCAAATTCAACATACTTCAGACATAGATTTCACCCCACAATGCCCCACATGTGTTCACTTGTTATGGGAATGATTTCATCCATTAAGCTGACTGAGCAGTGTGCACCTACACATGGCCTGCACACAATCACTTTGGGGCCCTGTTTGAATGTTCAACATGACAATTGACTTCTGTCATGTCCAAGTGACCAACCATTGATGTATCCATGTGCCTGCCATCACTGTATTAGTGAACACTGGCTTTGTTGCAGCGTGTGGCACATGCATGTTTTGTCACACACTTTTGCATGTTCTATTTCATGATGTCCATCTCACATGGATGGGTGACAGTACTGATTTGCTACTATCTGGGTGTCCTTGTCAAATCCGCCATGGCTATGCTATGTGCCATCTGTGTGCTGGCATGTGTCATGTATGTGGATTGTCCATGCCACTCACAGGCTAATGTGTGATGCAGGTGCTATGCAGCATGCAGCACATGTGTTGCTTTTCCATCTTGGAGTCCTCAGTGTCTGCTTTTCGGCTCCCCTTCCACTTCATTGCCAGTGCATGCATGCCAGAGTTATTGTCATGTGTGACATGT